>NC_140916.1:32449247-32543789 GCF_045865225.1 Trachurus japonicus
TCTAGAAGATAGTTACATAGCCTTTAAGGAAAACATCATTTGAAACCATTTTTGCCTGAAATTGATTTCTGCGTTCTGTCCTCTCCATTGCTGAAGGCTTTAAATATACTACAAATAAAACAAGCCTGGGTGGGAAAAAAAAAAGGTGGAATGCACCGGTGTACTTGACCTAATGTTCCTTTATCTCTGTTTTATTTTAAATGCAATAACAATTCAGAGCAGACGTGCTTTGGGTCCTGAGAGGAAAACCCTGTTGTTAACCTCAGATCTCAGTTGTTTATGTTTCTTAGCTCATTATCTAAAGCAGCCGGGTTTGTTTACATCGCAGTATTTTTTAATTTATTTTTTATTCTAGTACTGTTTATCCATGCAGAACATGGGAATATATTTTTTCCTGTTTTTTTATGCACACACACTTATTATTTGGGGAATGGCCTTTTCATTTTGCGCCATTAAGCAGATCTTTATCACAGCATTTGGCAACAAAATTGACATTGCGTGAAGTGACTGGCTGGAGGCTTGAAACGGCTCAACTTTGATGGACGTAAGTGTCTTGGTTGGAGCCTGTGGCCACAATGATTTGATAGAATCATAAGTCTTTGAGTAGCATAAGAGCAACTACAAGCAGATTAGATTTCCAGTTCATTCTGGACTGCAGGCCCTCGGCTAGCTGTGGGAAATCATTACAGTAAATTAACTCTGCAGTAGAAAAGTGCCTGGGACAGATTAGACGTCTGGGTTCCTCAGAAGATTGTTAGCAACCAATAACGTCCTCCTCAATTTATTGTCGATATTGAACAAGTGCTGATCTCTGTGGTTGGTGTCCTTTCTACTTAGCTGTCTGCTTGTGTGATTTTCTTCTATTCTCACTTCATAAAGTTCCATCCTGTCTCCCTCCCAGCCTCCTGTCACTTCACTATATCCAATAAAAATCAAGGTGTAAGGTTTTAGCCAGTGAGCAGAGTCAATCTTTTTCTCCCCCCATCTTATCATACCCACAGTGAATAGGAATTGATCACGGTGCTTCCATATTTACTTTATTTTATTTGTGTGATTTAAGGTGAGATATATGTCTGAGTGAAATGCTATGGTGAAACCCTTTCAGTGCCAATATTTATGTCGATAGTTTTTCAGTTTTAAAATGCTACCCTCACTGTTCTAGATTGTAAATAAAGATGGACATCACACATGGCAAGCATAGGCTCCCCCACCTGTCACTTACATTGCCTCACCATGTGGCCTCGTATAGATCGCTGTGTTGAGCAGGTGCCCCATATACAGTAGCTATATAGTACTCGCTGCAGCCGGGCCCAGTTCGAATCCCCAGTGCACTTTGCCGCATGTCATTTCCTCTCTCTGTGCCTCCCCATTTCCTGTCTATCTCGACTGTCCTGTCAGTTAACCCCCACCTTTAATTTACAGGCAGCTAATTACGTGACAATGTCAAGAAATAGCCTAGAAATAACAGGCAATTTGATAGTAATGTCATGTTTTTCTATGAAGGCGAAAGATTACACGTGATTTTGGTGCTTTGAATTTTGAAAGACCAACATTTTTCTCCACCAAGTCCTTGCAATTGTCTACTTTTACACAATCAATCATTATTTCTTGGCTATATTTCTCGACATTACTATGAAATTGACTGTTATTTCTAGAAATGATGACGCAATTACTTGTTATTTCTTGACTATTTCTTGATATTATCACATAATTAGTGGCCACATAATTAGTGGCCTGCAAATTAAAGGGTTAGTTTTTCGGGTTTGTTTTAGATAAAAGTTGATCGCCTTGATACAACTCCAACAGATAAGTTACACACATAAAATTAACCGCTCGACCAGAGCTGGTTTTTGTACCAGGCAGTAAACATTATATTTTGCAGTTACAGTTGAGATGAGTGTCAGTGGGGATTGACTCAAAAGCTGCAGCCACAATCTGGTGGCCATTTGAACAAGTGCCGTTTTTGTCATGTTTCTGCATGTTTGTTCCAACATATCTGCAGCTTAAGTTAATTACAACTCTCACAGGATGTGTCTTTGCTGATGATGTCGATGTTCAGTCTGTGTAGTCACCTCCCAAAAAATGATATAGATTTGATTAATTGAGACCGAGTCCATCTGTGCACTTTTCTTCCGTTTTTTAATTTTTTTTATCTGCAGCCAGGTCATGGGGGCAGCGGGCTAAGGAAGGCAGACCATATGTTCCTCCTCTCAGCAACTTTTCAGCCAACTTGGATTTAATGTTTTAACTTACTGAGGTCATTTTAGCAGACACACAGCATGTACACTGACCATTTGGCTCTCCGGTCGCCCCTTCACCTGATCGTATTTCCTTTCATTTATCATCCTCCAAAATTTATCAGCAACTTCCTGGTTCCGAGAAGCTCTCCTGTGTTTTTAAGACTATTTTACATGCCTACAGTAATAAAAATAATTTCTTATTTCTAGGGAGATGTGAGAAATTCTGCTGTTAACTCTGTATACTTCTACATTTATATTTTTGTAAAAGCATACTAACCTACAAACCCGTTACTGAATCATGAAGAAGTTTTGCAGTGATGGGAGTAACCATAGCAACTTTCTCTCACACACACACATCTCTCTAAGACCAGAAGCAGCACTTCTGTTAGAGCAGCTGCTGACTTTTCTCAGCAGCGAGAATGGGAAGAAATGACTCGTGATTTTGGGATATTTCAAATTCTACTCACAGTGATCTGAATGACTCTGTGTGCTGTTTTTCATTATCAGTTAAGAATTTGGTTTTCATGCTCCAGAGCTCTGTGTGATGCCGACAAGCCAGTCACAGTCAGGCCTGAAACCAACCAGGTGCCTCATGAGAAAATAGATAAATAAAAGAAAAAAAACTAAAATAAAATCATTGCTAAAGTGAAATTTACTTTTAAATAAAATTGCCACAAGAGAGAGAGACAGAGAGAAAAAAAAATCCAAATTTAGTCGTCAGTTTGTCACAATGGGCTCTCAGGTACGGAGTAATTAGAAAAAGAGATTAATTCATTTCAGCGGAAGGCTGCAGCACCAAAATGAAAAAAAAAAGTGAGTGCACTGTATCTGACCTCTTAATCATATCTGAGCTGGTGCGCTGGTATGTAGCCTAGGCTCCTCGGGTGCAGGTCTTTTATCTGTTCCTAGGGCGCAGCTGTAAACTGGAGGCGACAGAGCGTTAGCAGGCAGAGCCCTGAAGCTACGCAACCAGCTGCCTGAGGAAATCAGGTCAGCACAATCACTGACCTCTTTTACATCTCCTCTTTAAACATTTTTTTTTATCAAAGAGATTTTTTCCCTCTGAATTTACTTCATTTTTCTATTAATTTTGACTGGCCCTCTGCTGTACTGTTATTACTTATTATTTCTTTGCTTAGTTATCCATTGGGAATGGTTTTGTATGATCTGCTTTTTATGAAGTGGTGTGAAGCTCTGGATTTTGAAAAGTGCTCCATTGAATAAAGATTATCAACATCATATAATTTCTCCGGGGTGTGTTGGAGCCTCTGTCAGCCATGACAGGATGGTGTCCATGAAGTTCCTTTCAACATAAAGAAGCAGCCACTGGCCTCTTATCTCCAACCACATGTCTAAGGTCACATCCACACATATGATCAAAGCTAATTCCAGCTGCCTGTAGCCATGATCTCATTCCTTTGGTCTCCACCCAGAGCTCAGGACCAGTTGTGAGTTTGTGGCAAAAACGATGGAGGTAAAGTTGTAAATATCAATGCATTTATATAACCATGAGATTATATTGAAAATTAAATAAATGAATCCACCTCACACTGGCTGTGGCCTTCATCGTTTTAATTAATACATCTGTCCCCATTCACAGACCTTACTTATAATTTTAACATTGCAAATGCCAGCAGATGTTAAAAGAAGGTCAGGTTGTGTAAAAACCCAGTGCCCTTATCAGTCAGGTGCAACTCAGATACAAGACATGACATGTGCCTTGCTTCAGAAGACAGTCTTTCATCATGCTGACACTGTGCATTGATCTGCCTCCTCCCGAATGAGCTTCAACATTCATTATCCAAGCACAAGGACAAAATATATATGAGATGATGACATAAAACACCACTAGTAAAGGTCATCTACACTTCTTTCAAAAAGTGTTTATTGGTTGGAAAGATCTGAGGAGACACTCTACATGGAATGTTTTATTTATTCAGCGGTAGAAACAATCTACTTGAACTTCAAGTAAACTCTCTCTGCCACTCAGTCTGGCTTCAAGGTACAACCATGTTATTCAAAATCATGCAACACTGACATCTATATGAAATCGGTCATTACCGCTGTATAGAGTCTTGATGCAGTGCCTAAACAATCTAAACTGAAGAGTGAACAAAGTGGTTCCTGACATACATGCTGGTGGTTAGAGAGAAGTAAGACATTCACACATCTTCTGGGAATCTCATTAACTTTAGTCATATTGGAAAAGTGTACATAACATAATTCTGGGATATGTATTATGTAATGAATGTAGAGTTACAGTATGAACCTTGGAAGTTTGATTGATTATGTCCGGAGATGGTTATTTATATTAACCAAAATATTATTGGTCAAAGAACCGGGTGCAAGACTGAACCATCCACTGTAACTCAGTGGAGAGAGATCTAAGAGAGATTTGCACCATGAAGACAATAAGCTACCAGTATAGCAACAATGACGGGAAAATGTTTTTTGTGATTAAGTGGGAGAAATGGATGCGTTATGACAGTGAAAGATGCTTAACTCATTGAGTGCCATTGACGTATATATACGTCAAATGCACTTTTCTGCGGCTGGTAAATGAGGACGCTGTTGCGCACACTGTGAGTAATTTTGGGGCTTCTGGGATGTGTAGAACGAAGAAGACTGTAGATCAGAGCAAGAAGTGAAGAAGAAGGAGAATACGAGTGCGATCGGTACAGAGATAAAAAAGTTGGGAAAAGTTTCTATTTCTAGAGGAAAACGACGGGCAGAGCCTGGAACAAGTGTAACGTGGAGCTGGAGGAAGCTTAGCCACGGTGCTATTAGCATAGCTTCAGCATGAAGTGATCAGAGGAGGCAGGAAAGGTAAACTGATCCAGATGATCAGCACCAAAATGCCGAAGCGAAAGCGGATCGCGGAGTCAGTTTCACCAGTTGCTGTAAACCGACGTCGTGACGACGAACCGAGAGATCAGCGCGGTGCGTCGCTGCCGCGGCCGCGTCCAGCACAAAGGCTGAAGACGCCACGACGTCTCCCTCACTACTTCAGAGACGATGCAGCAGGAGGAGAAGGAGGGGAGGGGAGGGGGGAGGAGGGGGTTAGGAGAGGGTAGGACAGGGTGAGGGGGCAGCAACTGCAGGAGGAGTAGGAGAGCAGGCATCACTCTGCAGAGTAAGACTCCTACTTGTTGTATTTTAGTTTTTTTTTTTTTTTTGTACAATGAAAAAACATGTGAAATGAAATGTTCAGATGTCTTACATGTTTTTGAAGCCAAAATTAAAACGGATAAATCACTGTTTTTCTTGAGAGACTCTCTTTCACAAAAATGCATTTTTCTCAGCTTTCTAGAAAAAAAGTGGTCTTTTTGGTGCAACCAGGCTCTATTCAACTTAAGATAAATTAAGAATGGAATAAGGTACAAACAAATGTTTTATTCCCTAGTTAAATAGAGAGTCTCCTCTTTCCTTTGAGCTATTTTGTGTTTTCAGAGTCATAATACAAAATATTCTCTTGGTCTTAAAATATTACTCAAAATGCCCCGAAACGCTGGCACATGGCACTGACCATTTTATAAAAGGGCTGGCACTCAATGAGTTAAGAACTTACTGATTTTGATTTATATTATATATATTTTGATAGTGGATGTAGGTTTGGATGGTTTTGCTTTATTTTTTTGTTTTCTGTTCAGTAAATTTGTCCTATTTTTTACATTTGATTCCGGGACTGTGAAAAAGTGTTTGTTGGGTCAGAGTGATTTTACCTTTGACCTTTGAAAACCAAAATGTTCATTTGGCTTGTTAATGTTTTTTTTTTTTTTTTTTCCATTTGTGTGTGTGTGTGTGTGTGATCCTTGACCATCAAAATCTAATCATGTCATCCTTGAGTCCTGGTTTATGTTTGTGCCTTTACGCCTTTGGCTCTAACTGTCACTAGCACAAGGCATGAATATATTGTTGTTTATAGCTACAGCTCCTCTGTAGAGAAAAACTGAGTGAGGGGAGACTTTTATTCAGGATTGTCCTGTCATCTTCATCTTTGACATGCTTTGATTACCAAAAAAATGAACACTGCCTCTCCAACACTGCACTAGGTTCAGCGGGTCCTGCATGACTATATCCTCCGTTGGTACTTTTTGTGATTCACTGTCCTACACCAAACAAAAGGACAAATTACCAGAGGTTTTTGGATTGTTTAAAATATGTATGAAAACAATGCTCATCCACAGTCAGAATGGATATTTCCTTATTTTTAGTCACACTAGTTCTGTTTTCAATGATATGGGCTTTTTATTGTGTGACAAGATAATTAGTCGCACTGATGGAACCGAAACCATGGCATATATATAAGATGCATATGACATGGTTGGGTGGCAGGTTTTAATTAATGTTGATAGATCAGCCCACAGAGCAACAAATGCAAATGTGATGTAAATGTGTGAATGTGAAAACTGCGAAAGCAAACGATTTAAATAACTTAATAACCTGAGTCATCATGGAGATGAGTTAGCATCAGAGGAAATCCGGAAATCTCCCACCTCTGCTGCAGTGCACAGTAAACAGGCTGTGAGCTAATTAACTCTGGAGGTTACTTTGTACTAAACATGGTTGTTTTATCATAATATCGGTGGTAGATGGCTATGTCAGGTCACATAGCCTGTGTTATACTGTCAGTGGTTGATGTCATTAGCAGCAGTGAATGCGTTTGTGTAGGAAACGCAGGGAAGGTGAGGGTCTGGTTTACTGTCAGGGGTGAATTAAGGAGTAATTTGTTATATTTATAGGGATTTCCATTTTATTCCGAGAAAACCAAAAGGTATTGATATAATTATGGGATATCTAAAATAAGGCAGCGGTCATAAAATAACCATAAGCCAGTGCATAAAAAACCATGAGGAGAAATGAGAGAGATAAAAGCGCTTCAACCGCTTTTAATGCTCATCGATTTTTCCATTTTTTGTTTCACCTCATGAAGTTTTTTTTTATTTTAGTTTGTTGTCCTTTTTTTCCTACGTACGGGTATTTGGTTGAAGGTGTATTCATAAATAGAAGATAAGAAATACTAAATACAAACATGCAGTCTGGGATAACTAACATAACACAGTTTGGCCTGTGTCTAAGAGGCAGTGGACTAATGCCCTCACAAAAATAACATGTCATGTATTCATTATGGTGGGTCGAGTTTAAAAGGCAGCCTTTGAACTGAGCTGTAAGAGATGTGACAGAGGAAGGTGCTGACTGTAATTTCATACAACAGACCAGGTGACCAGCCAAATACAACTGGGTTCATTTGGTCCAGTCAGATTTGTAACGTCCATGAGGAGTCTTAAAATTAAGCTATTTCATTATATTAATATGTAACCCTTGAAGTCAGCCCCCTAGGTCTAGGCACTTTGTGTCCCTATGAAGTCTCTGTGTTGTGTATTTTGTTCTGTTTGCGGTGGAAGACGGAGAGAAGAACTAGGTGAGGAAGCAAAGGATCTGGGTTGAGCAGTCTTTATCTCAAAACTTCACCTTTCAGAAAAGGACAATGCAGTACAAAATATGTCACACTGTACCTGAGTTGTCCATCGTATTGACATCATCATTAATCTGACTGAGAGTGAACCGACCATGGTTGTGTCTATGTGTTCTTCTCTGCACTTGTAAACTTGCCGTCACCATGGAAACGCAAGATTTTTGCGTCCATCTTCCTCAAAGTGAAGTCTTGCAGGGCGAGAATTATGATATTGCTAGATTATGATAATTATGATATTACTAGATTACGGCTCATTCGCAAAACACCTTTCAATGGAAACACCTGCAATGTACTTTTTCAAAGTTTCACAAATATCGCTTTTATTTTGCGAAAATCTGTAATGGAAACGCACCTCGTGTCTTCCTGTGGTCTCCTGCTGTGATTATCTCATGTATCTAACCTGTGTTTTTCCCTTGACTACTTTCGGATGATCTGCATTGTTACCCTGTTTCCATGTCTGGTGTTTCCAAGTCTTCCTGCATTTCCCTGGTACCTTGTGAGTTTCAATAAATGATTCTGTTTTCACTGCACCATTTTTTTGTATGAGTCTGCATCAGTTCTCTACACAACCTGACACAGAGACTCTGAGACAGACACGGGAGTTGTTATCTCTTAAAGCAAGTTGGCCTGTGTCCGGTTTACTATCTGTTTACTAATTACTCATTTTGCTTTCATAATAAAACCACTGAAATATTGTAATTAATCTGTTACCGTCAGCTCTTGTTATTGCTCTCATGGGTTCTGCTGCCACAGGCCTATACTCTGTCTGACCAGAACATTATGATGACTAATGCTAACAAGCTAAAACAGAATGGCTCTGTATGAACCCATTGACTGCATTTCATCTCTCAAGAGTTGCAGAAAGTTGCTGTAAAGATCAGTGAAGTGATTCTGGAAAGTTATTAGTTTTTATCAGTGAGCAGTTTCCTCATCAGCTCTTTTAGTCTTTGCACTAAGCTGAAGACATCATGAAGGTGCTCCTGTATTGAACAGAGGTGCAGACATGAAATTAATATTGATTTTTTTCTCCAACTCTGGCCGGAGCATGAAATAAACAAATTTTCTAAAAATGTGGGTGTGATCCTTTAAAATAAGATTAAAAGAAGAGGAGAAGAGGTGAGAGAGAGATTTGACATTATGAGGAGTGAAGGGAAAAAAATAGAAAGCCAGAGATGTGGATAGATTAACAGGTCCATAGACAGGAAAAAAAGAAAGGATTGTCAGTAATGGAAGAGAGTGATACCAGCAGAGAAGGTGTCCGTACTCTTCGCCTGAGAGAGTAATCGATTTCAGGCTCCCAGGCTCTTTAGTTGCCCCTCAGACTGGCATTGAAATAACTCCATGGTGCAGAGAGAAACAGATAAGAAAGAAAGAGAAGAGAAGAGAATTGTTACTGTATATAGACACAGAGAAATAAAAGAAGATGTACCTGGAAAAAAAGGTGTAAGAAAGAAAACAGTAATGGAGAAATCTGGTGCAGAGAGACATCTCATTTATAAAAGGTACAGGAGACAAAGAGTGGCAAAGAGAGAGAGAAAGAAAAAATGAGACGAGTTCATTCAATATGAGAGATGGAAGAAAGTCTGTGCGTGCAGACTAATAGTTCCTGAAAGTCGCCCTCTTTTCAAAATCAATGAATCACTGCTCTCTAGTTTTTTGATATATCTACTCTGAGCTAATGTCAGCCAACAAGGCGGGTTTGGCAGGAAGTCTTTCCGTCTTTATGACACAAAAACAGATTGTTTCATAGCACAAATCCAAACGGTTCCTTCTTAGGTTGTTAAGTCATAACTTAATTCCACTGCAGTGCTTTGAGTTAACTGATTTGAATGCATGCTGGCTGTTATCGAGGCCAGTTATTAGCTCGTTGGGTGGACGCCAGCGAAGGGCAAGGGAGGACATGGAGAAGGATCTCCTCTGTAATAGGAGACAATGGGCTGTATGTGATACAAAGTTCATCCATTCGTTCTCTACACCCACGTATCCAGGAGAAGACTGCAGGGGGGGTGTTGGAGCAAATCCCAGCTCACATTGGTTGAGAGATACACCTTGGACAGGTTGGTGGTTCATCACAGGCTGGAATACATTTCTCCAGGCTGAATGGAGGCAACCATGCATGGTCCAACTGTTTAGCCTCTGACTTTTTCATCTCTGGTTAGAACCTGCCTCCCAACAGAAGGTGCATCAACTATTTAGCTTCTTTTTCACAGGTCCAAGTCAGTTCATAAACTCTCCTCATGCAGGCTTCCTAAGGCTTGGTTTCTTCCTGCTAAAGGAGAATTCTTCATCCACCTCTGTCAAGCAAAGTGCTGGCTTGACCTTACCACGTAAAGTTCCTTGAGATAATGCGTATGATCCGCTGCTACGCAAATAAAATCCAATTGAATTGACTTGTCAAGGTTTCAAGAACAAGTGGTGCAGCACAAAAAACGAAGACACACAGTTACAAAAGATTAGAGGGCGGTAGATGAGCTGGAGAAACACAGGTGATGGGTGGACAGACGGTGACAGAAGCCTGGAGAAGACACTGTATGGTCTACCTACCCCACACCCCTCTCTCTAAGCTAACTGACAGCCTCCTCAGTATTAGACAGTTTTTTAAGTCTCTATACATTGAAAATATCAATTATTTAATATCATCATTTCCAATATGTAATATCTCTCTATATCGATATCACTTTGTCTGCCGATAAAGAAAACCTGATAACATGAAGCCTGGGTTTTGTACCAAATTAAGTAGTGATATCCCGCTGCTAATTAATTATTGCTGCTGCTGCTTCAGACATACAATAATAGTCCACATGTTCTCACTACAGAAATAAACTGTTCATTTGTAGAATGCATCCAGTGGGGCATCGTAATAGAAGTAGGCATAATGTGTTCATTTCGACAGGAATTATTTTTTTGGGGGAAAAAAAGCCTGCATAGGTTGTTATCAAAATTGGAAATTAAGTGTTGGACAGCAAAGGGATATAGGATATCAGCAGAAATTTCAATATCCGACATCCCTAATATTGCTGTGTTCAAAGAAACTCACGCTACTTGTGTTGTATTCGTTTTCCTGCTCTTATGATGTGTATGATTTTAAGTATGTATGCCACCACTGTGATGGGCAGTTGCAATTTCATTGTATTTTAAAGGCCTCTTAATCTTACAATTGAAGGGGGCTATGCTGGAGACACAGTCGTTTACCGAGGTATCATTCCATTTTTTTTTCAAACTTATCTTCAGCACCACCTTCAACCCTGCAATCTAATGAAACACCCTCACATCTGTACACCTGTCCTGTTTTGAAGTCCCTGTTCTTTATGTTTGACTTTTCCTTCTAAAAGTATTACTTTCTTTGATTGTTGATGTTTGTTTACCCGTTCCCTCCACTTGATTTGTTTTTTGATGTTTTCAATGCATTATGTAAAGCACTATCTGTGTGAGTGAAATGCACTATTCAAATTCTTGCCTTATCTTGTTTGACCATGTTAGAGGACAAGTGTTTGAGGACAACCTTGTAGGCATTCATGCTGCACCTGTTTTATTTTTATTTTTTTTCCCCACAAAAAGTGATGGAAGTGTCTGTGTGAAGACTGGAGCAGTATTCAAACTCTCTTAGACTTAATGTCTTTACTTTTGTTCCATGGGACACCCAGCTGGATAATGCACAGAGATGCTGATAGCATTGTAACATTGAAGCCACAATGTTTTTGGTTGTCTTGGCTCAGGATGTGGTCTAGTTTCCAAAATCCCTGTGCCCACAGAAGTATCCTACATCATCTCACAAACAGAATATGAAAGTAGCACCCATCAAAAACCTCCCTCATTAGGTGACTCTGATTTGAATTTCTCAGACTGCTGGGAAAAGTTAAGGTTGAATAACGAAGGAATCGCACTCGGCCCTGAATGACCCCTGGCAGTGAATCCAGGATTATTAACTTCTAACAGCTCCAGCACAGCTGCCTGCTCTATCTGTAGGTTTGTCTACAGTCAGTTGATGAAAAATAACATGAACAAAAAGAGGCTTTGAAACAACTAACATCAGAGCTTCATGTTTTCTTCAAGTGAGTTAGATTTCAATGGCAAAATGCATCACAATACATGTGAAAACAACATCTCTGACTTAAAGTGAATCCAGCTAATTTCATGTTTTATAATTTAGTGGCTTAGCAACACATTGTGAGTTAGGGCTCAGGTACTAGTTACCTGCAGTTATTTCTTATTTCTGGATTCAGCAATAAGCATCACTGCTCACCTTAAATTCATATAGATTCCAGATTCACATGGACCAATCTCAGAAAAAAAGTACAATAAGCCTACAAAGAACATGATTTTCCCCAGATCTCCTGTCCAGAAAGGAGAAAGACCTTGGTCATTTGTTCATGATTTATTTTTGAGTAGATCTTCATCCATCAAATATATTTCTGCTTTAAGTATACTGCTGTACCACCATTATCCACTTATGATATTGTCAATTGATAGTAAAAAAGTGCTGACAAGATGGACTGAAAATGGCTATACTTAACATCTGTTAATGTTGTATCACAGACACGATGGCAAACTGAGTGTGTTGCCTGGACTATAAATGTGATGTGCTTATAAGTATTTTGATGGATTTTTTTTTGCTATTATTAACAATCCATTAGCGTTAAAGGAGTTGTTTGCTGCTACATAGGCAACACTGGCACGACCCGCTGTTTATATTCCAGTCAGAAAGAAACACTGCAAGTTGAGCATCAAACTTAATTGCTTTACCCCCCATGAGCTGTCTCCAGCAGTAGAGAGCACCACAGCTTTCATCAAGGTCAATTCATAAGGTCATTATATATGAAGACCTCCAAAACTGACCAAACCGAAGCTTTGTTGCCATGCTAACACACACATTAGCATTGCAGTTGTTCACACTCAAATGAACTTTGTGAGTTATATCTCACACAGGCTTCGCCCTCTACTGGACTCTAAGGGTATATCTCTCCTCCAATCGCGTACGCGCGATGGCCCACTGAAATTTGCATGTACGTAGCCGGCCAGTATGGCGTGCCTACCTTTCCCGCCCTTTAGCGGGCTATATAAGCAGATGCACCGCCAGCTGCCCTCATTCCTTTTTACTTCAGCGTCGGCGAGTGCCCACTGTCACACTAGCTCCTAGGATGGAGTCGCCGCTTCAGGAACAACGCCTCTGCCGGCATCATCGCCCCGGCAGACCTACATCTTCTTTGCTTCGAGCGTCTCGGGAGGAAGCGCGCCACCGCCGGGCTGGAGCAGCGACGGCAGGAGGAGGACGCCGCTCCAGCGTACACCACCTCCACGCCGCCTGATGAAGCTTCGCCGCCCAGACCCGCCTCAGCCTCTGCTGCAGACTCGCCGCCGCTACGAGACGAGGAGGATGAACTCTCCCTCTCCGACGGCTCGACGGTGTTTGGCGCCGCTTCTATCAAGCTCAACTTCCCGTAAGTCATGACGACTGCAGCGGAGTGTGTCGGGCTTCCCCTGCCCCCCCCACTGCCCCCGAAGCCGGTGAGCCGCCTCCGCGTGTGCAGGGCGAGACGGAGACTGTGTTCCCCGGTGTGCCCCCGCTCGAAGACGCTCTGGCTGTGCTCATTATCCCGCACTCAGCCGGCTGGTCAGGACACAGAAAGCCACTACCACCGCTGCTGCAGGATAAGGACACGCTGGAATATTTTGACAAGATATTCCAGCTGGGCGCGCAACTAGCAGCAGCAGCAGCAAACAACCTCGGTGTGCTGGGCGTAGCAGTGGCGGCTTCACTCCCGCGCGACGCCCCCCCTTCCCCTGACACTATGGAGTATCTCGGCCGGACCATCGGTCAGATGAACAGGACAGGGAGTTGCTACTGCTGCCGGACGAGTGATGTCACTGTCGGGCGTCGGCTCTCGCCACGTCTGGCTAGGTCTCACCGCCCTCCCCAGAAGGGACCGAGAGGATCTTCTGGCTGCACCGGTCTCTTTGGCTCCTCACTACGGTGACGCAGCGGCTAAAGAGGCTGGAGGAGGAAAAGGCGCAGCTGAGCCGTCATCTACCGCTCGCTGTCGCCGCCAAGCAGAAGGGAGAGGTCAAGCTGCCCCGCCGCTACGCTACGGCGAGGCGGAGGGATCGCCGCCAGCGAGGAGGCTTCTCCGCGGCGGATCCCCCAGCTGACCCACAGCCAGCCCCAGCGGGCCCGCCGCAGCAACGCCCCGCACGGGACCCCAGCGCGTACTTCACTAACAGAGCAAAAATTCCCCCTCCCACCTCCACCATGCTCCCCGCTTGCCGCGCAGCCCCGGCCGGTGTAGTCACCGCTACACCGTCGGTCAGACTGCCGGTGGCTTGTGTTACACCGTCACATCCCCGCAGCGGGCCCGGCAAGCAAGGCCCCCCGGTCACGGTTTCACAAGCACACTCACACAACACACCCTCTACCGTCCCTGTAAAAGCTACCGTTGTCCCTCTCTATGAGCGCTACAACCGGCGAGGCTGCACAAGAAAACATCGCTCCCCACTGGTTGTAGCGACCACACAGTTAGCCCCGCGTGCTGCTAGCCGACACCGTGTCACTTCCACGGTAGGTCCGGCTCAGCATGTTGACCCGCTGATGAGCGATGATTGTCACCGCCGAGCTAACGGCTACAGCGGTGACAAGCATCGTTCGCAGCAGCACGGCAGGGCTGTGTTTCCGGACAACGAGACGGCTGCCTCACGCTCGTTTAACCCGCGCCGCTCCAGTGAAGCGGCCGGGCTAACACGAACTGTCTCCCCGGTAAACAGCAGTGGAGCGGCCAACGTGTCTGACCGCTCTGGTCCTGTGGCTGTTATTTCCACGGGCGGATCTAACAGCAGCAGGGACGTCATGACGGTGAGGTGCCGGGCGGCGGTGGTGCGTTCAGGTGACACCACGCCGGCTCGGACAACAGAGATGCGTTCACGGACGGCCCCGCGAGCTCGGACAACGGGCTTGGTGCGTTCAGGGACGACTCAGCCCTTTCACAGAGGGCCCCCCATGGGCCAAACTCCCGTTTATGGCGGGTTTGGCCGCGGAGAGGGCCGAAATTGTGTACCACAGCTTTCTAGAAGCTGCTCCACAGCTGTCTGCGCGTCCTCTCACGTGTTTTTACGAAGCATGGCAGAGCAGCTGCGTACTGACAGACTGGCTGGACAGGACCCTCAGACTAGGATATTCTCTCCAGTTCTGCGGGCTCCCCCCAGCGTTCAGGGGCATACAAGAGATGAATCTATCCTCTCAACATGAGATAGAGTTCCTCGAGGGGGAAATTCAGGACCTGCTATCAAAACAGGCCGTGTCAATTGTCCCTCTTCACGACAAGGAACGAGGTTTTTACTCCCCATACTTTTTGGTTCCCAAAAAGATAGGGGGCTACAGACCCATCCTGGACCTCCGTGCCCTGAACACACGTATCGGTCGCAAAACGTTCCGCATGCTAACCACAAGGAGGCTGCTGGTACTCGTCCAACCAGGCGATTGGTTCTCTACCATCGACTTGAAGGACGCTTATTTTCACGTCGAGGTGGCACCAAAACACAGGAAGTTCCTGCGTTTTGCATTCCAGGGAACAGCCTACGAATACAACAGGCTGCCATTTGGCTATTCCCTGGCCCCTCGTACGTTCAGCAAATGTGTGGACGCAGCGCTACAACCGCTGTGCAGCCAGGGGATGAGGGTCTTCTTTTATCTGGACGACCTCATCGTGATGGCCAGGTCCAAACAATGGGCCATTTTTTTCACACAGTTCAGTTGATACTTCACCTGACCAAGTTGGGTTTTGCCATCAACTGGAAGAAGAGCAACCCCCAACCAAACCAGCGGGCCGAATACTTGGGGATTGTGCTCGACTCTGTCAGCCTGAGAGCCACTCTGTCGGAGTCCAGACGGACAGCCCTACAGCAGGAGGTTCTCAAGCTGCAACAGGTTCCACGTGTCACAGCCTTGGCCGTCATGCAAGCACTGGGGCACATGGCAGCAGCTCACCCGGTGGTTCCACTAGGACTGCTGCACATGCGTCGCCTGCAGAGATGGTTCGCCAGCCTACGCTTAGACCTCAAGAGGCAGAAGTTTCGGCTGCTGACAGTCCCCCCAACAGTGCGGGGCAACCTGCAGTACTGGGGGTCCCCACGACATTTGTTGACCGGAACACCACTAGGACGAGTGACCTCGTACACGTCGGTGTTCACGGACGCCTCCCTGATGGGGTGGGGAGGCACCTGCCTGGGGAGGGCGATAGGTGGTGTGTGGCCTCCGGGGGAGGACCGCCACATCAACCTCCTCGAGTTACAGGCAGTGTTCCTGATTCTCCAACACACTTCAGTCACCTGTTAAGGGGGAGACACGTGTTGGTGAGGACCGACAATCGCACCACAGTCGTTTACATCAACAGACAGGGCGGTGTACATTCCGCTGCCCTGTTAGCGATGGCGGAGAACCTGTGGTCATGGGCTTCAGAGCACCTACAATCTCTGAGAGCCCTCCACGTTCCAGGAATCGAGAACAGGGGGGCCGACCTCATGTCAAGGAGCGGCCCCCTGGAAGACGAGTGGAGACTGCAACCAGAAGTGGTACAGCAGATCTGGACACGATTCGGGAGGACAACGGTGGACCTGTTTGCCAACAGGTCGAACACCCACTGCCCCCATTGGTTCTCCCTGAGCCCGCAAGACCATCCACCCTTGGGGGTGGACGCATTTGCACACGCTCCATGGCCAAGAGGGCTACTTTATGCCTTCCCCCCCCTCCGTCTCATCCCCCAGCTACTGGAGAGAGTGAGAGTGGAGCGGCTGAGGGTCATTCTGGTGGCTCCCGACCGGCGGTCGGCTCTGTGGTACGCAGAGCTGACCACAATGATGGCGGCCCCACCATGGCCCATTCCCCAAATCCGGGGGGCGCTGTCACAGGAGGCAGGCGCGATACAGGCGCTGCCGATCCTGGGCCAGTCACTTCAAGCCTGGGCCCTGAAAGGGACAGGTTAATGCGGACTGGGCTGACTGCGCAGGTGGTGAAAACCATCCAAGCGGTTAGGGCTGGATCCACCATTGCCTGTTTACAGGGCTAAGTGGTTAGGTTTCCAGCATTGGTGCGAAGAGAGGGAAGTGGACCCACTGACATGCTCAGTGGGAGACACTCTTTCCTTTCTACAGCTTTTGGTTGATAGAGGGCTGTCTCACGCGACTGTTAAGGTTTACGCTGCAGCCATCTCATCATGCCATGAAGGGTTGGGCGGAGGTCCAGTCTTCGCCCACCCTCTGGTAAAACGGTTCCTGCAGGGGGTCAGAAGGCTACGACCAGTGGCACGCACTTCTGTACCACAGTGGGAATTGCCACTGGTACTCGAGGCCCTCACAAGGGACCCCTATGAGCCTTTGGAACGCTCCTCCTTAAAGGTGTTGTCGTTCAAGACAGCGTTGCTTCTTGCTCTGACGTCAGCCAAGAGAGTGAGCGAATTGTGTGCCCTGTCAGTCCACCCGAGTTGTTTACTCCTTCGCGGGGACCGCAGTGGTGCCATCCTTAAACCGAACCCCTCCTTTCTTCCTAAGAACATAAGGAGCTCATTTCGGTCCAGAATCATCCAGTTGGAGGCTTTTCACCCTCCCCCTCATGAGGATTTGAGGGAGGCGAAACTGCATCTCCTATGCCCTGTGCGTGTGTTGACATACTATGTCGACCGAACAGCCACTGTCAGGAACACCGACCAGTTGTTTGTGTATTATGGTGACGGGACGGCTGGCAGAGCCCTGTCCAAGAAACGCTTGGCGAGGTGGATGTGTAAATGCATCCTCTCAGCCTACAGTCAAGCGGGTCGAGAACCGCCCACTGTGGTCCGGGCGCACTCCACAAGAAGTGTGGCGACGTCTACGGCCCTGTTCAGTGGTGTGAGTGTTGAGGACATATGTACGGCGGCATCGTGGTCTTCACCCTGCCCGTTCATAAGGTTCTATCTCTTGGATGTATCAGGCTCCTTCTCCAGGTCTGTGCTCACTGTAGGGTCACAGGACATGTGAGAGGAAGGATGTGTCAAGTGTTTTTAAATACTTGATCCCCACAGGGTGTCATGCACCTGCATTGGACTGTGCTCTGCTAGGACACTGTCAATGAGGTGCGCAGGAGGTCTAGGGTTGAGACCCCTGCGAGGTTAGACCACAACTTCACCCAGCCTAGTCAGGTGCTGCTAACTGGGATGAAGTTGGACCCGTTATCACTCCATACGGTGGTTAAGATTAATAAAGTGGTGACTGGGTCTTGGTACCTAACCGGTAGCTGGTGTGGTCAGTGGGCGGAGCCTCTCCCGCGGCAGGGAGTACATAAATCGGGGCTTCGCCTACTGTACCCATAGAGTCCAGTAGAGGGCGAAGCCTGTGTGAGATATAACGAAGGTTACGATATTGTAACCCTAGTTATATTAACACAGGCGGAGCCCTCTACTTAGGGCCCTGCCGCTCTTTCGCCTTACGCTGAAGTTTGGTGGAATGAGGGCAGCTGGCGGTGCATCTGCTTATATAGCCCGCTAAAGGGCGGGAAAGGTAGGCACGCCATACTGGCCGGCTACGTACATGCAAATTTCAGTGGGCCATATACCCTTAGAGTCCAGTAGAGGGCTCCGCCTGTGTTAATATAACTAGGGTTACAATATCGTAACCTTTGTTTTGCTACTGCTAAATGGTTAACGTTAGCATCAACAGCTGTTCCAATCTAGAAGAAAGGTGAAGAGTTAAAGCCCCAGTATGTAACTTCTTTGGCTTTTTATCAGCAAAAATCAAGTACTGCTTTCATAAAAACGTATTTCACTAAAGTTGAATTACACCCACTTCCAAAGAAAGCTTTCTGGTACCTTAGAATGAGTTGTTACAAGTCGTTACAAATACATAAGTGGGCGACGCACCGAACCGAGGCGGCCATGTTGCATCGTCATTTTTTACGTTGAGTGGCAGCGTGACCGTAGGTAACCATAGAAACTGAGCGGAGCTGTGGGCTCGACCTGTTAAAACTGTCACCACTGTGTAGTGTGAGGAAGGACGGAGGCACTGGTGTTGCATTCAGGTGCAGTCAGGCAGACGGCCGTCGGCAAACCAACCGCATGTCATTTTACTCCACGAGAGAAAGACGGCAAAACGTGGGTCAAGTAAACAATACGACATCACCATGACAACATATTGTCAGGCCTGTATTGTTTTGCCTCGTGCTGGCGGACCACTTGTTTACATAGACGCTTGTTTATCCTGTTACATGCAGCGTCTGTTGTCTGTCTGACGTCTGCCCCATTTCACGAGAATGCAACATCAAGAATACGTTCTGATATGCAACCGCACCACTAGATGGGGGGAATTCCTACACATTATACCTTTAAGGTGCGTTCACAACAGGCCTTTTATTTTTTTTCGCTGGGGACGAGTTTAGATATGAAGTCAATGCGAACACTCAGGCAATAAATCGCTGGTGCTCCAAGCGACAGAGCGAAAATTATACAGAGAGACATGACAGAGGACACCGACATCAAAGCAAAAAGGCCAGTCTGTTGAATTGTGCCAAATTGATGAGTGATTGCAGCTGAGCGATAACAAAGGGGTGATACAAGCGACAATGAAAAAAAAAAAGGCCCAGTGTGAACACAACCTTAGGTGTTGTAATTTACTTGCTGTGCGAATGCGACCGCATCATGGCTGCCACATGTGACCTGCATTCAACCGCTACAAGTGCTTGTGCGAATGAACACGTTGACCAGGGACGTGCACATAACTATAGAGGGGCAGGGGCTCAACATCAGAAAAGGGCAGTACCTATGTACAATTTTTTCGGGCCTTAATATAAAAATAAATTAATTAAAATAAATTACAGTTACTATTTAGTCGGTAGAGAAAGCCTGCACGCCTTCAGGACTGCAGTCAACACGCTGGACCAATTTCAGTCATGACTTCTGAACTGGTGGCTAAGGCTAATATGGTAGCCTATTGGGTGCACATTAACATGGCTTGCAGGAAAAAAAAGTGCAAGTGCAAAATAGAAAGGCTAAGCCTACAGGCTACACACACACCCAAGAAATGACTACTGTGACTGCTACTGTGCATATTTCAGAACAGCTGCAATATTTACCACAGCAAAGTCACAATTACCAGTAACTCAATATCTGGAAACAAATTCAAATAGTCAGTGAAATAAGGCTGTGTGAGTGATTCCTCCTGTTGCTGCTGTTGTTCAGTACATTCAGGTGATGTTAGACAGAGGAGGGGGTGGGGCTAAACTCTTAACAAGCAGTTAGCTAAACAAACACAAAGGCGCTTTTCTGAAATATGACTCATATTAAGCTCGTTGAATAAGTGGAAGGTGACTTGTCAGAACCGACAAGGAAGTTATGTTGGTGGATTTATAACTCACAAGATTCGACACAAGTCGCTCCACTGTCACGTCTCATCTACGTGCAGCAGCGGCACACACAGAGTTATCGATGAGGCAGCAGCTTCTACTTCTCTCTCTCTCTCTCTCTCTCTCTCTCTCTCTGGACGTGCATGTGAGGGAGCGCGCACCGCGGGGCAGCCCCCCCCCCCGCCCCTCAGTGAGGGACAGAGCGGAGCAGCAGCGGACAACACACACACCAACGTACATACACAATACCGTGTGTATTACAAGGAAATGCGTACGGTAGATAACCGTGGCATTTTTACAGCGCGGTTGTTTACATCCTCATGCACAACAGGAATGCATTTATTGAAAAAAAAATAATAATAAAAAAAAATTAAAAAAAAGGGCACTTTTTAATACGAGGCAAAAAGGGCAGGGGCTCAAGCACCCTTTGGGCCCTATGTGTGCACGTGCCTGACGTTGACCAGATCAGACCAGACAGAGACAGAACAGTCAGTAGTAACTTACAGGGATGCAAACAGCGCGCCGAAAAGCGAAACTCGCTTTTTTCATGACCAATTAGGTGACTTGTGTGAATCGTTCAGATCCGAAGAGTTTTTGTTTTTGGGTGGGGGGGGGTCTCAGCGTCTCAGCTGGGGTCAGTAAAATGTTTTTCTAACAGGCTGACAGTGACAATCACGTGAGGCGAACTCATTCATGGTCTCTGATTATACTGATAACAGCCGACCTCCAATGTAGACGCGCGACATGCACGCACGTTGTAACAGTTCGTGAGTGAGAGTCGGTCGTGTGAGCAGGAAAAACAGTAATGTCCACAAAAATAGTTCACTTGGGACTTCACTCTTGCCCTTTTATTGAGCCGAACACTTCATACTATCATACATGACAAAGAAGCGGTCTCACTTTACTCACTGTTAGCTGAGTTAAGAAGAAGAAAAAGGAGAAACCATAGGGAGAAACCAGCTCAGTAAGCTAATGGCGTCCACTCATCGGGTAGCCTTCTTCTCAACTGAAAACAAAACAACGCGGCGCGACGCTCAATGCCGTCCCGGCGCCGCCACGCTTACGTTCTTAAAGGAACATTTACAACTGTTACAACGTTACCCAAAGCGGCGACGCCGTTTTCCCCCCCGTGCACGTCCGTGGAGATGTAGAATGTGTTCAATTCAAAAAGTGAAACTAACACATTATATAGGCCTATATGTCCATTACACACTGAATGGGATGTTAAATCCCATGTCTTTATTTCTTCAGTTTATTTTAATAGTAATAATTATGACTAAAGCCTGCCACACACATAAAGATTTTATAAATCTCAACCGATTTATTATCTGTGAGAGAGCCCACACATGAAGATAAAAAATCTGTGATTGAACAGTTTTGATCGTATTGTGTGTGGTGTGCTGCGATTTTCCAAACACAACACACCACACACATTAAGATTTTTCAGAATCTTGACCCTCTGGTCAGAAAACAATCCGGCATCAGCAGCGATACCAGGGGTGTCGTTGTAGCTACCATGGATGTCGGGTCTATTTCCGGAATGGACAATGAGAGTGACGTAATTTTTTTTTTTTAATGAAAGCGGGACACTTCAGCCTTTACAACGATCCCATCTGTGTGTGTCTGTGTGTCTGTGGCTCCGGACACCGAGCAGTCAAGCGGCTGTCCAATAGGGAGCCGTGTGCTGTCACATGACGGGCTGTGAGCGGCGGTCACATGATCGTTTAAACATGGCTGCTGTATTGCTGGCTGTTGCCGGCTACGAGCGCTACTGTCTTTGCTATCGGCTTCAGGAAATCTCCTGTGTATGTGTGAATGTCTGTGTGAACCTCATGTAACACCAGGGCTGCACCGTGGCTCTGTGAGGTTGTCGGTGCTGTGTGGAGAAGTGGCTTGTTGCCGCGAGCAGCATGCAGAGCTCGGCCAGCAGAGCTCGGCAAGCAGGCACTTCTCCGCACAACACCGGCTCTCCACACACAAGATGACTTCTGATTGAAACGGCCACCGAAGTCGGCCCCGATAATCGTAAATATTGAACATGTTTAATACTTACGATTATCGGCGCCGAACGTTTTCCGAGCCGATTGTCGGGGGAATTTTGACTCTTAACACACCACACACTACAAGAGAATCTCATAAGATAATCTTAAAACCTTAAGATAATCGGGCGGTGTCTGTCCGTGGTCGGAAGGGGGGAAATCGGGGCAAAATCAGCCCGATTATCTTTATGTGTGTGGCAGGCTTAACATTCAGTGAAGACCTAAAAATCAGTATCTCCAAAATTGAAATATTGCAATGTTTTTTATTTTTTTAAAGCATTTTTAATATAGAAATGTTGGCCTTCTGAAAACTATCCATCTATATGCACTCAATACTTGGTTGGGGTTGAACTACTGGAAATGGACTTTTCTGGGATATTGTTAATGGTGAGCCCCCCCCCCCGCCAGACAATTCCTCTCTTTTTTGGTCCTGACCCGTTTGCATCCCTGAACTTATGACACACATAATTAACTGACCCTCAGACTCGTCACACTAGCTGTTATGTTTGACCAACAAAAGGACTCGGCCCTCACTAGTTTTCATTCATTTTCAGAGTGGTGTATCCGTCCAGGAGATCATCTCTGACTGAACCAGTTTGTGCACAATCATCAGATTAAAGCCGGCAGTTTTCTTTCTGTAGTTTGGCTGACTCATAAAATAAATGTTGATGCAGCTGATAAGATCTAAAAAGTGAGAAGTGTGCTAACAGCATTTATTTATTCATAGGGGCCAATCTGGACAGTTACTCTATTTTATAAGGTTTTCACTGCTGACTGATGAGCACTCTGGCCTAAATCCACACTGCATCACTCTATTCTGCTTTTGAGGTTCCTCTCTTTACTCCTCTGTTGTTATTGTGATGCATAAAATTGTATATATCATTTTCATCTAGCTGTGTATGTTCAACTTACTTATCATAAGCTTTTTTTTTGCCTTTTTTATAATATAATGTAAGGTCTTTAAAATTCATAAACCAACTGAGGAGATTGTAGAATAAAGATTACTTGTCTGAAGTCCAACCCCGGAGGCAGCTGTGAGATCTCTGCACTACAGTCAGGGGTGTAGCTGTGATCGCTTTTAAAACTTCCACGATATCGCCCCTCTTATATCTCTAACTGTGATGCATGTCGGTGTGTGTTACCTGCCTTACAAAAAGGAGACCACAGTGGGGTCGAACAGCTTTAAGTCACGGTTAAGATGCAAACACATGGGAAAGGAAAGGAAGGAGATTAATGCTGCCTGGTCAAAAGCCAGCTCAAGAAGGCTGTCAGGGTGAAGAGCCAGTTTCCCAACAATGACTCAGGCTCAGCATGGTTGGCTGGCAGCCAATACAATCACAGGCTACTTGGAACGGGCCTTCCTAGAATACCCCTCCCTTCTTTAAACTTGTCAACAATCACAAAGTCCTTCCACTGCCAGTATGGACTGGAGACACAAAGTGCAACACTACAGTAAGATACTTGAAATATTTACTTCTGAGACAGTAAAATCACTGTAAATGAAGAACATCATGAGAAGTTGAAACAATCAAATAATTTATCTGCATAGTTCATTTGGAAACTATGATTTTCAGCCAAAAAAAAAAGATTCGTAGTAGCACAGAGAATGTTATACTTTCAGTTTAGCAAACTGTAGACATTTCAGATTGCCTTGAACTGGATATATATTGAAATATCCAAACACCCTTGACAAATCAGGCCAAGCCAGTCAAAGTTGAAGAAAAAAGTAAGCCAGGGATCAAACCACCAACCTTCTGGTTAGTGGAAAATCCACTCACCTCCAGAGCCAAAACCATCCAAACTGAAAAGAATTTTTAAAATACGTGCTGACAACATTTCATCCTTGTATCCTCAAGGAAATATTTTCATATATTCACAATGTACAATTTCACAATGCACTAATACCACTGACAGCACTGAGCCAACTGTGACGATGATCCTTCCAAAACCTAATTCCAGATTGACCTGAAATTTCTTGTCCACACACTGAAATGAAGGCATCACCCTGCTTGACACAGGGGACCATGGTTACCAACAGTCAATACCCAGTTCTTTTTTAAGTTAACCAAACATTTTACCCCACGTACATAGGACAGGAGACGGATTGTTTGATCAAAGCTCATGAGGAAAAATGATAAGTGTCTTAGATTCTATATTCCACAGAGAAATGCAAACAGCCTGGGTTCAGAAACTGAATCTTAAAACAAGCAATCACGACTTGAGTAACTTTGTGATGTCACAAAGCGGTCACCGCTCAGCCATGACCCACCCCCACCCACTGTGCAACCATGCAGCACTCAGGTTTTTTGTTCACTCCTATATTTTGGTTTGATTGCTCAAATATCAGCCAATCAGAGGAGGTATTGACCTGCTCACTGACCTGTGACTATCACTAGAGCTCTAGAGAGAAGCCTCGCAGAGGAAAAGTAAAACTACACTGACATGGTCTTTGGTTCTTAAACACAAAAATAGGTTTTCTTATGGATCAACACAGGACATGAGCTATAGGATCTTCAGACATGAAGATGGCTCTAGTTAATGCTAATCCAAATCAGTGACTTTGGCGAAAATCAATGTATTTAATAGGTCTGAGGACATGATGCCTTCAACATGCATAAATCGCATAAATATAATACATAAATTTCATAGTGTGGTTCTTATTTTTAAATACTTTTAAATACTGATGCTGATTTCAGACACTTTATCAATTTTTACAGATTGCCGATATTGTTCAATCTGATGATGGGGTTTAACATAAATTGGTGTCAACTTTTTGGTACGAGACTTCAGTAGGTGGATTTAAAGTTACTAGCTGATTGATTTAGAATCACACCAATGTAAACAATGCACTGGGCAAATCATTTATTCCTGAAAACGTCAAATACAGTAACTAATTCAAAGCAGAGCAAAGTGCTTTACATAAAAAGATAATACAACTGTAAAAAAGAATAGCATATAAACAGTAGAGCAAACTTTCACATAAATACACACATACAAATTCTACACACATTGTGGGAAAAAATGAAGTCTTGAATTTAAAGGGATGTTCCTCTGGAAAAAGAGAGAAATCAGCAGGCAGACCGTTCCCTTCTTTAGGTGCATAGATACTGAAAGCCATCTGACCAGAAAGTGCTTCAGGCAAATGGAGGATATTTCCACCTTGTGACCTGAGAGATCTGCGGGGATGGTATACTGACAGCATATCTGATATGTACTGAGCAGCCAGACCATGAAGTACTTTGTAAACCAGGAGGAGAATTTTAAACTGTCCTCTGTAAACAACAGGAGGCCAAAGTTATGTGCTCTTATCTTTATGTCCTGGCTAGAACTCATACTGAGTTTGAGATGATTATAGTCGTGTAATGTTGACACAGAATCATGTCCAATTCCCAACCATCTTTAAAAATGAAATAATCACTAATCAAATAGAGGTCAATCTGGACACCTCAGTTTGGTGCAGATAAAATCAATGACTCCAGAAACTATTAATCCAGGGTAGTTTTCTAGGGGAATGGTGGAAACATATGGCGGCACACAGTGGTCACTTAGCAAGCAAGTCTGCCCAGTGTAGTGTTGCTTATAGAGGCCCTGGGAGCTTAATGCACTGTGATTAAGGAAAACACATATAAATACACAAAACACAAAGAGCGTCATTAAAAATCTCCATCAGTTCATCAGAATGCTGAAAATACAGCCAGGCCAAATGCACCACAACATGCACATGTGCTCTACATGGTAACACTTGGTAACAATCACATTACCATGTAGAGCACATGTATAAAACATGTTACCACATGTGGAAAATGGGTTCACATGAGTATTTACATGTGATTCACAAACATGTTTCCCATGTGCAAATAACATGATTCACATGTGCAAAATTTTTCACATGTGAATCACATGTAAAGTTTATGTGGTTTTGGATTGTATGTTGGATTGACATGAACTGTCATCACTATCATGTGCAACAGGCAAAATCAGGACTAAATACAGTCAAACAGCCATGTTTTTGCCACCATCTGCTATACTGAGATAGTTTCTATTTGTGTAAATCCATACAGAGGGATATGTATTTACCCGACAGCTGCCGCCACAGGGTGTTGTCATGTTGTCATTATGCTATCAAAGCTGTTCGGCTCCTCCTTCCGCTGGTTGGAGGAGTTTCTCCTTCTCATGTGTTCTGATGTGGTTCCTTTGTAATCACCCCCTCCGGGCTCGGAGGATGGACCCCTGAGGCGTTTGGGAAAAACTCCAAGTTGCTATAGACCTGGAGGCTTTCAGATGTGCAGGTATAAGTGTTTTCACACTTCCAGACACCGTCTGCACTCAAATCCGTCCAGCCACCAGACTATGATTGGATAAATGTCAAGACATGCTGATACTGCAGCTGAGCCGAGGCGAAGACATGTCAGTGCTTCAAATTGTTTTAACCTGAGAGGAACCTTTGTGCTTATCTCAGTTCTTCATGGTGCTCCAGTTCTTGAATGAACAGAGGTGAGGAGAAACAAGGGACTGGTGCAAAATAACAGGAAGAGCTGGACAAACTGATAATTACACACACATATAAACTGATACATCATTACACTGTGTTTGAGTTTTTATAGAATTGCCCAACGTAGTGTTGGGTCTGGTGAAAAGCGCTCACCAGATAGCATTTCAATTTTTATAGAATTGCCCCAAAAGTGGTTATAGTGGCTGCCAGGGACAAATAAACCCACTACGAAACACTCCCAGTGTTCAAATTTACATAAATACAGCAAGGTGAGGCGAAGCTTTGCAGCGTCTGAATACACCTTTAAGAATTTCATGAAAACACCTCATGGAACTGCTTTATGCTTAAAGCAGAATTGCAGCTTTTGGGGTTTTTTGAACTAAAAGCTCATTATCTAAATGTAATATGTATTTTAAACACTAAAATATACATAAAGCAGAGCAGAGAGATAACAAGCCATGATTTCTGACCTAATGAGTATGTTGTTTTTGTCCTTTTTTGCTGCTTCTGTTGAGTGTTACCACAGCAGATCACCACATTTTTTTATGCCAAATGCCTGTACAGTCAAACACAACCTGGATTCTGGGGATCAGGGGATTGAACTGCCAACTCAGAAATCAGCAGCCAACCCCCCATCAGATCTAGTCAAAAAGTACAATGCTGAAATACTTGAACAGCTCTCAAGTCTTAACAGAGCTGTATGAATAGTGAACTGTTTTTCTTGTGGGAAATCAGAAACCTGAAATCAAACCAAACCCTGTTACAGTCATTATAATGCCACTTTAAAAGTTGATTATTTTATTCATATGAAAAGATATTAAAGCACAGAGCATGTTTGCTTCGTCATTGTTAATGAATTGAGCAAAAATCAAGAAAATTGCAGAGTTGGCCATAGTTGGTTGATGTAGTTTTAGGGTTTTGCAGTTGATCTTCCTGTTGCTGGTCCCGTCATAATGTGGTCCAGTAGGACAGAGGACAACTACCACAGTCCTTCAATTCACAGGAATATATTCATACAGTAAATAATACTAACTATAACAGTTCAAATGGTCTTAGCTTTTTTTGGTTTTGTGGATGTTCGGGAGTTAGGTGGTCCGTAGGTTTTGTTCTTTGCTCTGAAAATGTTAGATAAGGGTTAAGCCAGTGGTTCCCAACCTTTTTTGGCTTGTGACCCATTTTTGACATCACAAATTTCTGGCAACCCCCAATCGCATGCAGTCACGTGATCACAGCAATCAAGATGCACCAGCTAAGTATAGAATACAGTTGTTTAAGATTGTGTGTGGTGTTTTTAATCATAATTTTAAAGGCAAGGCAATTTTATTTAGCCCATTTTTGTCTCAAAGGGCTTTACAACATCCTCTGCCCTTAGACCCTCACATCGACTGAGGAAAAACTCCATAGAAAAAGAATAATAATTAGTTTAAAAAATATATATTTTTATCAGTAATTTTTTTTGATCAATTACTAGACATTTCAGGCGACCCCATTTGAATTCTAGGCGACCCCATGTGGGGTCCCGACCCCCAAGGTTGAAAAACACTGGTTGAAGCTAATTTCACACAAAAAATGTAGAATAATCTTTTGTGTTTCCATTGAGCACAACCATGAAATATTCAGAGTGTTGATGTAAATTTGGATTGGATGATCCGACTGGGTCGCTCCAACAGGTCTGAGGTCATTCTGTAGCAGATTGACTTCCTGTGTCGCTGTCCTGCTCCATCACACAGCTTCTACCCAGCTGGTGACAGAGGCAGCAAACTCATCCAATCAGTTGCACTTCTATACAGTCAAATCATAGCAGAAGTTTTCTTATACAGTATACAACAATACTTCTTGTCATATTATTTACAGAGACCCAACATTCCCCCATGAGAAAGGACATACACATTAAATCAAGTGATTAAATAAACAACAGATGCCTATCTGGAGCACTGGGCCAGTCAAACCAAAACCTAAACAAACTGAATATTGAAACCGTGAATATAAATTGACAAGTATCTCCTTAGCTGCAGTCTGACCAGACTCACTGACCACAGTCTAACCACAGAGAGAGGGCCACACAACAAGACCTGACTACCAACACAGTGGTCTCTGCAGGACAGCTGAGACAGAGACAGAGTACTCTGTAAATATCACCAATTTGATATCAAAATAGAATGTATTTATATAAGAGATATAATCCCAAATTTACAGAACTCAATGACAATGAAAAGCAGAGGAACAGACATGCCACAAAACAACATTAATGCATGTGACAAATATCTACATTGACAGATTATTATTTGCCATTATCTTGCCTGTTATACAGTATCATGGCGCACACACACACACACACACACACAGACACACACAAACACACACACGCACACAGTTATGTCTCTGTGATTTCAGTGTGGATATGACATTGACTTAAATTGACATTCATGTCCTGGAGACTTACTCTATAATTTACCACACTACTTACCTAATGGGGACTTGTTACCTCCATGAAGGAGACAAGACCCCATAAAGTCACGGTACCCACAACATGAGACTACCTGCACCACACACACACACACACACACAGACACACACACACACACACACACACACACACACACACACACACACACTAAATAAGTGGTCATATTTCCCCCCATTGTTTTCTTCTTCTTTATCTACTTATTTATTTCATTTGACTTAATAAATAACTTTTTAAATATAATATAATATTTTTTTTGGTTTCCTTTCACATTTCATTATTAAATTGTGTTATCCTTGACATGTTGTCAGTGTTGTTCACTTGACATTCATGGCAATAATGTAAAGTGAATTGAATTGACATTGAGAGACAGAGAAAGATGATTGGGGGTTAGCAAGTTTTTTTTTCCTCAGTCAGACTATTTCCTTCCTGACCTGTGATGAGGGAGTGTTACAGGTCACAGAGGGAGAGTATCGTCCACAGTGTGTGGCCTGTGTTTGGACTTGTTTCCTCCTCCTCAATTCTCACCTTTAGTTCCTTTTGTAGCTCCTACCCTTTTCCCTGTCACTCTCCTAAAAAGCTCTTTTATTCTGGTCCAACAAGTCTTTCAGGTTTGTTGGTAATTGTTAAGGAACCACTGAACTTCTCTGATGGGTCTGCCACCAGTCAATGGTGCAATATGTAGCCCACCATCCCTCAATATCCTCCTCATGAAACTCACAGAGAAAAGAAAAAAAGAAAAACATCCCAGTCTGTTGATCCGAGGCAGAAACACAGAGATTCATTCAAGAGATTGAAATTCTAGTGGTGACTCAGCAACTGAACCAGGATCTGATCTGATTAAACATCAGCTGTGTGTTGGAGAGAGATGTATGGTTGAAATCTAAAGATAAAAGAATGAATGTGTTTGGGCGTTTTGTTTGTAGTCTCACAATAACTGTGTACAACAGCAGTATTACTACTGTCAATGTACTTTACTTCTTTATGGATCCCAGGTAGCACTTGCCCAATGACATGCAGCTATTCATCCAGGTTCAACAAACCCACAATACCATACCATACAACAAACAATAGTTCACCTACAGAATTAAGACTTAGATTTATTGTACAGGAAATAATAACTCAAAGTCTACACATTTTTCAGTATTTTACATTTCATAATGGAGAATAAATGGATTAACCCTTTTTTTTATATAACAAATATGTAATTCAAAATAAAATTAGGTACTATTTAGTCAAACACAAACCAATCAAAGTTCATGAAATATTGGAATATACTGTTTTACAGTGTTTTGAACCCATTTTTTGTACTGTCTTAAAAAACAGTTGCCCATTAAGTTGTTGTTGTTTTTTTTTTGTTTTTTTTACATTGTCTCATGGAATGATTATTATAACCTTTATTTATTCTCGAGAGACATTGTGGTTACCCTCATTTTCAATGTCGTCGAGTTTACAACGCAGTTAAAATATTGACAGTGGTTTCAGTCATGGTCATGGTTACAGTCATTGTCACATTGATTGTGATAATGTGGTTTATTCTTGATAGATGTCAAGTGCATATCTATCTCAAAATTGTATTACGGTATGTATTTTATATTATGTAAACATATCACTCTAAAACATGAGGCCACAATTAACCTTTACAATAGGAATAAAAAAGAGAAATGTGTCTGAAAACAAAATAATATCAAGGCTTAATCAGCATGCACATTCTCCTTTGGGTTGTGCAAACAAAATAATTCCAACTTTATGGGAAACCATGTACTATATCTCTGCAAATACCACAGTTTCATACTAACTGCTAAAGGAACATTTCCGTGCTGTATATTCATTCCCAAGCTCACGGCTTTACAGCATCTGTTATTAATAAGCTCAGTAACGTGACCACTCGCCTCGGTGTCCCTGTCCTCCTGGACCGTCAGGAATTTGCTAATGCTGGTTGTACAGTTGTGGATACAGTCACATCTCTGTGAGAAAAATGAGGCTGCTCTCTGGATACACGTCCTGGGTCTCGGGGGCGGTCTCCAGTGCCTCCATCTCGTTGGCCAAGGAGCCAACATTCCCCATGGTAACACAATGTAGGGCTGATTTAGAAGATCTCATCCATGCTCTTCTCTGCCCCCTGATTCTCATTATTGTGTCTCAAGCTCCCCGGCGTCTCGACTGCAGTGATTCTGCCAGAATATTGTGTGCGAGCTTATAGCCGACACCGCCGGGTCAAGCAAATCCTGTCATGAGTAAACAACATCCAGCTGTACCTCGGCATGGAGCTGTTCATCCAATACCAGGCATATTAAAGGTCCAATAGTGATGAAAGTGGGACTTCTGTGTGTTTTTGATTATACAGATCTGCTGTAGGATTTATATGAATATGAAAGTATCAAATACACACAGCCTGTATTTAGACACTGAGCCTTGATATGAGCCGTCAAGACTTAATTGTAATGTTGTGATGTGACAACAAAGCAGTCAGCATTCTAAAATCTGCTTTATTTTTTATTTGATCATTCTCAATTGATGTTGCAGGAGTAACATACAATTAAATATATATAAAAAAAAAAAAATTCAAGAAATATACACCTCTTATTTTTGGTATAATTAGTGTATCTCACAGCCTGGAGTGATGTATTGCTTTTATAAAACGGTTGGCAATAATGAAAGTATGACATAAGAATACACAAACAATCTGCTGTTGTATTTATTTGAGCAGAAACAAAATAATTGCACCGTGAGGACAACAAGAAAAAAACACAGGGACTACATTGTTTGTTGTTGTAAGCACTTTGGCTATTCTAACTTTAGCTTTGCTAAGATTTACATTTTATTCACATCAGTTCCAATGTCTCCATGGATTGTGCTTCCACTAAAAAACTGTGTCGCATCAGGTACTGTACGCCACTTGTACTCGTATGTGGAGCATGTGTGTACGTGTGTATGTTAAGGACCAATCAGATGGCTTGAATTAACCTTTCTGTTTTATAAATGTATTTTTATGGGTCAACACTTTGAATAGGACCCAAGGAAAGTGTACAATACTGGATGTTTAAGGGAGAGATGTCATCAACTCTATTAACTAATACCTTAAAACAGCTTCCACGGTTAAAAAAGAGAATAAAAAGTGATACATGATGTTTTCACCATATTTTAAAACAAAAATGAGATGATCTCAAAGGGTTCACTTAGTTTTGCTTGCAATTGTGACTCAGTTTGGTTCAGGCCTGTGGCTGAACCTTAGAAATCCTTCTTCTCCACCTCTTTGCACTCAACAAGGACTGAGGATTTAATCCCACATTTACCGGTGGAACTCCAAGGGGAAAGAAAGGGGAACAAGGCGGAACAATTACATTAACAAGAAGGTGTTTCACTTGTCACTATTGCTTATTAGCAACTGTTACCATGCCAACGCACTTATCCAAGATGCTCAACATGCTACAAGTGCTGAACATCAGCCAATCAATGCAACCATATTAGCATGCTGACTTAGCTCAAGGCACTGGTGTGACTAATAGACACCCATAGGTATATTCACATTCTATATGTATATTCCCTTAGATGGCACATGTGGTTTGTGAGATGAGTCTTTCTGCTGCTGCTGCGTCTGATGTGTGCAAATAGTGGGAAAACACTACTTGTATTATTTGGTGCTGCCACTGTTGGTTCTTTGAAGAAGTGCCAAAGCCAAAGCCACAGGATATTGCTCTTACTAACCAAGTCTCTTTTTATTTCCCAGGCTATTATCAAAGTGCTTGAGAAAGTGTCTCATTTAAGTGGATTTTATTCCTCCATGATGGTCTGCTGGCTTGTTTACCTCCTCTTTATGTCCCGAGCCTGTGATGCAGTAGGCGGCTGGAGGCGGAGAATATCTCGGTCATAGTTGGAGGCACCTGGCCTCGGCGCTCCCCCCGCTATAAATCTCCGGCCCTTCATTCGGTGTGAATGGAGCTCCCCTCTCTCCTGCGCGTCTTTGTTTGATTTAAGCCATCCATCATGATTGTCTCGCACCGCACGCCTCACTCATCCACAGACAAACCCCCACTAGTGACTAAACCGCCTGACCCCACCTCATTCTAGCTCTCATTTTCTTTGTGTTAAGCCGTGATGCTTTTTCTTAGAATAAATTAGTTATTTATTTCCCTGCAGTCAGTGGTCTTTTCTTTTGCTGAGCTGCTGTGTTCTCCCTCATTCTCTGCAGGTAAACACCTGTTTTATCACTAGTTAAAAAAAAAAACAACACAAATAATGGGAACACAGATCTTTCGTTTATTTCAGAGCAATGCGTTTTGCTTGTGGCTTCTTCAGGCTCATGCTGAGACCAGGAAGTCAAGGGATTTTTAAAGGAAACAGTATTCAGTCAATTTACATAAGTAATTGGAAAAGGTGAAAAAATATTAAAAGTCCCAGTATGTAACTTATTTGGCTTTTTATTAGCAAAAATCAAATATTGCTTTCATAAATACGTATTTCACTGTAGTCGAATCACACCCGCATACAAATGAAAGCTTTCTCGTGCCATAGAATGAGTTGTTACCAAGTGGGCAGTTGTCGGTCTGAGAAGTGAAGCTCACTTCCGCGTTCAAAAAACTGCAGTCCCCCCGGCTTCCTCTGGGGGCTGGTGTCAGAAAGCAGCATTCCCCATAGACCCCCATGTTAAAATCACAGACTTTACATCCTCAATAAACATGATCAAAGCCTGGTGTCAGAACGTTTTTTGGTCTCAACCGATAGTTTCTACCCTTAACTCTACCGTTTTACTGTTATTAGGTTAAAATTCTGGCCAATCAGGGCGCGGAAACGTTGAGTGACAGGTCCGAGCAGCTCCGTGGACAGCTGCTTCGAGGCCAGTGGGCGGGTTCTCGGCCGGCCAATCCAACATGGCGCTGTTCAGGCCGCCATATTGGAGTCACAAAAACAACTCCCCAAAACCAATGGGGGACGTCACGGGTGCTACGTCCATTATTTTTACAGTCTATGGTTGTTACAAGTCGTTACAAATATACAAGGGGGGGCGCACTGAACCGAGGCGGCCATGTTGCATTGCCATTTTTTCGGTGAGTGGCAGCGTAACCGTAGGTAACCACAGAAACTCAGTGGAGCTGTGGGCTCGGCCTGTTAAAACTGTCACCACTGTGTAGTGTGAGGAAGGACGGAGGCACCGATGTTGCATTCAGGTGCAGTCAGGCAGACGGCCGTCGGGGGTCAGGTAAACAATACGACATCACCATGACAACATGTTGTCACGCCTGTATTGTTTTGCCTCGTGCTGGGGAACCACTTGTTTACATAGACGCTTGTTTATCCTGTTACATGCAGCGTCTGTTGTCTGTCTGACGTCTGCCCCATTTCACATGAATGCAACATCAAGAATACGTTCAGATATGCGACCGCACCGCTAGATGGGGGGAATTCCTACACATTATACCTTTAACGATCAAACATCAATGGCTGCGGAGTAGCATTATACCATATAGAAATGGACAAAACACATAGATTTAAATGCATTCAGCAGCTTTACAACAAATTCAAGTACAGGTGCACCTTCAGTGATTCACTTAAAGAAAGACAACAATACAACAATATCATACAAACAGGTCATATACGAATAGGAAATATCATCCATCATAACCTGTTTCATGTGAAAAACAATGTATTATCTCATCCAAATGATCTCAAATACAAATCCCCACTCTCTGGTATTGCCCACTTTTTCTTTTTCTCTGCCTCCCAAACTTCGTTCACTTTCTCTGACACGTGCCCGCCCGGCCGCTCCCTCCTCCTGCTCTAAACACCCACTCTCATATTCAGCTGCTGTATACAGTAACCTTTTGCATTCAGCTCTTGTATCGCAGCTTTGTAATGTCCGTTGGTATTCAGAGCTCATCGCTTTAGTCTGTCTCTCTGAAGCTTAAGTTCGTCTTTCTACTCTATTGCCCGGTCTGTTTACAAAGGGGGAGGCGTAGCATATGTTTTCATCTCGAGGCAGGACAAATTAAGTCCTATCTGGCCCGGCCACTCTTGCAGCAAAATGCCAACAAGGTGTGTGTGTGTGTGTGTGTGTGTGTGTGTGTGTGTGTTTATGTGTAAAAGATAGTGTGAAAATATACTCTACTGCAGGGGACATGTGTGTGAATGAGAAGAGAGGTAATATGAGTATAAGGGAGGGTTTAAATGCGACATTAAAAGGTGTGTGCGGAGGTATGTGCATGTGTGTGTGCTTGTTGAACAGCAGGGTTCGTTGCTTTAATAGACCCCGGTAGTGAATTAAACAGTTGGATGCTGTGTGTTGTTTACGTATGCGGACTGAACTGCTGCGGGTCAGCAACCCGAGGCTCGCCTCTAAATGATGTGAAATAAAGATTTTTCCTTTTTTTTTTGTTTCCCCTCGTCTCACTATAAGACAAACAAACTTTTTAGTCAGAGTTATAAAATGCAAATCGAACAGAGAGATTAAAGTTCTCGCATTTGGCTCAGATTGGCGCAGGAAACAGACACGGTGGCACTGAGTGAAATATTTTATTTATTTATCCCCCCCCCCCCCCCGCTGCTTATGTATTCTGTTGCAATGTGCACACAATAAGAACCACTGCAGGGAGGTGATGGTGGCTTTGGTTTTAAATTTTAAAAAAAGTAATAGTAAGAAAGCAGCTTGCAATGCAGTTTCCTGCTTTGAATTGGGATGTAAAATACAGTGTGAATGAAGTTGGGCTTTTTTTGAATTAAGGGTACAATCGTGTTATGCAAAGTGCCGTAAAACTGGGCCACAGAGTGAAGCGTTAGAATTACTAAGCAGAACATTTCACGGGGGCAACAGCAAACTGCTTTTTTGTTGTTTTTTTTAATTCAAAAGACATTTTCCTGTTCAGGAAAAACTGGCAAGTGGCAAGATATGAAACAAGTTTTAGGGGGGGGGGGGGGGGGTTATGCGCAACGATTGACAATCAAACCCTCTCACACAAAACATGCATGCAGCAAATTCCACAAACACACGCCAAAATAGCTGTGGTCTGACCCACTGTGTTAAAGGGATAATTCAAAGTTTTGGTAAATTGGCGCATTGCCATAATCCCTTTCGTTTTAGGAGTAGGTTCGTTAACTTTAATTGTCGGTGCAAGCTATTTTTAGAATGGTGGAGCAGAGCCGTGAGCTGGGATTTCTTGGTTTCCCTCATCAAACTCATCAAATACACAATCCAACAACTCCAAAACGCTCTGGTGGACAAGTTGTGACCTGCACATTCACCACGCTATGAGATAATAACACAACGTTACCAGACATTTTGAACTACTACTGTAACTTCCTCTTTTTTGGTCTGTTTGACAAGTCCACCCATAAACCACAACTGGTCCAAAACTCATATCACACCTGTCCTCCAGCAGCTCCACTGGCTTCCGATCAACTATCGAACCACCTATAAAATCCTACTCCTCACCTAACACACACACCCATACTCTCTCAGGTCCTCCTCTTCCTCCATTCAACTCACCCTCCCACCTTTATGCTTGTCCACTATGGGGTGGAGAGCTTTCAGCCGCTCGGCCCCCCACCTCTGGAACTCTCTGCCATGAGACATCAGACACTCAGACCCAATTACCTCCTTCAAATCCCGTTTAAAAACTCACCTCTTCCGACTGGCCTGTGCACTTTAAAACGTGGACTTCACTGCCGCACAGTTGCACTTTGATATTGTTTTATCTATCTAATTGTTATGTTTACACTTGTGTTGTCTCTTTGTCTTCTGTTCTGTATGGTGACCTTGAGTGTCGTGAAAGGCGCCTTATGAATAAAATCTATTCACACAACATTCACGCAATTAAATACATATGAATACACACAATATATATGATATTAAACACACATCTAATGTATAAAAGAGAACACTGTGTTGGTGCATCAGTTGCATATAAAACCTTTATTGCAGTATTTTTTCACAAAGCATTATTTATTTGCGTGTAATAATCAGAGCATTAACAATAATCACTCAAACCCAGCAGGAGGAGGAGTGAGAGACAGCGTGCAGCTCTCCCTCTCTCTCTCCCTCAGTTACAAGCGTGAAAAGCAACTAGGCTAAAGACTTGACGTGTCCTGTCTGCCCGTCTATCGATCCCCTCCACTCTGTTTAATCACAGCACGGCACCCACACACACACAGCTCCACTCCACACACTTCCTTCTCTGCACGACCTGAGTGACTCTCATTAAAATGTATCCCAACAAGTGATTTAAAGGGATAATTCAACCTTTTGGCAAATTGGCCCATTGCCACAATCCTATAGCTTTAGGAGTAGGTGCATTATCTTTAAGCTGCTCAGAGCTACGCTACGGAGGCTAATGGGATTTCTTGGTTTCTCTCATCAAACTCATCAAATACACAATCCAACAACTCCAAAACGCTCTGGTGGACAAGTTGTGACCTGCACATTCACCACGCTATTAGATAATAATGGAACGTAACCAGACAGAGTTGTTTTCAAGGGAAACCAAGAAATTCCATTAGCCTCCGTAGCGTAGCTCTGAGCAGCTTGCGGCTCTGCTCCGCCGTTCTAAGAATAGCTGGCACCGACAATTAAAGGCAATGAACCTACTCCTAAAGCTATGGCAATGGGCCAATTTGCCAAAATGTTGAATTATCCCTTTAAATCACTTGTTTGGATTTGTTTGGACTTGTTTGGACCCAACAATGAAGGGTAACAAACCTACTGCTAAGACTATAGGGATTATGGCAATGGGCCATTTTGCCAAAATGTTGAGCTATCCCTTTAAGGTTCATTTCAATGACAAATGAAACAATAACAGAACAGATAGCATGAGATATTATATGAACCTTATTTCTCATTATGAGTTGCCAGGTCCAGTCAAAGAGGTGTCCTAACCCGGTCTGGAAGGTTCCAGATCCTTTTTAAGCCTCGTACCATGTTCTTCTAACAAATCCAGCACTCAAAGGTGGATGCTGTGAGGAGGCCACTGCAGTGACACCTGGGAACCTTTTTTGATGACTATCTTAAAGTCAGTGTGAACACTGAATCTATTGTGAAGGGGGGGGGTGATATGTGATATTTATGTAATATTGATGAGACATGTTTGTTCTGTGTACACGCCACGCTGCTGCTCATAACCAATCGCCCCTTACGAAGCAACATTCTTAGAATAACTTAGAATATTGTTTGATCAGTTCTTGAGTATGGACCTGAAGAGATCCATTCTATCAACTTATGCTGGGTGGACAGCACAGTTCAGGTCTGTGTCAGTATTTAGCCAGTCCCTGACCAGCTAACATGTAACTTCAGTGTTAGAAAAGTATTTGAAAAAAAAAGAAAAGAAAAAAACTTGCAGTTCTTGAACTCTACAGATTACACTCATAGCTGTGGGCTCTTCTGAAAGGAAACTCATTGTGGTTTACAATCAGGAGGTCAAGCTAAGTGACACTGAACAAAGCTTACAGAAGCAAGTAGAAACCGTGTGAACCGTTGGTGCGTGTGGTAAATCTAAAATCACAACGAAGCCACAGCCATGAGGGAGAACAAATAGAGTTCAGGATTGGTGAAGAAAGAAGAGTTCTGCATTGTTTCTCCGAGGCCATTTTCAGACAAACAGAGGAAGGGCTGTTTGGAGACTCCAAAACGACACTTAGTAGCCAAGTTATAGGCCTTTAGTCCTGTGAAATGACACAAATCAACAAAACTTCTTTGGTGGAAGAATGTAGTAAACAGAAAAACGCCCAACATAGCAATATTACAGCTACCATAAAATGTAATTAGGCCTCCGGTGGCATTCATCCTCAAAAGTGCTGCAAGTGTTGAAACAGTGGGTTCCTCTCCCTGTCCCCCCGCCCTCACCCTGTGTGCTCCTTCTTTTACCTCCTCTGGATTTAAAGTGTGAAAACCAGGAGCAGGTGAAGCTGGGATGCTTTTATGGAGACCACCGACTCTCATAAAATGTTGATGGGATTCTTCACAGGACATAAAGGCTGTCCGACTGTCAAAACTTTGACTTATCTATCAGAAAGCACACCGAACAGGATCAAATCCCTTTTTCAAACAACTCCTTTATGGGCCTGGGGAATTTAAGACTATACTTCAAATATTTCTCAAGGGGGTGAAATTTGAGAAATGGACTTTTCATTGGACCATCTCACCCATCTTACCCAGCAACCCACTGGCCACTAGGTCCCTCTACATGCTGTAGAAACTCCTGCTTTGTTGATTAATTATGGTGTTCTCGATGGTGGGTTTGTGGATTTTCAACATGAAACACCATGTATGAGGGGCAAACAACCTGGAAGTATTTGGGTGGTTAAAATTAATGGTTCAAATATGGAATACATGACAACTTTTTCATCAAAACGATTTTTTTTTTTTCAAAAATAATACATCCACAGAACGTCTAGAGGGGTACAGAATAAAAGTATTAATTTTATTGATTTTTTTTAATAGCAATTGTTTTATAAATTTTTACAGGTCAAAACATATTAATATTTACATCTGGTTACGTTGGTGACGTCGACATGAAATGACCTCTGTGCCAACAGCATTAGTATGTTGATGTCACATGAGGCGGAGCTCAGGGGCCAGGTTGTGATAGCTCTGTGGAGAAATGGCATTGTGCTAATGCTAATGCTAATGCTAACTAACGGTCAGCTGGTACTGTAACGTTTCCGGTGCAGGCGTGATGCTGTGGGTCTGTCGGGTTCGTCTGCAGGTGAGTTAGTGTGAAATGATTCAGATGTGTTTCCAGTCCGCTGGAGTTGCTGCTTGTTAATACAGTTAGCGTTAGCTTAGCTTTAGCTACGAGCTGCTCCAGATAGGCTTACCTGGCAGCCAGTACAACTGAAGGTTGGAGCGAGAGCAGGCGAGTGTTAGTGCGACAGGCTGGGAGGAATTAAAACTTCTGGCTAACACCTTTTAAAAACAAAACAAAATGAGATTTTTTTTATTTTCTTATAAGGACTGTGGTTTTATCTTGATGGTTAATGATAAATTATGTACAGTTTTGTTTGAGTTAAGAACTCCCTCACACAGGCATAGATACTGCAAGTCATTTCATATGCGTGTCATTATGTATTATGTTATTATCACTTTAGCTGTTATTATTTAAAATATTAGATAAACACAGTCTTCAATGTAGCTGTAAACACAGCCCAACTCCATTTATCAGTGCTATAGTAATTTCCTGTGACACTGTGGGTTGCCAAGTTGTTAGGGTTGGGGTTTAGCATGTTGCCGCAGCAGGAGGTGGGAAGCGTGTACAGTGGCATACATTTACATATTTGATTAAGTAAAGTGTATGTGATGGTGTGTGAATCATTGCATACTGCAGATGTAACAACACCATACACAGTGTTGGATTTATTTGTAATGGAATCTCATATAAATCAAACTTGTATGATTTAGATTGGAATTATTATTATCATCATTATTACTGTTGTAATATCACTTTCATTTTTCTAGCTCAATTTGAGAGCGATTCATTTTTACTTAGGCTTTATCAAAGATACATAGGTCTAATGGATTAAAGATGTAGAATATATATGATGAAGTTGTTAACATTAGAGGAAATGTTTCAATTTTTGGTGGTAAGTGAAATATATTCAGAGGTAGCCTCTCAATAATGAAGCAACCTCAACAATTGTGATGCCTTCCATATGTTCTCAGCCTTATATATCACAGTAGCAGCACAATAAAGAATACCTGTGCTGGTATTGATATCTGTGGTCCTGGCTCTGGTTTTGCATGGTACAGTACAGTATCGGATCGAAATCAAATCTACTGGTCTGGTAGGAGCACGGCTTCCTGCCAACAGTGCTACTGTGCAATGGGTCATATTTTATGGATAGATAGAAAATTGCGGTTGTGTGACTGTGCATTTGTCAGTAATGACCTAAAATTACAATGATTAATGGCTGTCAGAAATCTCAGTGTATAGCGTTCACAACGGAGTGCTAAACTACTGTGTGTTTATTGCATTGGGATGGTTGAATGGGCACACGAGGGAGTGATTTCTAACACAGCCACCGTCTCTTTTCAAGTCTGCCTTAAAACAGAATACAGAAATACATCCTAACATTAAGCCAGAGCTGCTGTGAGGGTTCAGCACTCCAGACAAATGACTATTTTCCAAACTTATAGTCTTGTCTCTAGAAACCTAAGACTTAAACAGTTTCCTTGGTAAAGATTTGCTGCTGGGACACAACACTGGGGTTGTGTCAGGATACAGTGGATACAATCAGTATCAATCATTGAAATTCAGTGATTGTGACTTTTAAAGTAGCTATTTGTGTGTTTTCTCTGCTGACTAACCCAGTTTCCTGCCAGGAGCAGGTAGCAGTGATTCATCCATACTTGTATTTAAGACAAGAGGTTATATGGCACGATCCCAATGTCCACTCTCAAAGCCTTTGAGGTGTGTTCCCCATATGTTCAGCTGTTATCATCAGGGGTGAGGGCTCTCCAGTACACATAATACAGTAAGGATGTACCCGGACCCAAATATGTTATTCGGAAGTACACAAATAATGCTTTGATCCAGAATAGTTTTTCTGTCCGAAGTTTCTCATTATTCAGGAGCTATTTCTAAAGAAAAAGAAACGTTTGGATGTGTGTTTTGAGCATGACTTTGAGCCAACTACAAGAGATTAAAACAAAACGGAACAAAAAAAACATGTTGGTGCATTTTTTTTAGCCAATCACAACCATGTACGAGACGCTGCCACAGTTTGGTTTTGGTGAAGAGCCCTCAGGCTCAGTCCCTTATGTTATCACAGAGGAGCAACAGCACAGAACCAGGTGACTCTGGTTCACACTCCAACACAGTAGGTGGCGCTAATGCACCTTAACGGGAAAAGAAGCGCCTATAAAATGGTGGATTCATTTTTTTGAATGTCACAACCCCAAAAAACGACTCGTTTCACTACCAGAATTTAATCCATTCAGTCCGATTACGTTTGGAACATCTAGAAGAGCCGCACAATTAAATTATTTTAATCCCGTTCTGGTTAGCCGAGAGCTAAAGCAGAAGTTATCCGGCTAGCTCAGAGTAAGTGTCTAGTGTGCCCACTTCTGGTTTCTACCCAAATATGAATAACAAATCCAAAGTTGTTTTTTTTTAAGACCAAATTTGAACTCAAATACAAATAGTGCACTGGCTGTACACACCTATTACACTGTACAGTACACACTTCTGGTCTGCATTTTTTCAGACTTTGAGTGAATTAGCCTACCCAAAGTTCATAGCACAGTGACATCCATCACCGGTTGGTTATCAGAAATGCCTGGATGTGATATGACTGTCGATCTGCCACAAAGAGGAAAACGTGTGTAACCATCTGTCCTGTGATGATAATCCAAAATCTGTTTTCATCAGGTGTGATAACAGGTAATAATGTTACATTGTTCAGGTTACAGACAGACAGGAAGTGAAGGGATGAAAAAAAAAAAAGTTAAATCAGTTAACCCAATGTTATTGACAATCGCCAAAGCTAACTGGTTAGCATTTGGTAGAAAACATGTGATCTTGACTAGAGTTAACATTGGTGGTGTTATAGCTGAGTAAATGAATGAGGTCTAACAGCTGTTAATGCTGGCCATGTGGCAACAGCCGACCTTACAAATACCATCTTTAAAGTTTAGCATTCAATTTAACTTTAAAATATGACAGTGGACAATCTGCATTTTCAGGCTTTTTGTTTGTTTGAACACTTGATACCATCCTGCAGGTAAGCAGAAATGACTCAAAACAATGTTTTTTAAATCTTTTTTTTTTTAAATAATAGACACATCAACCCAATGATAAAAGATAAATCAAACCTTTTGTCCATTCTGTCTCTGATGCTCACTCAAACAAGTCCAAACAAATGCAGTCCCTTCCCCTCTTTCTTCTTACCGAGGCTATTCATTTTAATATGATTGGAAATTTTCCCCCCTAACAAACTCCAGGGACTGTGCAGACCGGTCACGCAAGAACACGAGATGAAACATCAACTGATTTCAACACTCCCCGGCACTTGAACACCAAAAGCGCTGTCAGAGCTCATAAGGCCCAAAATATCCGACTCCACAGCCATCCCCATCTTTTTCTATTATTTTTTTTCTTTCAAAATCAGGATCAAAAGCAATCAAGTCGTCCTCCCTCCCAGCCCGCGCCGAACCCTCCCTCTCTAAATTGTATTTCAAGTGAGTTCAATTACTGTCAAAACAAGTGGGGAGCTCTGATGAAATGTTAGGTAAGACCTGGCGAAAGATGTAAGAGACATGATTATTTCCAACATCTGCCAGACACTTTGAAAGGCATCCAAATGAGAAACATCGCAACGCTTTTAGGATTTCCAAAGCAAAACCGAACAGCACACTGACAGTTAAATAAAGCAGAATTGCTGACCAGTGAAAAGCACAAAGCCAATATCCAGCATGCAGAAATCTGACTGACACAGACACAGATATTCATGTGATTGCTGACAAACAACACAAAGCCACAATCCAGTGTCAGAGCATCAGCGTAGGTTTCAGCCTTTCTCCTCCTCCTTTGTTTTCTTTTGTGTACTGAACCTTTACATGCTTCTCTTTGCGCTCAGTATATTTTCATGACCCTTGAACGTGCAGCCGAGCTGGCAGCGATTGATTCATACTGATAAACTGTCTCTCATAAAAAGCAGATCTGAGTTATTTACAGCGCTGCGTTTGCCTCGGCTGGACTGGATACAGCAGCGATTGGCCCAGCTGTCACGCCGTGATGCAAAGCATCGTGTTTGATTTCGCTCTCTGATTCAGCATCTTTTTTTTTTTTTTCCCCATGCAGTGCAACTGTTGCAGCGGTCATACATGAATCCTTCAGCATGTTTATTGCACCTCCCAGTAGACCGGGGGTTTGCTACGGTGCAAGAAATAAAAGCCCAGAGTGAAAGGTCTGCATTGCACCTGTTTCCAGTGCAGTTTTACCTGAGCCACAACACCGGGTGTAAAATGAGTCAGATTACTCTGCTGTACTGAGCACATGAATCAAATGTCGCTTTACTCAACCAGAAAAGTGGAATGTCTCACTCAACTTAATGATTTTGCCACTTATTCATCCATGTCTCTTCTGAAATTCCCTTGGTTTTCATTGCTGCAGGTTTGATGTGTAATGTTATGTATCATCCACAGCAAGTTGGAGGAGGTTCAGAAACTTAAAGTCTGAATTTTATAGAGTTGAATGAAGGGTAAATGCAGTGCAGGTTTAAATGGTTAAAAAGACTAAAGGTATTTAAAAAATGCAATTAACTGAAGACTAAATAAAATCAGCTATACTTATCATGATCTGAGACATGAATCAGATTGTGCATGGTGATGCCTCTGCCCAAGGATTTGAAAGGTGAGCTGAACACCATAGATGCACAACTTTTCTGTCTAACTTGTTAGTAACAGGTAGATGAATGTCCATCCATATACAGTATATAGGAATATATATGTTCTCACTATTGTTTTGCTTCAGTACATCTCTGATGTTTGATCATACTGAGATCTGATGTTCTGCAGAGCACCAAAAAAATGAATTACATTATCATATTTCATTTTATTCATTCCTCAAGTAAACATATATTACTTATTTCCAATATGTGAACCGGCCTGCAGTTACCCGATTACTGCCATTTAATCAATGGGCATACTGCAGTTCAGTGGTTCCCAACTTGGCTCGTGACCCCATTGTGACATCACAATTTTCTGGCGACCCCACTGTCAATCGAGAAGCGCCAGCTCAGATATTTTATATGCTGCATTTTACAATACAATACAATACAATAAATCATTATTGTCCACCATGGTGGAAAATTGCCATTGCCATTTTATTTGAACTTGATTTATATTTGAGAAAGTGAAAGTACGGTATATAATACAGTTGTTTAAGATTGTTTGTGGTTAGGGTTAGACATTTCAGGCGACCTCATTTAAATTCCAGGCGACCCCACGTGGGGTCCCGACCCCAAGGTTGAAAAACACTGGTACTGTATAAAGGGTAAAGGATTAAAGATACGTGATTATGGTTTGAATTTTCTATGCTACTTTTTTCTGTTAGTTGATAATAATAATAATAACAAGCACAACATCGGTGCAAATTTTTAATAGTCTTAATAATATTCTTCATATTAAAAAACACTGTTGCTGAACTGATACACTGGGGAGGTTCTTATAAGCTGGAATCTGTACGAGCATGTGTGTGTGCACTCGTGGGATATCGGTGTGAGGGTTTTATGGCATGTTGTGTGTGTCTGCTTGTGTCGTTTCCCTTGTGTGTTTGTAGTAAAGAATGAAGCATAAAAGGCTGGAGAAAGATGGAGGCCACCTGGGAAGCCAGTCCACGGGCGACATCACACACTGAGAGAAGGTGTTACACTTCCCAGGTGGTCACATGGTTCAGCTCAGCACACACATATTCCTCTGTGACACACACCCTTAAAAGAAACAAATAAAATGAATGTGTTTTTTGTTGTTTTTTCCTTTTCCTTTTTTTCCTCTGCCCTGGTGCGAGTGACAGACAAGACACCATCTTAGGTCATTAAAAGTCACTTATTGACTATAGGACAAGAGGGATACGTCAAATCGCAACTTTGATATAGAATCAAAGCAGCTCCCTCCACATCACTGTAGATATCACAGTAAGATGAGTGTTGATACTATTCATGTGTGAACTGCTGAGCTGGCTGTTCCTAGCTGGCCCGGGTCAGACGCCGGCTGGGCCTCGCCTTGTTCAGACTAATAATCAGGGGAAACAGTTCCTGAAGGAGTCTTTGAATATCCTCAGTAAGAGCTCCTGTGGCATTTCAAAGCCTCCATCTTTTAAACAGAGTATGAGCCGTGCCACACATAGAGATTAAGCGTTTAATCTGACAAGCTGTGCTACAACGTGCTTGTCTGTTAGCAGCGCTTTAGAACAATGTATCCTCCAGTTTTGCTCATGTGCTGCTAAATCCTCCATTATTCTGAAAGCAGTAGTAGCCTATTGACTCTCTGAGCTGCAGGGCGGCCCCTGTAAATCTTTATGCTGTATGTGATATGCTCTGTGTAAACTGGAGCCATATTTCTGTGAAGTGAAAATAAGCAGAGGACCTGCGGCACTGGAGCTTGATACAAGCTGAACTTGCTGAATGGGCTTTTATTATGTACTGAATACTAAAATATATATTATAATATTGCAAAATTAACTTTTAACTAAACTGGAATAAATTATTAAATGCAGAAAGAAATGCAGAATAAAAACATTTTGGTAATAATAATTTAAAAAAAATGCTGTATCTGTATTTTTACATTTATTTATTTATGAGTGTGTGTATTAATTTTCTCATACATGCATTTATTTATTTATTCATTCACTTCTACATTATTTATCAATTTATATATCTATTTCTACATTTAGCCCATTGATTAATAGTGAATTTAGTAACCACACTATAGCTGTCTCAACTAATATCTAACCATCTATTTCTTAATTGTGGAAATGTCTCTTACATACCCTTACACACCTTTATTTATCATACCAGTGTAACTCCCCCAAAGCCAAACCCTAATCCACAAACAAAGAAGAAATACATTAAGTACTCTATCCCTGTGTGAATGAGGATCACTGCAGGTAACTGCTGGCTAGGTTTGCTGAATGATTGCTGAAATCACTAATGTATAGTGAGAAAGAAGTATTGCCATAAGTTTATAGAGAATTTCCATTTCTTCACACTTCAGTCACCTCAGCAGAATCTCAGTTATCAGCCTTGTACACTTTATACCAAGTTAATACCCCGCCCCCACTAAATAAATAAATAAGAAATAATTATGCATCATTTCCTTTAACCAGGCCTCAGGTGCACGCTCAACATGTGGTTGATGTATGTGTGCGCACTTGTCATGTCAGTAGTAAAAACTGAACCTCGGAGCCAATTAAAGGCTGCTGCATCAGCAAAAAGCAGAAGATCTCTCCGGGTCTGTGCGCCGTGTGGGGGTAACAAGCAGCCACAGCCACTGGTTCTACCCCTGCCTCCATATCTGCAAGGCATCAACTATGCTAATCCATTTTCCCCCCCTTCTTCTTTACCTAATGAAGACAGAAAGTGCAATCAGTGACATGTCACAGTTTGAGCGCACAAACGAGCGCCTTATAAGGACTGACGTATGGTAAAATGATATATTAATAATGTGCTCAGATCCATAACATGCTGTGCAGTCAGAAGAACTGTGGGTGTGCTGAGGAGGGAAAACAAGTTTGTCAGAAAATACAAGACTGAGTTGCTTGTTGACTTATGTCGCAGTTTCACTTTGCTAAAGTTGCAAAAGGCAGACAAAGGGCCTGGCTAAAGCAGATTGAGGAGTCTGTGATGTTACAACAGTTGCATAATGACAAACTACTTGACTTTCAGATACTATAAGGGATCAAAACCTAGGCTACAATTGCATCATGAAAGCTAAGCCTTGAAAGTCTCTCTTCATATTTTAAAATACATAACAATCCTCTGCTATGTTTAATATTTTGTTCAATATGGGTTTCCCTCATTAAAAGTAAAACTGGGGCAGGAAACTCATCTCTTCTTACTTATCTCTTCCTCTTCTGGTCTGGATCAAGCCTAGGCCCCGCCCACCACCTGCTTGCTCCATGGTGACAGGTGAAAGAGCAGTAAGCATCAAGATGCTTGGAGGAGAAAACATCAGAGAGATTCAGTCAGACCCAGAGGAATCTGTTGAGAGCAGAACCAGAGAAATCGGTGTGTTTACTGATTAGTTTGCTCATGATATACTTTGTATTACGTGAAACATCATATGGACTTGTTAAAAAGGTTAGAAATTTGATTTACAAAAAACCTTCCAGAGCAGACATATTTCCTTCCTACGTCAGTAAAATCGTCCCCTTTGAATTATAAGGTTCTACCTGACATTCTTGTCAAAATTGAGTTATTTACATATTCCAGTTCTGGTACTACTTATTAACATAATAGGAGGTTTTTATGCATATTTGGTCATTTAATCTGGAAAACAAAAAGGTTCTATCTACAAACTCAAACTCTATCTTGGTCTTATAAGGTTCTAAACCTCTATATCTCAAATCAGGTCAGAATGCAGATACATCATTAATTCCAAGGGGACAAAATATGAATTTACTTATACAGCAATGAATCAGGGGTAATACGAGTAGGAAAAATTAGGTAATAGTTAATAAGGTAATACGATAAGAATAAAAATCTGGTTTTAGCCAAAAGCAAAATCATTCACCTGGTTCAAAAATCCATAACATGATCTCAATCCTGAGCTTTGTGGTGACTTGAGTTCAAGTCTTCTTAACAACACCTACCTTTTTTTTCTTCATTCCAGGGATAAAAGAAACGTCATAAAAATGAGAGCAGACAACTCACAGAACCAGATACCATAGAAGGTTTGAGTCTACAAAGCAATCCGATTTATTCTCTCATTAGGCATGAGGCAAGTGTGAAGGCTTACAGACACAGAGAGATCACTGTGCATCAGCCAGTCTTATTCAATTATACAACCGAGAGAGCAGAGACCCGCTCACAGACACTGAGGAATCGCAGTATTAAACGCGTCCTCTGCCAAGGAATCAGTCCCCGTGCTTTACTCTGTGAGATTCCAACATGAAGTCTGGAAGTGGGCCCTGGATTCAGGAACACATGTTGGCTGATCCAAAGCCAAAGGCCATTTGACTTGGAAGAGCTGAAAATCAATTGCCAGCTCATACTGGTTTGAAAGTCAACCCAAGGGAGGAGAAACATGCTGGTAATCCGTGTGCCAGACGGGATTTTTCCTTGCTGCCTTTATACTGTAGCAGTCTTCCTCTTGTGTATAACTGTAGAAAAGGTTGTAATTTAAATAATGATAATGTTTCATTAAAGTCCCATCTTGCTTTCAGTGATTTGTATTATGTTAATCTGTTGTTCAAAATGACACAATCTGACACTGAGAAAGAGCCAGTTATCAAAATACCAACACAGTGATTAATGGTTGATCTTATTCATTTGAGCTACAGTCTTAAACATTAATTAAACCCTGTTGAAAGTTCTTGCTGTCATCCAATGGTTGAGATGTTGGGGACTGTAAATCTAAGGAAATCAGAGCCAAAAGGTCCTAAGGAGGATGTAAGGGTGTATTCAGACTTGTGGCTTGTTTACTTTGCTCCAATTCAGGGACTAAACTGATGCATGCAGACATAACCAGGCTTGCCTAAATGACGTATTTTTGGATGAATTCTGGACTACATCCCTTCAGGACACTTGGATTGCAGTGGACAAGCAGTATGGAGTAATATTTCAAGCTTTTTGTGTAGTTTTATGGACCTGTTTGTGTCGGGCACGATGTACGCGTGAATCGCGTGAACGTGAGAGCGCACCCCAGGCAAATTCAATACAGGACTGTTTAGGCTGTAAAAATGTCCTAGATGACGTTGTTTCCAGTAAACTCTGGACTAGATCCCTTCAGGACACTTGGATTGCAGCGGAAGAGCAGTGTGGAGGAATATTAAATGTTTTTTTTGTAGTTTTTTTGACGTTTTTGTGTCAGACCCTATTACTCTCATAGAAAGTTTTCGTTGTACTACGTACCCCCCTCCTGGGTCCCCAGATGCACTCTCTTCTCACCTCTTGTTTATACTGTGTGAGCCACTTTGTGAGTATACAGATGTTTTCATTCACAGCACATTCAGAACATCCTTTGCAGATTTCTCCTAAACATCAATGGGTATACCAACACTTAATTGTTGCCCCTTTTTTTGGCTTTTAGGTTGCCTTTAACATCTGGCCAGGGACAACGGACGAAAACTAGCCTTGTTGGCTAACTCTGGCCCACTTACAATTTTTCTTTTAACTTTGTTGATTAGTGGTGCACTGTCCCTATGAAATAAACTGATAAATAAATAAACAACACACACAAAGCACAAGGCTGCAGAAGCAATAGATCAACAGGTGTCTCACGTTCTGGCTCTCGCTGTCATACCTGATCATCCACTCTACCCTTCCATCCATCTTGACATGAAAAGATGGCGCAGAAATATCTATTTTTTTTTTTTTTTAATATATATTGTTGGGCTTTTTATTGGCTTTAATTGATAGCACAGTGGAGAGAGAGACAGGAAATGGGGAGGCAGAGAGGGGGAATGACATGTAGGAAAGGGCTGCCCGATGCGGGATTCAAACCGGGGCCACCTGCAGTGAGGTCTGTAGCTTCAACATGGGGTGGCAGCTCTACCAAGTGAGCTACAGTAAGCGCCGCCCCATCATGCAGGGTTTTGTTTAAGATTTGTTTTCACTCTAAGGTCATGTCTGAGTGCTTTTTGAGCACACCGGCCACACAAAGGGCCATTTCATCCTGGCCAAAGGGTATTTGGAAGGAACCTTGGCTGACACCAGGTTTGTGGGCCCTAATTGGTCAACAAGAGGCATTTGCACCTGACCAGTTTGGAGAAACACCTGAAATCCTCAAGTGCCCTGATGTTGTGACACTAGGCTCGAGATACTCTACCTCCAGCAAACAGATAAGAGGCAGGAGCACAGGTCTGTAGTACTGTAGCAGTTCTGAAGCAGCATAGTGAGAAGAAAATATATGTGCTCAAATGGACAGTGATTATTGTAGCTATTATTTCCCCTAATCTGTCCTGGTGCCTCATCCCCTCTGAGGCTCTTTCAGGTCTGCTACAAAGGCCAGGAAGACGTGCTGGAGGGGAGAGTGAGAAAACTACGTGGGAGGCGATCTTACTTTCTTATACACTCAAAAAATAACTTGTAAATACTGGGGAAAAGCCATGTGTCTTTGTCTGACTACCAATCAGCAATCAATCGTAATTGAATCTGGGAACATTACTGTAGATGTATGATTTCTTCTTGTCTTTTTTTAAATGCACTGTAGGTCTTAAGTTTTGAGTTACAAAGCCACACTTTAAGTTTGTTTTCCTTCTCTAATCCAACCATCCCAGCGCTGCATTAAAGTTAAAAATGGGACTCCTGATCCTCTATGATCACCAGTATCATCACCATCACTCTGACAGTGGGCCGCTGGAGACCGAGACACATGGTGATTGTCCCGCTGCCAGGCTCCACTTGGCTGCCTGTGCTGTAGACAGCTGGTTTTCTCATAGGGGACTTTGCTGTACGCTGGGATATCCAGTGATTTGAAATAATTCTGTAACTTTAATCCTGTGCATTTCTGCCATTTTTACTTGTCGGAAAAAGAAAAAGTGAGAAATTCATCACATTTCTCAGATGAGAGGGCAATGACATTCATTTGCTAATGATAATTCAATCTTTTAGTTCTGCACTGATGTGTATCGATGCATACAGTAAATGATGTTGCCGCATGCTAATCTGTGGAGTTTTCTGAGCTTCTGTTGCAATGTTCAAAGTCCTGCTTCGCTGAATTAGAAAGTAACAGATCTCGAAGTGTTCCGGCAACGCTGTGCCCATCAGGCCCATTATATAACACATATTCTCCGCCTATTAAACTGTATGAATTGTGCTGTAGGCAACCGTAAAGGATAATAACGCATGGAGAAGTAGTAAAAAGTAGTAAAGGCTGACAGGTAGTAAAATAACTTGCGTACACCAAGAACAATGTGAAACACTAAGAACAATGCTGGCAATAGCTGCTTTGTGTGGCCTCAAACATTTGATCATTTGAAAGAAATGGGCTCATTAGACTTAAATTGGATGTGATAGTCTCATATTGTGTAGTGAAACTAAATGAGGTCTCATAATGGGTGCCTAGGGGCTCTTGCACATGGAGGGTTTTTCTTTTCCTCGTGCCAAGCTCTGTGAAGCTACCTCTTGACAAGGAGCCATTTGGTGACTGTGTCCATCATGGATCTCCAGAGGAAGGAAGCTTCCAGATCCCACTGAGCAGCCTCTGAACAGACACATCCCAGAGCCAAAGGTTCTCATGTCACTCAAAGGCTAATGCCTTCCTCCATGGATTTGTGTCGATTAAGCCTCAATATACCCGCTGGTTTCATTTATGGCTGATGGTATTATGTCAACGTTGATGTGTTCATCCTAAAGCACAATGACATGGTAGGCCTATACTTCCCAAGAAATAGTGAACATTCACAACAGGGAAAACTGGCCGTGTTATATAAGCTAGTCAGAAACAGCAGGAGATATAGTTCCACAAAATGCTGCTTTATGCAGTGTTTCACAATAGAGGCAGCTTTGACCCTCTTAAAGGGAAACTTTGTTTTTTTTCAACCTGGGCCCTGTTTTCATATGTTTTTCTGTATACGTGAGTGATGGATAATAGTTTTATTGAGGTGGCTGTAGTATTGAGCCGGGCAGGCAGCCTGCAGCCCAGCTAACGCTCTTCCACGGGGCAAGTGGCTCCCGTCAAAGTTTGTCCCTTCACACTGACAGGCTCAGATAGTTAGAATGAGTGTCCCACAACATACTAGAAAGGAGAAATGAACGTATGTCTCTACCTTTAGCTGGAGGTCGCTGTTATGTTGTGATCTGTGTCCAAATCTCACCACTAAAAATATTGCTCCGAAATCTCGCGATAACTCGCAGCAAAACAACGTGGGGAATACTGTTACCTGACTGAGGACTGAGGTCTAGAAATCGTGAAAAACTGTGGACCAGTTGTCTAAGCGGTTACAAGGCAACACATGGAAATTCTAACTGTATCATCAATCAATTTATGAAATTAGCCTTTGATTTTTTTTTCTGGCCAACCAATAATGACTGAGAAAGAACTAAGCCTGAGGCCAGTCTTTCTACCTAACCCCTAGTGTTGACTTTGTGTCATGTTTTCCTCTGACTTCCTGCTATTATAATCCTCTAAAAGGTTAATTGAATGTAACAATGTGTCCATTCAGGAAATCTTGTGTGTCATCTCTTTGTGTTAAGTGTCCTGAGAATGTACGGTCATTCCCCATCTTTTCCATCAGCTAGAGGTGTTTTATTGCCGCCTAGACTTCAAATATACAGACACACAGGGAAATTGGCTTGAGTTTTCATCCTATTTATTCATTACACCAATGTTAATCACATTAGTGAACATCACAGCCAAATGGCACGATTCGCTGCACGTCGTTTCTTTCACATTCTGATAAACAACATCAAGCAGCATGGACCATCCAAATTACCTGAAAATATGACTTGTTTGTGCTATAGTACGAGTATTTAGAGTATAAACTAATGCCAGGTACTCTGACACTCCCCCTCCAGTCATTATCTTGGTCATAGCTGTAAGAGCCAGCCTCACATCTCCACTGGGGGAAATGATGCAGAGGGAAGACAAAGCAACTCAGAGGCTCCAGCCTTCTGTTTTTGTATTCAAATGCTTGTTTGTAATGATATGCAATCCTACATGGATATGCACAGATTCCAGCATGCATAAACAGAGAGGCACACACACAAACATGCAGGCAGAAGATGCAGTTGTCATCCTCAGCCGGTGAGATTGCAGGTAGAGAGCGTATCACTGTGCTTTTTCATCTTCTCGCTGAAAGAAATGAAATATGAGCTCCACTTTTATCAGTCAGCCTATTTACCGAGTGTATAAACAGGCTGTCCAAGTTCCAGAAGTTTTTTCTACTCTATCTAAAACAAAGAAACAGAGAGCTTCAGTACTTGAGACAAACATACAAAAACATTGGTTTCATTGCTCCCTAAGCAGCTTAAACAATGCCTCAGTGGAGAATACCTGTGCATTCGGAACAGACTTTTACTTTATTGTAAATGCATAACATATTTACTAAAAAAGAAACATCAAAAAACTAAATGTTTCTGTAAAGGATGAATAAGTTATCCTGTTTTAGTGAAGTGTTTCAGAAGCAGAATTTATTCAGTGCACAAAGAGGCTGGACAGGCACAGGTGTAAAGTGACAGTAAACATTACGTAAAAGCCATGTAAGCTTTAATATTCCACCACTGCTCAATGTCAGTCTAGTAGTCTCTTTTGCATATAGTGTAGACATTGGTGACAGTGGGTCCAATGTTCAGAGTACATTAAAGGGATAGTTCAGCTTTTTTTGAACTGGGGTTGTATGAGCTACAAATGCCCTTTAAGTACACTACACTAGATGCAGTAGAAAGTTCTCTGTTCTCCCCTACTGAGAAACACTGGCGCATCGCGCTGCACCCGAGACACAGGGGACACAATGTTGTGAATGAAGGACAATGAATCAGCCTACGAGAAGTCCCATCTCAAAATAATACACCAGTTCAAGAGTACGATCTAAAGTAAAAATGTACAATGCATCAGCTGGTCAGAAAAATGGCTTATTTTTTTTTATTATCTGGAACTAACTAACTCATGTAATGGGCATTTGTAGCTCATACAGCCCCACTTCAAAAAAGCTGAACTATCCCTTTAAGTAGTTCACAAACTAAAATATCAATGTTTTTTTTGTTTTTTTTGTTAACCAAACTGTGACTGACCCACATCACAGCCATCAACAGCACTTAAACTTGTCTTTGTGAATCAGTTTTTATCACATGAAAAAAGTGAGAGTCTGGTGCCAGGTGTGAATTTAATTGCAAAGATTTCATACTTTATTGCTGTGTTATTCTAGATCATACTCTGGTTGTCTCGCCACCATCTGTAAGTGCTATTCTTTTATTATTTGCATCTAAGAGTGGCTCCTGGGAGAACAGTGCAGGTCAACAGCTCTCTCAAAGTTGGGCTAATTGGTCACACAGAACTTAAGCAAAAGCATCATTCATTCTCACAGCAGAAAGCGCTGTGTGCCAATATATAAGTACCAGAGTTGGAGAAGGATTTTTCCTAATGATGTAATTGCAGTTATGTACTACAGCTGTGATGAATAACCATAGACCACTGCATTGATTTATACTTTGCATAAAAATGTGCTCACTGAAGTTACTAGAATTTGTCCTAAAGGGTCCATGGATCTGATCAGTTGTGACGTTACATGAGACACTGGCTGTCCATGAAGCAGATAGTACAGTGTGGCTGACAGACTGACCTCCAAACTAACACTGGTGCTGGCAGAACAGAACCCAAAAGCACAACAAGCAGGCAGGCAACGAGCAATGAAAGTTCAGTTTACGTAACCCAAAAAGTCAGGCAGAGATGAGATCAGTCACAACAAGCAAACAGGAATCAGGCTGGAATCCAGAATCCAAAAAGTGGAGACGAGAAGAGTCAGAAAAGGAGGATGACAACAGAAACCCTAGAGTGATTACACAGATGCACAAGGAAATTGACTAGGATGTGTGAGTGTACATACATATGTATACTGAAAAACTAATGAGCAAACGGGCAGCAGGTGAGGAGGTGAGAGGGTTAAAACCAGGTGAAGGGAATGAGTTGATTGATTGGCAGCTGGTCTACTAATGGCTGAGGATTGCGTCTTTCAAATGAGCAATACAACTTGCGCTCTGGCCCAAGGAATAAAAGCTTTTCCCCCCACGTGTCTTCTTTACTGTAGATCAACAATGTGTTGATTTGCTTCTTTCTATTAACCCGTGGCATCAAATTTCATTTTGTGTTAACTGCCATCCAGCTCTCCTTCCAGACGCTCCATGGTGGAGACAATTACAACACCCTCATTTAAATACTGCGGTTTATCCGTGTTGTCTTTTAGGCAGTCATCACTGGGTCATGTTACGCAATATTTTGTAAAGTAGCTACACATAAATACAAGTCAATTAAAAAAAAAAAAAAAAAAAAACTTTCATTGTTCATATTCAATCAATGTTTATCTGGTATTTTGTTTGAAACCTCCGTCATGTACAGAAGAAGAGTGCAGACAAAGGATTGAACATCCTGTTCACGTTTATTGTGTCAAATGACACAAACATCTGAAACATGCAAAGCCGTTTGTTACTGAATGAGTCTCCTTTTAATTCACCTCATCCTGTTCCTAGCAGGTGATCTGTCTGAGTTTAACAATGGTGTATAGGAATAATGGTCTCTAATCACACCCCCCACTGAAATTCATACTTAGAAGGGGAAATGTTTAGAAAAACCTTGTTTCTAGAGGGAGCGCCACTTGTTTAAAAGGGGGAATTCCCTGCATGATAACAAGAAGAAAGTACACAACAAAAGAGGCTCCATATGTTTTCACCTTGAGATTCCTGCCTGATGCTGAAGTAAGATGTGTTCCTCTCCTTTGCTCTGCTCAGCTTGTTATCGCTTTAACATTATGGATGTAGTAGTTTCCTCGCTGATATGATGATTCAAACTGGGATAAAGGAGTCATATGAGAAATTGATTTGAAGCATGTGGTGACAGTAGGAACCTGCTGGAGCCGTCTCATACAGCACATGATGTAAACAACCAGTGGTACATGACAGAGACGATACATTTGTGCCATGTGAACTTTACATGGGATTCTCAGCTCAAAACATCTTGGCTGGTCCTGCCTCAGTAAGCTGTGGCCTATCTAACCCTCCTGTGATGGCTGCTGCAGCTTCCTGCTGTTAAGTTGATTTATACTGAAGGAGGAAATTATAATGAAGTTGGGAGCAAGAAAATGGAAACAGGCGTAGCTGTTAACCTCTGTTAATAGGAAGCCTGGCATACGATGACATTTACATGCAGTTCCCACATGTAAACAGTTACATCTGTATGGTGAAGTGTTTTGCAAAATTTTACTATTTAATGCGTGAATGAGAATGTCAGGGTTTAATTAAAGCCATGTGAATATGGTCACTATAGAGCTGGAGCCAGATCCACTTCAGGTTGACACTATCAAAAACAGCTGAAGTGCTGCATTCAAACGTAAATGTAGATGCTCCCATACAATTATATGTTATGTCCAGAGAAAGTAATTACATCCACTGAATACAATTACACTCATATTGTATGAATTCAGCAGTGCATTATTAATGCATATCAGCATTCATTGCAAATGTCCATAGCTGAGTGACCTTTATATGCAAAAAAAAGAAAAGAAAAAAGGAAAAACATAACGTAGAAGCCATACAGTTCTTTTTAGAATATTCTTTTCTCATAATCATCATATTGCTGTTATGGCTGCCTGCCCCTCATGAATGAGAATGTGTCATTTAAGCAGGTTGCACAGTTTCTGACCACTGTGGGTGGTAATTCCACAGTTTGCATCATTACTTCTTTACACACCTTGAAACTTCTGATTGTAGCTGGTTATTAGTGTACATGTGTTTGTTCCCCACTGGGCTAAGCCTCTTCACCAGGTTGTGTTTTTTGATTTCTCATAAGCAGAGAAACTTGTAACAAGTGTTCTTCGATTCTATGTTTTGATTCTTTAGGTAGAGTGGTCAGTTTCTGTAGATTGCCTTTTCTGTTTTAGAATATAAAGCAACATCCTGATAAAGTATAGTGGTTTTGTTTTGTTCTGTCATTTGAGTGAAACAAACAAGTTGTAACAACTACATCTTTCATAACCAGGAAGAAATGTCACTTGGCCAATAACGCTGCAAGAAGGAAGTTATATCAGTTGTGTTTTTGTGCAGGAAACCAGTATTTTGCTTCTCGTCATAGACCTGTAGTCAAGTGTTTTTAACACTTTATTTGTAATTTTCCAATTAATATATAAAACAATTATATTCTCTGTTTTACAAATAACTATAGAAAAACAGTCCCAACGATAAACAGAGACAGAGCAAACCCAAATGCAACGTGACAAACTAGTCATAGACACCAGACAGGCAAAGACAAGAGGAAAAAAACAAAACAAGACATGAACTATCTCCTGGAACCTTTTATGGGGGCTAAACGAGTCCCTGCCCATGGGTAGGTGCTCAGAGTGGCCCCAAAAAACTCCCAGGCGGCGCTTAAGGGTTTACTCTGTGCTGATTGTCATACTCAGAGCGGGATGTGATGCCAAGAGAAAGCCCTCAGTACAAGCGCCATTTTTAAAGAGACACTATGTAGGATTTGCGGTAGCTACTACTCTGGTTGAGAGGAGCAACTGTCCACTAGGGGTGTCAACAATAATCGATTCGGCGATGCATTGCAATGCGGGACATGCATGATTCAGCATCGATGCGGCAACGTGCCATAATCGATTATGTCACTGTTTATTTTCTGGCCTCAAATAAAGTTGTGAAGTTTCAATTACCTCCGGGGCATTTCTGGAGCAACGACGTGCGCAGCCTGTAGCTACATGCCAAGCAGCAGCACCAGCAGTAGCAGTGTTGCCGCTGGCTTTCTTTTTCCTTTTTTTTTTATTTTTCACCCGCGGTCGGGTTGAAAATTAATTAATTAACGCTCAAGTCCGGCCGTGTCGGGTCCGAGATTCAACAAGCCGGTCGGGTTTTACCGTTACTACAGACAGTATGCCCGTCGTTTATCAGCAATAAACACAGTAGAGGAGGGTGAGTGACTGAGCTCAGGGGGGGTCTCTGATGCAGAGAGAGAGAGAGACCTGCCGTGCCGTGTAAAAACAACAACAACAAAAAGTGTCACGACTTCCTGTATCTGGCCCTTCAAAATAAAAGCCCCATAGTCTTTCATATAGTTCAGTCATATTGATTTTGAGTATTGACAAGACACGGCTCCAAAGGTTTGTTTGTTTTTTCCTGCGACCAATCGACCAATGAAATTTTGGTCGGCTAATTTTTGGGGGCAGCCCTAGAAGTGATTTATGTTTTCTTTTTCAGGTTTGAAAATGCCATATCCAATACCCTGTACCATTCAATTTTATTTTATTTAATGACATTTATGTCAAAGATACAGGAGAGTGATAAAACATAGCAGCCGATAAAATCTGTTGTTCAATATCTCATGACTGATGAAAAATTTGCCGTGTTGTGTGCAGTAGAATTTTGATGCATTGCAATGCATCGCAATGCATCGTAGAATCGAATCGAATCGAATCGTTACCTGCTGAATCGTAATCGAATCGAATCGTGAGGGCAGTGCCAATGCACACCCCTACTGTCCACTATATCTTTACCACAGAAGCACATTTAGGTTGTAGCCGGTATTAAGGCTGAGCAAAGCTCCAGAGTCTGGAGGGAAGCTGGTCGGCCGTGCAGCCCAGCACAGGGCGCTGGTGTGTGGGTGGGAGGAGCAGGGAGATGGGCTTGAGCTCGGTCTCTGCAACTCACCACAGGAAGTTACATAGTGCAGTTTCAGCTTACTTGAAACCATTCATGCTATTAACCATTTTTCTATCACTTCAATGAGTTTAGAAACATTATTGAAAAACGACATAGTGCTGCTTTAAAACCCTGCATTATTAAACAATCATCAACACAGCTGCAAAAAAGAGAATGCGTCTGTAAAAGACAAGATGTATGATAAGTGAACAGAAAACTACATAATCACGCAATGAATTGAAATGGCATGTTTGAAACCAAGGGGGCAGTTGTCGGTCTGAGAAGTGAAGCTCACTTCCGCGTTCAAAAAACTGCAATCTCCCCGGCTTCCTCTGGAGGCTGGTGTCAGAAAGCAGCATTCTCCATAGACCCCCATGTTAAAATCACCCACTTTACATCCTCAATAAATATGATTAAAGCCTGGTGTCAGAACGTTTTTTGGTCTCAATCGATAGTTTCTACCCCCGCACACACTCTGAGGGGGGGAATTTTATTTTAACTCTACCGTTTTACTGTTATTAGGTTAAAACTCTGGCCAATTAGGGCGCGGAAACGTTGAGTGACAGGTCCGAGCAGCTCCGTGGACAGCTGCTTCGAGGCCAGTGGGCGGGTTCTCGGCCGGCCAATCCAACATGGCGCTGTTCAGGCCGCCATGTTGGAGTCACAAAAACGCCTCCCCAAAACCAATGGGGGACGTCACGGACGCTACGTCCATTCTTTTTACAGTCTATGTTTGAAACCCAGCGTTACACTGTCAGAAAAAAACAACAAGAGCAGTAAAAATAAAACAGCCATACAACGTCTGCATGATGATCGAAACTGTTGGACTTCGCCTCAAGAGTCCAGCGGGTCCTGGTCTGCAGTGGAGACACGGCTGCTGAGAGGGCCGAGTCAGAGGACGGTTCCTGTAAAGTCCCCCCCCCCCCCCCTCCCTTTACCAGGAACTCCTGCAGTGGAAATGCAGCTTTAGTTTGTCAGGTGACTGGTCTGGTCATCTACCAGTGGCTAAGACTGATTTGTGTTCCCCAGAGGATCAAGAACATTGTTGGATCTCTTAATGAAGATACTGAAACTATTTTACATGCCGTCTTCTTATCATCCCTGGGCTTTTGCAACTTGAAGTCCTTGAATAAAGCTCCTCTGTCTGTTCCAGTGGCCGGGCTGACAACTAAATAAAGGGGACAGAGTGTTTGCAGTCGTGGCCCCGAGGCTCCAGAACGGTCTGCCCAAGGAAAACCAGGTCGGCTGAGTCTCTGACCTCTTTAAGTCCCTTCTTAAAACGTGTTTTTATCAGAAAGCTTTTCCTAGTTTATGTGAAGTTTAACTTTCCCTCAAGCTATTATTTCTTTTTAAATGAAGCACCTAACACTGTTTTCTTTTCTTTAAACCCTGTTGATTTTATGTCTCATCTGTTTGACTTCATATATAAGCAGCTTATAATGTGGATTTGGGAAAGTGCTCAGCAGATAAAGATTATTAATATCAGTGATAATATTATCATAATTTCCTCTAATGCCACCATCAATTAAATATTTAACTTTTCCAGTTGCATATCTCACAATACAGATTCTGGAATGACTAGGGGAAATGTTGATGCCATCATGGATCCAAGACAATGAAACAGGTCAATTTTAATTTGTAGTTGGGTTTATTTCACCAGGTTTGTGTGGATGGTGCATGTAGATATTAGCAGTCTGGCAAAAATGACTCATCTGAAAGTACTCCACAGATGTGCGAGCTTCCTCCTTTATCCAGTAGTAAGTGGTAATGAGGCTGGTTTCTACCATGTTGATGTTCCAGGCCCTGGGCTGAAGTCTCTTCTTTGATCTTCATTTTGACAGATTCATGGTACTGTGACAAAAATAATTTGTTTGTCAATATGATCCTGTGCTTTGGATCCGATATGTTGCATGATCATATCGAATATATTCTATCCTTTAATGATGTGTATAATCCATACGTGTTAGTCCGTTTTCTGATTCTGTGGGTCAAAGGTCACTTTGACCTGACAAGACATAACACTGAAATTCTGACCAAACTTCACACAAGTGGCTCATTCTGTCAGTGACTCTGGATAAAATCTTATTGGAAATTATGGTGCGTTCCAGTTGTACTCAGAAGTCAGGATTTCTGAGCTCCAACTTTGATTCAGACTTTGAATCTGCAACTCCGGATCTGGAATTCAAGATGGCTGCTACTGTGTCAAGTCAGTTTCACTGTTTATGTTATTTCTCTCGTAATTGTTTCACATTAAAGTCAGTCATGTACTGTTCAATTCTTATCCTTTGACATTTTCCCACGCAATTTTTATAAAAAAACGCCTGTAGTATTGCTATCAAGATAGTATTGCTAACAACGGCTAGCAGTGGCTAACAGCTTGCCCATTTGTTTTGGTCCATATTTAATACAATATATATTGTTTGCATTGAAATCTAATGTTTACAAGTATTAAATTGTTATGTTTTTGTTTTGTTACAGTAGTCATCCATTCTTATGACTGTGTTTGTTTTTTAACTAGAAAACACCCAACTCAGTCAGCTCCACCTTCCACGTAGGTACTGTAAATGGAACGCACCATCAGTCTGAGTGGTGGAGGTGTAACTGTGACGTGGTGTTATAGTTATATACGTTTAATTGTTTTGTGACACATATATTTTCACCATCGATATGTGTTATTTTTCTGCTGGTACCTCTGGGCCGACTCCAGTCAGTCTGAATCAGTTTGAAAGAGAAATGCGGGGAAGAAACAACAATTAACCTGGATTAGTTTAACCGCTGTGCTGTGAAGAATAATTTAATGTCTCATCTAACCCTCTCATTAGCATCACTTTAAGAAATACACTTTAATTAAATCAGTGAGGTCAAGTAATTGCCCCACCCATCATGTGTACTGTTAGATTTGCATAAACTCCCCAAGCAGCTGAACCTGCTTCAGTATGGAAATGTAGACAGACCTGTGTTTATGTGTAAATACTGTCAGAGCTAATGTTTACCAGAGTGAAGCTGTAAACCTAATGTTGTCTTGACAAGCAACACTGTTGCCCATAAAGTTTTCAGATACATTCCTTTATTTTATTGTATTTTTTTAAAATTCCTTTCATAAAGATTAATTGTGGTTTAAAGTGATATGTTTGGAATTGAATGATCAATAAAGTTTCAAAAAAGATATGCACTAAATTTATTAAGAATAAGTCACAGTGTTACAATTACTTCATGAGAAGAAGTACTGTGTATATATATAATTGATTAAATGCTTAAGGTAATTGAAAAGAAAAAAGGTGTTTGTGAGCAAAGAAAACACACTGGTTGGCCAAAGTCACACATCAGAGTCGTGTTATAATCAGATTCTCAATGGGGATCCATCCATTAGACTTTGGAGAGGCAAAGCAGGCCCGGGCCTCGGAGAGTTTCGCCCATAGAGCACATGAGACTGCAGTCACATTGCTTTATTCTCTGCTTATCACTGATGATCAATGGCTGATCTGTGGAGAAACACGATCTTCATCTGACCGTGCTGAAGTGTAAAATAGAGACGTCCTTGACGGCTGGATAATTAAAGTGGTTCGGCGGCCTGAGATGTGTATCTGAAGGAACAAACAGGGTCTGATTTATTCCAATGTTTCCACTTCACAGACGCACTCATGGGAGATTTTAATACTTTGCGTTGGCGTAGAATCAGAGAATCTGATTTGCTGGTCTCTCTGCTTATCTTGTTACCAATTATCATTAGCTGCCGTCACCGCTTCCTGCTGAGTACACAAGAGTCCTGTTGAGAAGAAGTTGTTTTTTTTGTTTTTTTTACTGCTGATGTGTCCCACTGTGAAGTTGTATGTGATTGTCCCAGATGCAAACACAAAGACTTTGAGGGGGGTAAAAGAAATTAATTTCTAAAAATGTCCCAGAACTAATGTGGGTGTGAATGATGCATGAGGCTGATAGCTGCTGTAAATAAGACATAAATTAGGCAATAATTTGCTTGAAATTTCCCTGAATCATTAACATGTTTATTGTGTAATATCTGATCAACTGGAAACAAATCGTAGCAACATTTTGCATTAGATGAATGACTGTTCTACTCTGTACAATTTTAAACATAGAATTCTTGTATCACAGGACTGTTGATAATTAGCGTAAACATAGATTAGGATAATTATGCAAACACCAGCATGGAGAAATTCCCTGGACTTTGGCTAACATCCAGTGACAGACAGGACAGCTGTTGCCCATGTGGTTTCCTGCAGATATTGTAATACCTTGGTAATTGTGCAATTATGCATTGATATGACCATGTGCGTGTACCACATGGTCTTTAGAAAATAATGTAATGAATGATCATAATTAGACGCTGGAAGGGCAGGGATCTGGAGACTGCAGTTTTAATAGAAAGCAACATAGTAACATAACATTTTATTATATTAATTTATACCCCTTTTCCACCAGAAAGAACCTGCTGCTACTTCTGTGCCATTCCGACATCCCACCAGTCCGACATAGGCCTCTAATTGTCTAAATGGCAACACTTAATTTTCTATCAAATGTCCCATCATTCCGACAATTTTGCCTCCTAATGGTCGGATGATTTTTTTTCTTTTTTTTAAACATCCTGCCTTTCCAACAATTCTTTAAATAGCGTATTTTTTCCCAAAAATATTTTGCACTGGTTGGGTTCAGGCAATGATGAGTCGGTTAATTTTAGTAACAAGACCAGGTAGAGGCTAGACAGGCCAGATAGATAGAGAGAGTCCAGATAGTAGGAGGGAGTCACCTGTTGAGTAACGCACATTTCCTTATATTGAAAGCCTTGTCAGAATGGTGGGATGATGGTATGTCGGAATAGCGGTATGTCGGAATGGATGTTGGAGTGGTGGGATGTCAGAATGACAGCATGTAACCCTTAGCTGGTTCAACTCGCATGCCGACCCAGTCCGACCTGCTGGTGTTGGAGCCCAGACCTGAAGCAACCAGACTCATAGGCGTTAATCTCAGCCTGGACCTGGCCAAAAAGAAGAAGAAAAGGAAGCCCGAGGCTCAATGTTGTGATTCTTTGATGAACGTTAGCCTTTCTTAGCCACAGCCTTTAGCTTGGCTACATAGCTTCGACATCGATTACATAGCAGTTTAACAAACATGATAAGATATTGAAAACATCAATGCATATCTTAGCGCTGGTCCTATTGGTCAGCTAACCCCACCCCCAGCTTCCAATGTAATCGGTTCTTGGCTCTAGACCAATAAGAAGTTGTTGCTTGTCTGGAACCAGCTCAGTGGAAAAAGGGCTGTAAGACTTGTGTTGGTAAAAGAACATTTTGAGGATTAAAAAAATAAACCATAATACACACATTTCTGGAAATTGCAGTGGAGACCAACCAAATATGTGTCTATGTAAATAGAACTTATTTTCCTCTTTTTGGAGGAAGGCTGAAAAATACAACTTCCACCCAGCAGCAGCATTCCACAGGTTTGGTCCAAGGCCAACTGGTGGTTCTCTCTGCAGCTGACATTCAGCTGGTAGGTGTGTTGCCATAAACTTCACAAATGATGGGGTGAGAAGATGAATCCAATCCAATCAGAGTCTCTGAGTCAATTCAGGAATGTTTAGTTTTAATACATTTTTAAATACGGAATTAAATGAGATCAAACTACCACTATTTGAACTGAAGAGTCTCAGTTGATGAAGCGAGACACATTAAATGATCAAAATGAGTCTTCATTATCCTGTACTGATTATTTCCTAAACCGACCATTTCCAAACCCCCAGCAGACCCTCAACAAGAGACTGTGAGCACCCTTGTTGTGAATCGGCTGCCCCTCTGAAGCTATAAATAACAATGCAGCTCTTGTTGTTCAGCTTACACCAGGGAAATGTGTGATTGTGCCAATACAGCACATCAAACACACAGGAGCAGGAAGTCATTAGGCAGCTGCACAGGGTCCAAGTTGAAAAGTCAGAGGTCAAAAAGCAATAACTCACCTCTTTGTTTTGAATCATAAAGACATGAATGTGCTTTGCTGACTGGTCAATATCTGAGGAGCCTCATAAACCAGCTCCTTTGTTTACCGTGACCAAGATGGGAAAGGGCTTTTATCTTAGGGAAAGAGAATATTTTCCATGGTGTGTGTTGCCCACAGCGACAGTAAATGGATGACATCTGAAGGCAAAGAGCAATACTTTGAAACCCTCACACTCATATTAGTGTTGAGAAGTGATTCACAACCCTTCCACACATTCTGTCTATTTAAAGCCTTACAGGGAAACCACAGTGAAAAGATAGTGAGAGCACACATCAATGTGTCCTGTCGCAGCAGATGTATTTCCATACTCATGCTCTCAGAACTTATAGCAAAGTAAAATGACTGACTGGGGGAAATGTGTTGAAATACCAGGGCTGCAATGGAGCAGGCTGACATTAAGAATGTGTTGTTGGTGACAAGATGGATTTGTGAACACGCAGGAGACCGAACACATGAATTATCTCCAATGACCAACAAAACATTAGCAGTGAAAGGTGCTCTGCTGAGGTCAGGTTGTAAACTGATAGTCAGTTTATCACTGACCAATTCTTTGTGGTAATCCTTTGACAGGCCGCTTATGTGATAATGTCAAAAAAGAGCCAAGATTGCGTCATAATATTTAGAAATATAGCCAAGAAATAACGATTGGTTGCGTAGAAATAGCCAACTGACAACTGCAAGGACTTGATGGAGAAAAATTCTGGCCTTTCCCAAACAATTATAGGGTTAGTTATAATTTTATGTTATTTCTAGGCCATTATTTGACATTACTATGTTTTAGTGTTTTTCCGTTGTTTTTTTTGTGTGTGTGGGGTGGGTGGGTAGGGGGTGGTATCATGTAGGCAACCTGCAGCCTTCTCTCGCTCTCTCTCTCTCTCCATAGCCATCCTGTCTTTCTTTGCTATTCTATCCAGAATCAAGGCAAAATGCCTATCCAGGGCTAATTCCTTTGCTAGCTAATCAGCTAGTAAATTAGCTAAACTAACAAGTCAGATATGGTGAGTGGAGACACCGATACTTGCTGCTAATTAGTGGTGACGTATAATTCCATCCATCTATCCGCTGTCTACACCACTTAATCCATGCAGGGTTGAGTAGGGCTGGAGCCAATCCCAGCCTGCACAGGGCGAGGGGGGGGGGGGGGGGGGGGGTACAACCTGGACTGGTCTCCAGTCTGTCACAGGGCCGACATGTAGAGATGAACAACTCTCACACACACTCACGTTCCCACCTACTGGCAATTTAGAGCTGCCAATCAAGCTGATGTGTGTCTTTGGACATAGAACTCACACAGACACAGGGAGAACGGGAACTCAACCCACAAAGGAGCCAGGCGTGGGAATCAAACCCAGAATCTTGGTGTAATTAGAACCATTTAAAAAAAAAGAACAGTAAAAAGTAACAACAGGTCATACAGTAGGTCATAGTCAGTGACTTGGCTAATGTTGCATTCCATTTACCTCGGGAGTTATCAGCGTTCAAGTCGGATAACAGGATGGCCACATCTATGAAAGCTACCGGGCTATTTTTAGCCACTGTTAGCACGTCCTGCGTTGTTGTTCACACATACCACATGAAAAATGTAATTGACACTATAGCAGCATTTCATATACGTCGGACACCTATCTGACCGATTTAGTGCTCCAGAAACTAGTCAAAAGTGTTAATAAACAGAATATTACAGGAGCTTTTAGCCTACTTATGTTTACACATGGGGCAGCCATCGTTGAAAGTCAACTTGGGGGTTGTGAAGATCCTCCAACTTTCCAAGTAGGAATTCCGGCCTCAGGGGGCGTTCCAGTTGAAACTTCCAACTTTTCTGACTTCTGAGAAGATACAAATGGAACACACCATTAGCTGAACTGACACCTAGCCTACAGCTGAAAAGACGCAGTTGTACAGTTATCACAGAGGATGAAAATAGAGACCAAAGCAGTCCATTTGTACCAGGATGTAAACATGTTTATTTCTGTTCCTGGTGTTCCTGTTGGTTCATTGTGGACTTGTCTGCACCCAAACAATTACACACTCACAATGTTTTAAAAGCCCAAATTAAATATTCATGGGAAATAAATGAAACACAAAGTAGATTTTACTTCTCATCAAATAAATGTGCAATCACTTTTTGCTTTTTGCAATCAGCTGCACTACAATCAAAAGCAACATGATATCTACAGTTTCCAAATGCACATAGGGACTGTACCTGTTGTATTTTACAGTGTGCTGAGTGACAAGATCTCCAGAAGTGACCAATCAGGAGCCACACTGCATGGGCGTGTCCGCGCAAGAGAATGACCTGCATGGTGAAGGTGCAATGCAAACAGAAAAATATATGAAGTAAGCAGCAGAAACGTGGGGATGCTGTCTGTGAGGGAGTGACATGCAGCAAAAATAATCATAAGGTGAACAATGTTAAACTTTTTTTCAACTTTACTTAATCCTTTTATGTCTTGTGATCCTGGAGTTTTTTTTATTTTTTATTTGAGCTGTTTTTATGCGAAGCACCTCGTAACCTCAATAAGAAAAGTGTAATATAGGCTTACATAAAGGTTATTTCAGTGTTATTTTATATTTATAAGGGAATTTTATCACATTGTCATTTATGTAGGCAGTATAAAGGAGCTTCAGCACTTTGTTATCCAAACCTGTGTTGCTGAATGATAAGTAAATGAACCTTGTGCCTCAGTGTATTTTAATACCAGGCTAATTTTACCCACCGGCAGTCTCAGGTACACCCACTGCTGTTGGTTCTAGTGTGTCTTTGATGATTGTGGTGACTGAAAATGACACCAAAGGTATAAAACAACAAGGAATCAGTGTTGCAGTATTATTAGGCTAATCACACTAAGTGTTGTTTAAATTGTAACATGAATGTGTGAAGCTGGATGTCAGATAAAAGTGGTGGAGTTGCACACACAGGAAGGTAAAAGCAGAAAAACCCAGGAAGGAAATGAAGGTAAAAATAAAGATCAGTAGATCCTGCAAACTGACCACTGGCTCTGTTAAAATCAGCTTGACTGATCAGTCCTTCCACTGCAGGAAAATGATTACAGTGTTTTATTTTTTTCCCATTAAAACTGGAATTTAATTATAAAGGTTCTTGACACCACATTAAAGCTTTCTGCCCATAGTTATTTGGTTTCAGAGGCTTTCTGAAAGAAAACCCGGGTTCCCTTTTTTCCTGTAAAGAGGAAAAACCCAGGGAAAAAAAAAAAAATCTAATCCCAATAGCTCAAGGTAGCAGCGGCTAAAATCGAAACATAATCGAGGTAATCCTGGTTTTGACCCTCTCCAAGTCAGCAGCCTAATGTATTTCTGTCTCAGGTGATTGAATAGGTTGTCCCCGTTGATATGGCAAAGCCCTTCCCTTCTCAACTTATACTGTGCAGCGCACACTCACTGAACTGTTTCATAATGTCAAAATCAACAATTGAAAGAGAAAAAAAGAAGTGGAAAAAGACTGGAGGAGTAATTAGGGCCCTGGCAGAGTGCTGCTATTGTGTCGCAGTGGAAAAAAAGAAAAAAAAATCAAATTCAGCTGGGAAAATGAAGCTCTTACTGCCTGGATTCCTGGAAATCAATCCATTAAGTGATAAATATCCTGAAAGAAAATGTTTCTTTACAAAAGGGAACAAGGTTGTCTCATTTTAGCACATCCCAGCAAATGTTGTTTATAGGACTCATTATTCCACTGCAGTATAATGGGCCTCACCGTGTAGCAAAGATGCCTGATTATTCTCATGGGTTTCAGCACATGCCAGGCAATTCTCCAGGGATCGCAGCGCGTTTTTATCATCCCTCTCGGCCCTTTACTGTGTTTTATTGCGAGCAGATTGCGCGACTATAATGTGTTCTTCCTTAATGTGCAATTGAGTTGTGGAAGAGTCCACCTGGGTATTACATGTTGTCAATATGGCTCATTTCCTGAGCCCTACAGTAGGTTTGGAGAATGGGAAATTCTCCAGGGGATTGAAGCACGTAAATATCACAGGTAATGACCAGAACTGTATGTACCGGGCTCAACGCGCTCGTGAAGCAGCGGTCTGAGAGCACCGAGGCACAATCATAGTTAAGTGATGCAAAGATTTATGTTAAATCACGGTTCGCGAAAATGAAGACGCTGTCGTACTGAATATGTGAGGCTCAGTGAAGAAAAGACATATTTGTGCAGACACATTTATTTCCTTAAAGGGATAGTTCAACATCTTGGTAAATTGGCCCATTGCCCTATCCCTATAGTCCTAGGAGTAGGTTTGTTACCTTTAATTGTCGGTGCAAGCTGTTTTTAGAACGGCAGAGCAGAGCCGCAAGCTGCTCAGAGCTATGGAGGCTAATGGAATTTCTTGGTTTCCCTCATCAAACTCATCAAATACACAATTCAACAACTCCAAAACGCTCTGGTGGACAAGTTGTGACCTGCACATTCACCACGCTATGAGATAATAACACAACGTTACCAGACAGAAGGCCAATGCAGAAACTGCTTGCCGAAAAACTGAAAAACTTAATTTACCTCTAAAACAACTCTGTCTCGTAACGTTCCGTTATCATCTCATAGTGTGGTGAATGTGCAGCTCACAACTTGTCCACCAGAGCATTTGGAGTTGTTAGATTGTGTATTTGATGAGTTTGATGAGGGAAACCAACAAATTAATTAGCCTCGTAGCGTAGCTCTGAGCAGCTTGCGGCTCTGCTCCACCATTCTGAAAATAGCCTGCACCAACAATTAATGGTAACTGTGTTGTCCTTTAAGACATTTAGACTTTTATTCTGAAGAGTGAGCTTTTATTTTGATAGGGTTGGTTGAGTTCTTCCCTTGCTAACCGCTAACTGCCACATGGAAGCAGGCTGATCTGTTGGCATGTTTTTCTTTATATCCACATCTCCTGCGTTGGGAACGCCATAGAGGCAATGTTGTAAGTAATTTCATGGTAGATAATGGATAAATAATAATAAATATAATAAGTTAATGTTGAAATACATATTACAAAGATAATATTCTGTTGTAATTACAAACAATAATTAAAATGTGTATGTACATTGAGTTAGGCTTATGAATAAGCTCACGTCATGAATGTAACGGTTTTTTGTATCGTTTATTACAGTTTTCACTCTGTCTGTGTGAGATGGTAAAGAGCCACAGTAAAAGAGGACCAAAAAACAGCTTGCTACGACTCCTCATCATTTCTCGCAAACACGAGTTTATCTGGTTGTATAGCTCCAGTTGCTACACTGGAGTGAGGACAACACAGTAACAAACCTATAAGGATTATGGCAATGGACCAATTTGCCAAAATTTTGAACTATCCCTTTAAATGACACAAAACTGTACAAGTGACGACTTTAATTTTCTCTAAAGGACTTATTTGATATGCATTTTACCTCACGCTGTTATGAGTGAGCAACGGCGCAGCGTTAATTGCTCCTAATGAGAGATGATCCTGATGCAGATCTGGACATGTTCTAATGGATCAGTATCTGCTTAGAATAAAGCAGATTAGATCTGATCCTTTCTGTTACTGCAGCGAATGTGTGTCTCAGCCTCCTGGTGTTGGAGCTCTGCTCTCTGTTATCACAGCTGGGCTCTTCAGTGCAGTGTTTTGCTGCAGCTGTTATTTCAGTGCATCAAACACATATTTTATCATTGTTCAGTGGAAGTATCTGCCTGCACTCTGCTTTGGCAGATACCCAATATTATTAGACTTGGGTTGCAGCCAGATTATTTTTGCAAAGACGACGGCAGCGCTCGGAGGCTGAGTTTCAGCCAATATATTTATCACATTCGCCCTCTTGATTTAGCATGTTAGCATGGTAGAATTAGGTCATGAGCATGACATGCAGCTGGCACTGATTGGTGAGTCATTAGTTTGGAGATATGAAGTCATAAACCAAAACTTTGGAGTTTCAGAAGGTCAGAGGGTCACAAGTCAACCTGAATCTGGTCTCTAACATCTCGTTTACACCTGCCATTAACATGAGTCTCATAACCAGATTGTAATTGGATACAGTTTGACCCAATAGCATTTACACATCACATTAATATGTGTCTCCAGTGTCCACATTGAGATCCAATTACATATTTGCATGGGTAAATTATAAATGAAAAAAGTAAAAATAAATGGTAGAAGTATTTCCGCCGGTCTAGTTGTATGCAGATACAGGACACATTTAGTCTGGAGCCGTTTAGTGACTGTTTTGGTAAGCAACCGGAACCAGGGCCAGAGAGACAGGTCCTTCTGTCAAAATAAAAGCACCAAGCTAATTAAAATGCCCTGAAACATTTTAATTTAAAGAATATAATTTACAAGAAAATAACCCTAACCCTAAGCCATTATTTTCTTTTATTGTATTTAACTGTATTACAAGTTATTGTCTATCTTAAAAATGTTATTTTGGTGAACACCTTTATTTTGGTGAATTTGGTGAGTTCCAGATCCGCTCTCTAGACCAGAACCAGAATCCAGACAAAATTCACAGTGAATGGAAACCAGGCTCTTCTCCTCTCTGTATAAAGAGCCTGGTGACCCTTTACACTTGTGGTCACAATGCGTACTTGGCCACCTTCAGAGGTGGTTTGGCCGATCGGATCGCAATCCGTCCTCAATGCATCTTGGGTGTGTTCACACCTGTACTTTCATGTGGTCAAGCACTATCTGATTTCAATCCAATCACTGAAAACAGCTGTTAATGCCAGGTGTAAACGGGGTGAAAGAGCTGAATATCTGTACCAAATTTCAGCATAATTGTTGTAAGACTCCCTGGGATTCATGATAGATGTCTCTTAAGTGAAAGCTTTGACTCTCTGCTGCTAGACGATGAGTAAAGGATTGACTGACTGACTGACTGACCAGCAGACCGTGACGCCATTCTCAGAGCACTGCTGCTAGCATGGCTAAAGCTGAAGAGAGGTTTAAGGTAGGAGGCCCAGATTGAAAAAAAACAAACATTCAAACTATTTTCTTACATCAGAAGCAGCAGCCCTGAGGAATCCTTGATATATAATATTCTCTTTCTCTTACTCCAACAAATGTGTCAACTTTTAAAGCAGCTGCCTGGTGAGCTAAATGAACAATCAGATAAACCACTCACTTAAAAAGTCAGAAATAATTGTTATTGCTCAGCTCAATATAGAAATAGAGGTGGGAATACTTCAAGACAGAGTAAGATCAGTTGGCTAAATATGTTTTCATCAAGGCCGTGTGAATACTTTTACCTGAAGACAATCAACTTTAACCTCCACCTCTCATTTCAGATTGCATACTGTGAGAGTACAGTGATGGAAATCAAAAGAAAAGACGTACGGATGTTGGAGAATATTCACCGTCTGTCTGAGAGGGAGGGGGCAGATCAGCTAATAAAAGGAAATAGTCAATACGCAATAATCTTGATGAACTTTAGTTTAAATTCCTGCATTTGACTTGTGCCACTGAACTTTAGAAGTGATTGGAAGGATGTTGTTTAGTCTGGCACCTCAATATATTTGTGATAGCTATGAGCTGGTCAGGCCCCTCAGTTGGTCTGGGACCAGCCTTAAGAAAATGAAAATGCCAAGAGTTAAACTGAGAAAGGTTTAAACAGAAATATATGTCTGTCACCTCTCTGAAAAACAAAGTGAGCCTGTGATATTTGTTACATATCCAGCAGGTTCACTTTTTTTAGAGGCTAAACAGGCCAGATAGAGAGAGAGAGTCCAGAAGTAGAGAGTCCAGATAAGTATACTAAGAGGGAGTCACCTGTTGAGTAACGCACATTTCCTTACATTGAAAGACTTTTCAGAATGGTGGGACGATGGCATGTCGGAATGACAGCATGTAACCAAACTGGACACGGCATGTAGTCACAGAGTGGATGGAGTCCTTCATGGACCATTACACCAGTTTGACACTTTTCTCCTGCAGCCATCAACATAGTTGTTCCTCCCCTTTCTCTTTCTTTCCCTTAAACTACTGCTAATTGACCACTGATGCACATTACGCCACTCATTCAGTTCATCTTCACTACATTTCATTTACTGTTAAAGCACTGGTAATCTATTTTACACCTCTATGCTTTGATTCTACGTCAAGCATCACTTAATTATTAATATTAATATATTCATTTTTTATCGTATTAATATTTTTCTATTCTCTTGTTATGTATTTTGTATCATGTCTACCCATTTTTGTGTGTTTTCATATTTACTCTCTTGTTCCTAACTGCCAGTCAAGACAACGTTACAAAGCAATGTCTCTGTGGAACAATAAGTCTTTTTCATTCTTATTTTTGTCCAGATTGAGACCACAGATTAGTTTGTGTGCTCATGAATAGTGCAAAACAAAAAGAAATGTTTGTGTGCGTGTCTGTGCGTGTGTGTGTGTGTATGTGTGTGTTTGCGCATGCGCTCACATGTGATCGTATGACATTTATCTTGGTTTGTGTCAGGGTTGAACAGAAGCTGATATTTCCTCCCGGTCACTTTATGACAACATTAGGGACATGAGCAAGGGCGAGAAACATCAGAAGTTTGTTTCAAAGTAGCCGCACGTACACACACACACACACACACACAGTGGCAGCACTTGGCTTTAGTCTTGCCTCGCTGCAGCCCCCAGTAACTGTGAGTCACAGAGGAAAAGAAGGCAGAACTGTCTTTATACAAGCTGCTTAGGAGAAAATATCAAACTGTGACTGTGTGTGTGTGTGTGTGTGTGTGTGTGTGTGTGTGTGTGTGTGTGTGAATGCATGCGCGTGATTGTGTGTGTGTGTGTGTGTGTGTGTGTGTGTGTGTGCGTGTGTGTGTGTGTGTGTGTGTGAATGCATGCGCGTGATTGTGTGCTCTCGCATTTATTACTTGGTGGGGCCATACCACCTGTAGCCCACCAACAGTATGGGGCCATGAATTCTCGTGGGGCCATTTTGCTGGGCCCCACACCGTTTAGTGCTTTAACGTGGCTCAGGAGCCTTCCCTGATGCTCCTCATGCTTTTTTCTCACTTGGCCCACAAGGTGACAAAAAGTGGAAACGTGTGTGTGAAGTGTGTGTGCTCACTGGCCCCCTGGAGCTTGGGGGATGCAACTGCAGCCACACACACACTTCCGGAAGTGTGTGTCATTTTGCTGGGCCCCACTCCGGAAGTGTGTGTGATATTAGCCAATATTAGCTAATGTTCAAGACCATTAAGCGTCATAGTCTCGCGGGATTTTACGGGATTTGTTTGAGAGCTAATACTGTAATGATAACACATACCGATGCTGTAAAATGAAAAATAAAAAATGAAATGATCTGACTAATGTAGCGTAACAATTGTTTTAATCCTTGATGATTTAATGTATGTTTTTATTTACATTTTCTCTTCCCTTCTATATTTGATATGTGTTTGTTTTGATTTTTACTCACTTATCTTAATTTTTGTTTATTTAATGTTATTCTTTATAATTATCTCTGAAACATGATGTCTGCTCTTGTTTAATTTTGGACAGATATAATATTTGCCTGACTAATTTGTAAATGCATTTGTTTAAATAAATAAAATAAAAATCTAAAATTAAAAAAAAAGACCGATGCTGTAACAACTGAACCTCAAATTATTAAGGTATGTTTATTTTCAGTTTTATTTTATTTTTAATTAAGATTTTTTGTCTATAAAAAGTTTTGTGGGACTACAAGAAACAAACTTACAACATTAGTATTAATACAAACTGTGCCATTTGATGCTGAAATAGCTGTAGGTAGAAAGCATTGTTCCCCAGATAACAATATAAAAGATCGTTTCTGTTATCTTAGGCTAATTAGCTGCTAACCATTAACTTTGTAGAGCTAGCGCTTTTAGCGGAAGCTGGCCCGTAGCCAAGGGGGATCGGAGGGTTCGTTCGAACCCCCCCACACACACACCCCCACCACCACCACCCCACCGCTGCCGCAAATGTGGTGCTTGTCGTGTATTAGGCTCTCTAATAACTCTCTGATTGGTGTGGGATGCGTGTCCCCGTGTTAACTGGACTGCTGCTGAAGCAAACAGCCCAAAGCCTGTGAGTTCTAGCCAATCATAGCGCAGTAGGGCGCCACGCGAGTTGACGCTCTGCAACCTGCGGTGCGGTGCGTCAGCAGCACTGACATGCTGCTCTAAAGTCCTGCACCTGGCATCAACCTGAACGGGCCTGAAAGTTAAAAGCCGAACCCGGTCTGACCCGCGGGTGTTGAAACCCGGACCCTGAATTAAGTTGGTCCGAACCCGGCCAAAAGAAAAGAGAGAGAGAGAGAGAAGCCGAGTAGGAGCGCGACCTGACCGAATTAATTTCTACATATTTTCGGACTGAACTGACGCGTCCGGTCCGTGAGAACTCAAATCTAAGTCCAAAAGGCCCATGCACACTTGGTAGCCCAAAAGAACAGCCAGGCAGCCCAGTCCAGAGAGCAGAGGAGAGGGAGACAGCAACAGGTGTGTGCGTGCGTGTGTGTGTGCGTGCGTGCGTTACTGTGTGTGCATGTGCATGTGTGCGTGTGTTATACCTGCAACCTCCAAATGGGAATGGGAGCCTCCTTTCATTTATTAATATCTGACAGTAGCTACAGCCATCATACAGATGAGAACAGGGCAGAAGCAGAGGAAACGGAGCCTTGAAAGGCTGGTCCAGGTCAAAAGATTGAAAAAAAAAAAAGTTTTGTTTTTTCTCACCAGCCACAGCTCCCCACTAGACCAGTGTCATACAGTCCAGCCATTCTTGCCATTACAAAGATAGAAACCTCAGTCAGTAGCCTACCAAATGTGTTTTTTTTTTTTTTTTTTATCTGAAGCGAATGTTGTCTTCCCATTATATTCTTCTCAGAGTACACCAGAATGCTTCATTTACCTCTTAAAATCATAAAAACTTTCTGGGGTTTACTTTATCATCATTTCCAGTTTATCATCATTTCCAGTTTGCAGGTACCTATGTGTGTGTGTCTGTGTGTGTGTGTGTGTGAGTATGAGAGAGAGAGAGAGAGAGAGAGAGAGAGAGAGATACATTTTACTACATTAAACATTATTATGATTATTGTTATGAAAAAGCTAAGCCTTTTTTATATATATATATATATATAGAAAAAATGAATTACATGGTGAAAATTTTGTTGTAAATGAGAGCAACAGTAAAGGATAGTGGAGGAAGAGAAACACGTGATGTCAAAGTGAAGTTATAATGGGGAAAAAAAGAAGTGTGTGCCTTTATTATTATTATTTATTTACTTTTTTTTGACAAGGCTGGCTACGGGCCTGGGAAGTAGCCTCGCATCACCGGGCTCTTTTTTTTTTTTTTTTTTTTTTTTCATCACCGGGCTCTTTAAGCGGAAGTATCATCCGTCCGATGACGCAATCCGGTGGAACACATGGCTAATTAACCTGGCGAATATTCATGAGACGGCGGAGCTCTGAAGTGAGGAGTTTCAACGTCTGATAAGGTATTTGATAAATGTGTTGTTGCCGCTTTCAACGGAAATGCTCGTCTCGTACTTATTTTATGGAAGCTACGATACGAAGTACGGTAGAAACTGTTTTGCTAAGGGCGAACATCCGGGTGACTTACAGCTAAGTGCTAACAGTGTTGAACGCAGGCTTTATGGGGGTATACGAGCACACGCAACGTCATGTTATAGTAGTCAAAAATGTCACATAATCATTGTAAAACAAACGTAATTGTTCGGTTACGTTATATGCCTCGCGGTAGGCACGGGCCCGGTCAGTAAAGCTAACGTTACCTGTGGTCCTAGGCCCAGGCTAAGCTAACTATGCTCTGGGTCTCAGGCCTATCGCTCTGGGCCAGGTACGCTCACTGTGGCCCGGGGCTCAGGCCTGGTCAGGAGAGAGTTGCGGTAGGCATGGCTAGATCAGTTAAGCGTTGTGGGGTCCGGGCCACCCCCTCAAATGCAGTCGTGTTGAGAAATAGTTAAGCTAACCGATGTTATTAGTCAGGGGTTAATGATCTGTGTGAGTCACAATAATTGAAGCATGAATCCAAAACAGCTATATTCGTAGCACATGCCATATTCTCATAATTGAGAAAATAAATAATAACTTGCTAAGCTACAGTTCAGCTGATTATGATATTTTTTAAATTACAGAATGAATGAATGAATGAGCAGTCTGTTTTCTCATGCTGCACAGCTGTTTAATGTTATAAAAATATTTTCACAGAGCAATGACATCCAAAAGGAAGGCCTGGATAAAGCCTGTTGAAGATGCAATCTCATATATTCTGTCAGCTGGAGACAAGCCATGGTTTGCAGTGAGATTTATCAATAATATCAAAGGTATGATCTCTAGTGCTTTCAGTAGCTGCAAATTACAGCAGCACATTTTTAGATACTATTCATTATTAACATTCTTCATTCAGAAGATATCTTATAGAAATAAGTGGCTTCATTCGTCTGTCTTGTTTAAATCCAATGTGTTTAGGTATATAGTAGGTGTGTATAAATGAGCCTGATTTCCATAAGATAAGTTTCAGGTACACACTGGTATAATCAAATATACAAATGTAAAGTTATTTATTTTATTTCTGCTGTATGTAAAGTGTCCAGCACATTCAAGTACTATTAAAGCAGATATCATCGGCACGGCCGTTTCGGCTAATGCTGTGTTCAAGGCAGGCTTTTGAAACCGTAAGTTACAGCTTCAAGTCACAACTACGACTTGGTAGCGTTCCAGGTAACCCGTAGCTCGTGTTTTTACCGTCCTGTTGTCTGTGAAAGTTCCCTATAACGGCCACTCGTAACTTCCGACCCGTGAACTCGTACCAGATCGAACTGGTATGACTTCACAGGTCGGAAAAACACAAAGTACGAGTTTCCTTGAACGCACCATGAGTTAGCAGCCCCCGCCCTTGTCAGGCATCAATTGGTCCTCGTGCTACGTCACCACATTCACGCGCATCCCTTGGCTGCACACACAGCCCTTCATGCCGTTCTCTCCCCTCATTGGATAACACTTGTATCCCACAAGGAAAATTTTCTCCTCGGGTTACAGCAGAGCAGAGTGATGGAGAGACTCGTGTTTAGGCTGAAATACTTCATGTAAGTGATTGCTGACGGAAAATAGGACTATTTAGGACTTATATTAACAAAAACATTCCACTGATATCTGCTTTAAGGTAAGTGCTGGGCCAATAGAAGACTGTAAAGAAAATGTGAAACTGTTTTGCATATTCAACAGTAACATTTTAAATTAATGCATAGAAGTAGTTACACAAGCTGACTGTCTTCTTCTTTTATGTCTAAACACCAGGTGACATCCAAGCAGGCTCCAGCAGCAGAAGAAGAGATGGCTGTGCCTCCTGTTGATCTGTCCTCCAAGGTTTATGGTGAAGATGATGCTGCTGCTGCTGCTGAATGTGATGCTCCAAAGGTAATGGAAAGAATGAATGTGATTGAGTTCTTTATAAAGTGCACTGATAACTTGACACACTAGTTTCTATTTGATCTCCATTTAGCTAACTGGTTTCACACACACAAGGTTCAGGTCATGTCTTAATGGGGCCCTGATAGATACTCTTCCTTCAAAAGGGTTTTCCAACTTTTCTCTTCCACACACACACACACCAAGTTTCAGTTCATGTCCTTACTGGGGCCCTCCGTATGGACCCTTCTATAAGTGATTGTTAACCTACAGGACAACACTTCTCTGCATCCAAACTAAAGTATTTACAACAACAATAATGCACTTTCTGAGCTGCTGCATGATGAAGAAAATATTTTGAAGTGAGATCACTTTTTAGGCCTCTGTTGTGGTGTTAAGATAGGGAGACTTCTAACACTGACCCTTGTGGGGCCCTGGATCATAATACCTTTGTGACCTGTAAGTATTTCCAGACTCATGATTCCTGTCAGTGCTGACTGTCTTCTTCTTTTATCAGGGCTCGACAGTGCGACTGTTTTGCTCGCATTTGCGAGTTGATAATATCCCGTGCGAATAAAAAATTGCATTCAGTCGCATCAGTGCGACTCTGACAGGCATGCACCGTTTTGCATGCTGTTTAACGTGAGCAGTACCCCCCCGCCCCGCCCCCCCTGCCTGTTTGGTGATTTTGGCCGTCGCATTGATTAAAGCTTGTGTACATCGGGGCCGTTCAGATGTAACGTCTTTTCCGCACATTACTTTCAAGGTAGACGCGCGTCATGCACGCCAAGGCGACACTGTAGCAGCGCACATTCGGTGCGATGCGCTTTTTTTTCGTGCACGTTCGACCTGCTTCTCCCTCCGGTACACGGTCTCTGGCTGTGTCTCTCCTACTGTTTCACACGGAGCTCTGCCCCGTTTGAAAGGTGAAGGAAGCAGGTGGAAAGACGTGGCCTCCGAGGCTACCGCGGAGCTATCCAAAAAAAAAAAAAACTCTCGCCGCGGTGGAGCTGAGAACAGCTGACATGTGGTCACAGTCTCACAGTGCAACATTCATATAAACTTCAACCTCAAAGCTCCCTGTCTGACCTGTCCCTGAACATCACACAGGGGCAACATGGAGCTGCTTGTGTGACAGGTTGTTGAGTTTTATTAATGTTAAAACATTATTAAAAGGAATAAAATTTGGTGTTTTTACTGTTCTCAAATGTAAAAATGGGTCATGTTGGACCCTCAGCATTATTTAAGGCTTAAACAGTCTGCTACTTAAACATTTTTCATTGTGCTCCTAAAAAATCTTAGTGTAGAGCCCTGTATGTAATGTTCAGCTTTTTATACTGAGGGAAATATAGGTTCACTGCTCATCAATACCCCCACCCCTGGGCCACATGCACACACATACAGCGCAAAACTAAAAACTAATATTGTTTGTAAATATTCTATTTTCTCACACATATTTGCATTGTTTGTCTTTCCTGATTTTTGTTAAGGCAAAGAGCCAGTTATAACATTAAAATTAGTCTACAGGGTTAGGATTATAGGCTAAATCTACTTTTTTTGTTTGAAAATTATATTTTCACCAAAACTGCTAAATTTTTATTGTGCTACTAAAAAATGTTGTGTGCTACAAAATTTTTCAGCATGGTAGCACAGTGCTACTTGGAAAAAATCTTAGCGTCAAGCCCTGTCTTTTATGTCTAAACACCAGGTGACATCCAAGCAGGCTCCAGCAGCAGAAGAAGAGATGGCTGTGCCTCCTGTTGATCTGTCCTCCAAGGTTTATGGTGAAGATGATGCTGCTGCTGCTGAATGTGATGCTCCAAAGGTAATGGAAAGAATGAATGTGATTGAGTTCTTTATAAAGTGCACTGATAACTTGACACACTAGTTTCTATTTGATCTCCATTTAGCTAACTGGTTTCACACACACAAGGTTCAGGTCATGTCTTAATGGGGCCCTGATAGATACTCTTCCTTCAAAAGGGTTTTCCAACTTTTCTCTTCCACACACACACACACGCCAAGTTTCAGTTCATGTCCTTACTGGGGCCCTCCGTATGGACCCTTCTATAAGTGATTGTTAACCTACAGGACAACACTTCTCTGCATCCAAACTAAAGTATTTACAATAACAATAATGCACTTTCTGAGCTGCTGCATGATGAAGAAAATATTTTGAAGTGAGATCACTTTTTAGGCCTCTGTTAGGATGTTAAGATAGGGAGACTTCTAACACTGACCCTCATGGGGCTACTGTAGTAGTTCTGTAATTTTAAAAACACACCGGCAGCGGCCCCCGCTGATCTGTAGCGTCACTTGTTACTGTAAATGATGCTGTGTGGAAAACCAGCTGTGGTTTGTGATTGAGGGTGAGTTTGGAGCTGACAAGAGGATCGCCCTGACGACCGTTTCCTTATATTTTTCTCATCGAAAAACTATACAAATAGCATTTAGATGATGTAAAAAAAAAAAGTGATAAAAATCCACTTTGTCACCTCCATTTTTGCAAGCTCACGTCAACTTCTGCAAACCGCTGCAAACAACCTCTGGGGCTGGCAGTGTTTACATCAGCACGTGTGCAGCTATGACGTAAACGAGAAAAACAATCACGGTTGCAGTGTCCACACGCACCCGGTGAAACCAACCCCGGCCCAAAACCCCACCCTGGACTCTGGTTTCAAAAAAAACACGGTTTCAGGTTTCCAAAAGCGCGGTTGCGTGTGGACAGGACATACAACCGGGAACATATGTTCACGGTTTCAAAAATACCTGAGGCCTGTACTGCGAAGCCAGTTTAGTGGGTTAGCGAGGTATGTTGAGTGTAAAGCCAGCCTCTCCTGTACTGCGAAGGTGGCTGTCTTTTAACGAGGCTAGATCACCATGGTAACTTATGCTTAGCTCATAACCTGGTCCCTCTCTGTGCGTCTCCGCCGAGAGTTGTTCTCCTCACCCGTTGAGCTGAGCGTCAGGAGCTCATTAAATATTAGACTATAGTCTATATTTTACTTTTATATACACTCAGTCACCACTGATAGAAGTTGTTCGCTCGCAGCAGGACAGATGGATAATCGGTAAAGTTAATAATTTCACTAAATGTGGCCGTGAATAAATTAATTCCGACGTGTCGCCTGTTATATTTCAGTGTTGCCCAAACGCAAATCTTGAATAAGTCTCCGCTGTTTTCACATTTAAAAAGTTCTTAGTTTATGAGATTTGCTTGTAGCTTCAGCACCTAAAAAACCTCCTATCCAGCCTCGCTTCCAATAAAACACACACTCGCGTTATAATTGCGATCAGTGAAATATATAACAATATAAAACACAATTTAAAATGACAGTTGATGTTGCTCTAGTTTATATGGATAAAGCTTCATATTTAAAAGTAGCGCAAGAGCTGTCAGAAAAATTAAAAGCAGCCTCCTCTCGTCATATTTGCAGCAACACTGTTGCTTCAGGCTGCAATCGTGCTTTTTTTTTTATATGGCTCCCCTCTCTCCATTAAAACAATTGCACTCCTCTGGGCTGAAATCAGCCCGTTGTGGATCAATTTCGTGCGGAAGTTGAATCATATGACGCCAAACGCCCCCTTTGATGTGAACGCGCACAGATCATAAAGCTGAGAGCCGGACTTAACAAACCAAGTTGATAACCAGCTTTGCAGTGCCGTGTAGAGTTGCACGATACCCACGGTAGCCACGGTACCACCGCGGTGCCAAAACGTAACGGTTCCTACTATACTAGAAATTCTACACGACGGTACTACCGTGGATTACTACTACCGGTGCCAGTTTCCGCTACATAGCGGCCGCCTCTCCTCTCCTCCCGGCTTCTCACTGCATGCTACTCCCTTGTAAACAAAACCCACATGCACCCACTGCAACCTAACTACACAGCTGCTGAATGATTGGCTGTTTGCCTGTTACTGGTGATGTCCGGGGATATGATAGGCTGTTTCCGCACGCTGGGTCCGCCCGTCTGTTCTCTGATTGGCTGTTCGTGGTTCATGCCGGCAAGAACGGACTCTATGAAGACAGCTGAGACAGCTCCGGCCGCTTCGATAGAAACTCGCTTCAAAACAAACAACGAGCTAAAGTTCTGTCTCGCCCAGACGCGCACATGGCTTACAGTCACAAACATGAGACAACACACTGACCACGGCAGAAGCACCGGGCGCGAGCAGTGAGTCTGCCGCAGCGTCGTCGTCAGGGGCACTTAATTAATTTAGCTCTGTTTATTTTCTCATTGGCTAATATCAGGCTATATACTCCGTGTACAGGCTGAGGAATAAAGAGTTAAAGGATGTCCAAGTATCAAGCACCTAGAAAATGCATAAAAATATAGTTTTCACAGGGAATCAGTTCCTGTTCATTGTATTCTGTCCTCTATGGTTTATTATGTTAGAGAAGAAGCATTATTGTCAAATAGATTTTTTTTAAAGACAGTGGATTTGTTTTTATCCTAAGTTGATTATTTATATCTGTTAAACATAAATTAATGTGCAAGAGACTGAATGGTTATTTATTTTCAACCATATAAATTCTAACTTCATTTATTTGTTTTTTATTGCTTATTTAAAAATATTTGTTTCAGTCTAATCCCTACTTCACCAGTATTATGTTTATCATGCACCAAACAACATTATAAGTAGCCTAATTAATAAGTATTTATAACTTGTACAAATACATTGCAGTTCATAAAAATAATAATAATAAAAAAAAGGTTGCAGTATCGTGATATTACCCGGAACCGTGATACTTTATCTGGTATAGTACCGTGGTTACTCATTTTGGTACCGTGACAACTCTAGTGCCGTGTTAACCCGGGCCGGGACTTGAGGTTTTGTTGAGCTGGAGATGAACACAAAGCCTGGCCATGTTGAACCTCCTTCGCAGTACAGGCCTCTGGGCTCATGTGGACAAGGCCTGAGTTCTTTATAAAGTGCACTGATAACTTGACACACTAGTTTCTATTTGATCTCCATTTAGCTAACTGGTTTCACACACACAAGGTTCAGGTCATGTCTTAATGGGGCCCTGATAGATACTCTTCCTTCAAAAGGGTTTTCCAACTTTTCTCTTCCACACACACACACACCAAGTTTCAAGTTCATGTCCTTACTGGGGCCCTCCGTATGGACCCTTCTATAAGTGATTGTTAACCTACAGGACAACACTTCTCTGCATCCAAACTAAAGTATTTACAACAACAATAATGCACTTTCTGAGCTGCTGCATGATGAAGAAAATATTTTGAAGTGAGATCACTTTTTAGGCCTCTGTTGTGGTGTTAAGATAGGGAGACTTCTAACACTGACCCTTGTGGGGCCCTGGATCATAATACCTTTGTGACCTGTAAGTATTTCCAGACTCATGATTCCTGTCAGTGCTGACTGTCTTCTTCTTTTATGTCTAAACACCAGGTGACATCCAAGCAGGCTCCAGCAGCAGAAGAAGAGATGGCTGTGCCTCCTGTTGATCTGTCCTCCAAGGTTTATGGTGAAGATGATGCTGCTGCTGCTGCTGAATGTGATGCTCCAAAGGTAATGGAAAGAATGAATGTGATTGAGTTCTTTATAAAGTGCACTGATAACTTGACACACTAGTTTCTATTTGATCTCCATTTAGCTAACTGGTTTCACACACACAAGGTTCAGGTCATGTCTTAATGGGGCCCTGATAGATACTCTTCCTTCAAAAGGGTTTTCCAACTTTTCTCTTCCACACACACACACCAAGTTTCAGTTCATGTCCTTACTGGGGCCCTCCGTATGGACCCTTCTATAAGTGATTGTTAACCTACAGGACAACACTTCTCTGCATCCAAACTAAAGTATTTACAATAACAATAATGCACTTTCTGAGCTGCTGCATGATGAAGAAAATATTTTGAAGTGAGATCACTTTTTAGGCCTCTGTTAGGATGTTAAGATAGGGAGACTTCTAACACTGACCCTCGTGGGGCCCATTGTGTGGATCCTGTGTTTTCTTTTCTCAATGGGTGACACCTTTCACTTCCAAAGTAACAAGTAACCTTTGGATTACCAGTAAAGTAACTTATTTTACACACTTTCTTAACTGCTGCATGATGAAGAAAACTTTTTAGAAAAATAACTGTTCAGCCTCTTTTCTGATGTTGGAGGTTTATGAGACTCCTCATAAAAATAGTTGTACTTGGCCAAAAGTTTTGTGCTTATCAGTAGTGCTGCACAATAAATCGCAAATTTATCGTCATTGCAATATCAACATATGCAATATCCATATCGCAAACGACTGCTTAAACCGTAATATATTGTAATATCTGTGTGATGCATTCACCCATAGGCGTCATTTACGCTGGGGACGCTGGGGACATGTCCCCACCACTTTTTGTCAAGAACTATTTTGTCTCCACCACAAAATTAACTTAAAGGTTCATGAGGCAAGAAATGCACATGCGTTTTAAGTTTTTTACTGCTAATGGGCGATGAAGCGTTCAAAACCAAAAAGAATGAGCCCACTCGCGTATCTCTCCGTTGCCTTGAACAGGCTGTGTGCTGCATAATGCGCTGCAATTCTGGGTCCGAATTTCCCGCGCTGTCCGCGGATGTGATGTCAAATGACGCTGCATGCGCGTCCTCGACAGCTTCGGCTTTCCTCCGCTTGCGACTAGCGGTCGGCGGATCTTCCAGCCTAAACAGTCATGTGAGCAGCGAGTAGAGAAATAACGTCACTTTTTAAAATTTTAATATTTTTTCATGCGAGAAAGTGACAGTTTAGATTCCCAATCTGTTGTCAGTTTATCCAAATAACGTCTGACTAATGGTACAGACACACCAACTCCGGCGGCGACGGATCCCGACGCAACGAATCGCCGAGCGCACCGGCGAGTGGGCGGGTCTGTGTGACGTGGTGTGGAGCTTGAGCTTCGCTCTGCCGTTTCCAACATGGCGGCCGGGTCACAAACGATCTCATTTTACAGTTAAACAACACACTAAAGTATGTTTCTGAAAACATTTGAGGCGGGAAATGTGTAGTGCAGTAACAGAATCTGGATTCATATTTGATCAACACCGCCTAGTTTGATAGTTTGAACGAAGTTTCTGAGCCGGCCGCATTGCGTTGGACGGACGTCATTTGCATAAAGTTCAATTTTTCCAACTTTATGCAAATTCACATACGGTGACGGGGCCGTCAACTCGACGTGCTGTGTCCATCATGCACCGCGCGGCCGGAGCTGCTGCTCTACATGGACAATGAATGGGATCCGTTGACTTGACGTCCGTTGCCGGAGTTGGTGTGTCTGTACCATAAGTAGATTTGCTCCGACATTTTTCGGAGGAGTGCAGAGCCACACACGCAGCGGCAGCAGCGCAGGTTTTTAGACGTTTTCTGCCGGCTGGTTGAATTGTTTTTAGGAGATAAATGCATTGGTGCATTAGTTCATTTGAATGAAAAGTGGAGCTTCAGGTGTGTGTGAGCAGCGCAGCCTTGGGGCTCGATCTGCATCTGTACCTACAAAAATCACCATATTTAGGCTACTTCAATAAATAAATAAATAGTTTTACAATGAGCCGATTGATTCATCCGTGGTCAGTTTATCCAAACAACGCCTGTAAGGAAATTCTCCGACGTGTTGGGAGGAGAGCAGAGTCATGAGCAGCTGAGCGGCACCAGCAGCTCACAGAGGCGGCGGCGGCGGCCGGTGTGCTGCTGACCTGATGCCTGGGCGGTCAACCTCCCGGTGTCGCGGTAAATTGAGCACTGTACAATGAGCGCGGCACGGCGCATTTACTGTTTATTAACAGCCAAGCGCGACGTGTGTGTGCGCGTGCGTGCGTGTGTCGTGAGACAGCAGGGAGAGGGGCTGACTGGCAGAGATGAGAGATAGGCTAGTGAAAGCTGTTCTTTTTTTCTGTGAGAGACTGCTGCGGCTGACCCAAACCAAACTGTGGCGGCTGATTAATGGAAAACACTGGTATAGTAACGTTGTGCCGTTTCCAATTCAGCCACAGTGTCACTGTCACATCATCAGCTGCTGCTGTGGAGAGTTGATGCGCGCTCCCGCACCAGCTTGGCTGATGGCTGCAGTAACCCTGACGGCCGCTACGGCCGTTGTATCGCTAGTGAGTTTTATTCCTTGATCTTGCCTCAAGCTCCTTTAACATTATCCTAATGAAGAATGACGGAAAAACGTTGATAAACTATGACAGAATAGGCAGCTGAAACAGTGTGCACCGCGCAAAGCTTCTGCCTGAGCCAATAACTCGCAACAATGTAGCTTCGATGTTACAGTAGTTACAGTAATTCTCGGGCTCTTTCTGTCATCTCCCGCTTTGGAGAAAGAGGAGTTTTCAAGTCGCACCGTGGGGAGGGAGCAGGTCAGTTGTACCGGACAGCACCCAATATATGCTTAATGTTTGGGTGCAACAAAGTCACTGTTAACAAAATCAACATCTAATCTGTCCCTTCACGTGTCTGTTTGGAGCAGCTGCTGACAGATGTGCAGCTGCAGTGACAGTTTCCTCATCACTAAACCTGAGCCACCATCAGATCCTCCCTCGTTCACGTCGTGACGACGGGACTAAGTCTTTTGGACATATAGGCCTATTGTATATTATGTGTTTTTCCTCTCTTTAACCATCTCATTTCAGTTTTTGCCGGTTGGCAATCATCTGGTGCACCCGCTGTTTCTCTCGCGCTTACTCACTCACTCTCGATGGGCATATAGCCTAAATGTTATTAAAAAAATAAAAAGGAAAAAACACAGATGCGCAAATTGAATCATTGAGTGATGACAGTACAGAGGGCCCTTCAGCTCAGTCCAAGTCTGAGATGGCTTTACAAAGGGTGAGTGGAGACTGTTAGCATCCTGAAAGCCTGTCAGTAAAAGAGGTATTCAGTTTAGAAGATGTTAACCTTTTAAGAGATAATACAGAGCAATAACAAACTACTCTGTCAGACATGCATATAACTGGTCAGATGTTCAAACTTAACTTTTTTGCTCACTGGCCAACTGGCTAGTGAGCTTTAAAAATCTACTGGCCAGAAAGATTTTTTTACTGGCCAAAAATTATGTATAGCTGTTTTGTATATTTTTCATTGTGTTGAACTGTTATAATACACTCATAAGCATTTTTAACACATATCATAGCTATTAGCATATTTTTGTGTGGAATAAAGGAGTCAAATTTGCCTTTTTTCCCCTAAAAGGTTTATTTTAGGGATGCACATGGTTAACCATTTAACCATTAACCTATAACAAGAACTTGACCGAATAATACTATCAGTTATTTATATATATTTATTTATTAGCTCCTTATGTTGTCAACTCATGGGGGCGTGTCGACATGTGCAGACTTCCACTGCCTTCAGTCATATTATTTAGTAACCAAAAGTTTCACAGGAGGACTGACACTGTGCACCATGAAGGAAGATCAGACAATAAATGTAGCTACACGGACATAGATGTGCATCACCTGTAATAACGGCGCTGCAATAAAAAAATATATATATATGTTGCAGTTCTCCTGCAGCTCCACAGAGGAGCTGTCAGAGGAGCTGCTGTTCCTCTCTCTTCAGTCTGGTGTTTGGCTGCAAAACATTGCTCCAATTTCTTATTTTTTATTTGCCGTTAAATAAACATGTGCGCTGCGATATCTGATCAATGCCACATCCATTGTGCTCTGTCTCAGCTGATCACGCTCATATGGAACTTCTCTTATTGAAAGTGCAGCCAAACACCAGACTGAAGAGAGAGGAATACACTCGTGCGCCGCGAGCGTTGTAATTGGTCACAAATCATTGCTATACGGCATGTTATGAGCTTTAGGATCTGCATGACACCGGCTCACAACCCAAGCGTCACAGCCGGGTCGGGAGGAACAGTAACAACAACGAAGTAGTTGGATTCTTTTCACTCGCCAGAGTGGCCGGTCAGCCGGCTTCCTTTACTCGCCAAAGCATCAAAGTTAGTCGCCACTGGCGACTGGCGACTGGCGACTGGCGACCGCTAATTTTGAACCCCACACAAAATTTAAAGCTTTCAAATATTCTGTGACGTTATAGACTCACAAATTTTGAAAAATTGTATCTGCTATGATTTAATCTGTCAAATTAGAACAGTATGCGCAACTTTTTCTGTCACCTTAGATCAGCGGTACTCAATAGGCGGCCCGCGGGCCGCATCCGGCCTGCCGAACCTTCCAATCAGACCGAGTTCTACTAGTTTACATATTACTGTATACTGTATTTCTCGGGCTCCGTGCGCCTGTAAGTCAAAGCGCTGGGACATGGAAACACGTGCGTAGCGTTTGTGTGTGCCTGTGAGGCGCTGCACTGGGATACAGAAACGCTGACGAACCCAAATCACCATGCGCGAGTGTTTGGGGAGCGGGCTGGACTGCAGGGTTTTCCCTGCCTGTCTGCAGAGACCATGGGTGATTTTCACCGCCGTGTTGGTTCAACTGTGTGTGCATCGTGCATGGGGGGCCGTTCAGATGAAGCGTCTTTTGCGCGCGCTCAAACCCATTCAATGTAGCCGCACGTCATGCTCACAACTCAAAAGCCGTAGCCGCGCGCATTTGATGAGACGCAATTGTTTTTTCGTGCACGTCTGCGGCGCACAGCTGCACGACCTGCTTCTCCCCCTGTGTTGTGCCCCGGTGCCCTCGGCCTGTGTCTCTCCTACTGTTTCCCACTGAGCTCTGCCTCGTTTGAAAGGTGAAGGAAGCCCATGTGTGGAAAGACGTCGCCTCCGAGATGTAGAATGTGTATTATAGAAGAGAAACACACATTTCAGGACCAATGACTTGTATCCTCAGAACAGAGTCAGACCTGTCCTGTGATGGTCAGGTCATATTTAAGCTGAAAATCACAGGGCATGTCTGAGGATACAAGTCAGCAGTGTAAAGCTCCAGCATATGTAAATGATGAAATGTCAAGACATTTACAAAACACCGTGAAGTGTATAAATAAAAATGTGCTTACAAGTAAAATAAAAATATTTAAATTATTAGACGAAAAAAGGTGAATTTAATTTCAATCTCGGCCTATTTGAATGTGCGGCCCCCAAGGTGTCTGTTAAGAAAAATTCTGGCCCTTTGACAAATGTATTTGAGTACCCCTGCCTTAGATAGATTCACATTATATACTAAATTATCAGAAAGAAAAGGATCAAATGCAGTCAGTTTCTGGAATGCTAGGACTATCTTGTTTATTTATTCAAACTATTTTCTTTTTTCAGATGCAAGTATGGCAGAAGATCAGGGTTCAGAAGATGAGACAATCATCACATCATCACAAGAAAGCCCCTTTGCCAAAAACCAGAGGAGGAAGTTTGCTAAAAAGAGAGGTAAGCTTCTTAAATTAATTTATGAGAAACATGAGGAACTTGATTCGTACAGACAAACACAAACCAATTATGACTAGGGTCATCTATGGAGTATGTTGTGTGTGTGTGTGTGTGTGTGTAAAATTCTTAAAGGACCTCTTCATTTATACATTTTAAATAAAATGCACATTTCTATGACAGCCCTCTTGGCAATAATGGTGCAAAAGTAGGTGCAGAGGTTATTGTGTTATTAGCAGGGGGGGTTAAGGGTGGAGGGAAATAACCAGTATAGACCGTTTCAGAGAGTATAAACAAATACAGGTGTTACCAAGGATACTAATTAAGGCTCCATTCAATTTAGTGTACCAGAGCGTTTTCTAATGAGCCACACCTGTCTTTGTTTATACTCTCTGAAAGGGTCTATAGTCTGAGTGACAAGTAACTACTGTATACAGTAGACACAACTTACGACTTTGTAGCGTTCCAGGCAACCCACTTGTGTTTTTTCCGACCTGTTTTACCTGTGAAAGTCACTATAACGGCCACTCGTAACTTCTGACCAGTGAACTCGTACCAGATCGAACTGGTACGACTTCACAGGTCGGAAAAACACGTGTTACGGGCTGCCTTGAACGCACCATAACAGTCCTCGTCCCTACGTCACCACATTCACGGCGTCCCTTGGCTGCACACACAGCCCTGCATGCGGTTCTCTCTCCTCATTGGATAAAAACTGTAGGATACGATAAATGTTTTCTCCTGGGCTCAGAGCAGAGCAGAGTGACTGACAGACCGTGTTTCAGACCAAACACTCTATGTAAGTGATTGCTGTCTGAAGATACAACTATTTAAGACTTATATTAACACAAATATATCACTTACTTCTGCTTTAACTGTGTTTCCTTTCCCTCGTGGCGCAGTTAACACTTGCGCTGTCTGTCCCTCTCAAACATGGCCGCCTGTCGTCTCACGTAACGATCCACGAAGCAATCACGATGTGTAAAAATGTAAACCACTACATACCCGTGAAATAATCCCAACAGACTGAGAGAGCTTCGCTGTCATTCCTCCCCCAAGCAATAACACTATACAATACCTCACCTCTGTTTGACAGACAGCACTCCAAACTCTCTGCAGTGGGTTCTTTATAGTTCTTATAGTTCTGATTAGGGATGTTCCTGCCGACTAATTTCCCTGTCGATTAAACGCAAAATTTAATTTATACTAGTCGACTAGTCTAACACTTAAGAAAACAGTCAGAAAGCAGTTAAAATTGAGTAGAATTTATTCATTTATAATGTTAAACACTGTCGGAAAGAAATACTGTGCGTATTAAGAGCCATTTGAAGCCATTAATCACAGTCAACAATCGCCAAATCGGACTTTAAATGCAGCTGAAATGTGCACTATGCATGCTAAATATGCAATAAACCAAACACATTAATGTACAAAATATGTAGATGTGTGGGCATGCATGCAAGCGTGCGTGCGAGCATGCGTGCGAGCATGCATGCATGCATGCGTGTGTGTATGCTCACTAAATGAGAGGGCTGCGAGCAGAGATGGGGACTCGAGTCACTGTGACTTGGACTCGAGTCGACTCGAATCGCTATTTTGATGCGACTTGACTCGGACTTGGAGGTTAAAGACTCGGGACTTGACTTGACTTGAGACACGATGACTTGAATGACTTGAATGACCAGCCGCCACCGCTGAATTTCTCACCGGCACGGCACCAGCTCAGTCGGTGTTTTTTTTTCTTCCCCGGACTTTTTATGCATTTATTTTGAAAGGACCGCTGGAGAGAGAGAGGGAGGGGGAGAGAGATTGAGAGGGGGGCGGGGGGGGGTTTGACACGGAGCAAAGGGGCCGTCAGGGTCGCTGCAGCGGGGGTGCTACATCATGGATCTATTAGACTATAATATAATACATCCATGGCGTGCTATCACGCTCGCAGCTCAGTGTTTTTAATCAGAGATTTAATCCGGAGTTTCAGTGACGGTGAGCGGCCTGACGGTGCTTCATTAACGCTGCGTCGCCGCCGCTGTTCAGAGTTGGGGCAGACGCACAGCAACCAATAGACATATGGTAACAGTCACCTGTTACTAGCGTTACCATAGCGAGAAGCTAATGTGTCCTTTTTTTAATTTTTTTTTTTAAATCTCCTCTCCTTCAGCCTCACGTTCTCACTGCTGCAGAATCTGCAGTGACTACACAGCTGTTTGCCTGTCAGTCATAGCATCCAGGAATGTTTCAATGTTACACATTCTTTGACTTTTGAATATAAAATATCAATTAATATCTACTGTAAAACTAACTTGGTATGAGTGCAGGCTGAGAATGGTGTTGTCATGATAGAATAGAATAGATTTCCTATTCTATTCTATTTGTTGACCTTTTGTGATCTATGAAGAGGCTCATTAATGCATTAAGACATGATAAGACCATAAGACATAATAGATTTTCTATTCTATTCTATTCTAATATATTGTCTTCACTTTATTTAGATTAGATTCTGAGGGTGAAATTGCAATAATAAGGTGACTTGACTTGGACTTGACTTGACCTATGCAGGACTTGACATAACCTGTGACTTGACTTACTTGACTTGCCCAAAGAAAAATGACTTGGGACTTACTTGAGACTTGAAGGTTAAGAACTTGAGACTTACTTGAGACTTGCACATGTGTGACTTGGTCCCATCTCTGGCTGCGAGAGAGACACTGTCTGACAGTGCCGCTGCCCGCAGCCCCGACTAGTGGCGGCGGCTGCATGAAATCTTAGAGGCGACAGATAACTGACATTGTGCATGGATGAAATATTGATAAATAATTTAAATGACTAGTAATTCTGGTGCCGACTAGTGAGGGAGGGGACGTTTAATCGTATAGTTGACTAATCGCGCACATCCCTACTTCTGGTCCAACCATTTTCCCTATTGCCCTGCTGGTCATGGCTAATTGCGCATTTGTTAGCTATTTTGCACATCTGTCTCAATAACACTCTACCTCATTTCTCACCACTTGGTGTATATAATTTATGTCTACTTATATTGATATTTTGCACAGTGTTACACTACTGCGACTGGCATAGTGTCTTTCTGTACATTTCAGTATAGTACTTTGTATATTTTTTAAATTTATAATCTTTATAGATACATTTTATGCTGTGTTTTACAGAAATAAGCAAACATCTTATAATATTCAAACTGCATAACAACAAACAGGGACTTACTGGTCTTGAAAATGATCAGCCCAGCTGTAGCTACTCCTCACTTCACCACGTTTTCTGATGCTGTTTTCTGACGTCTTTTCCTCAGCCTGTCCATCAATACATTTGGAGACAGAAACTCTAAAGCTTCTTGTGTGTTGTAGGCAGCCATGTTTTACTTTGGTTGCTAACTTTGTTTGGGTTTGTGGCGTGTCTGAAACATATTGTTGATCATGTAATGCAAAGAGCTCTAACAGCCATATGAACACATTGTGAAGGTCTTCAATCACGTCCCTATTTTCACCACCCCCATTTTTCTTTTCTTTTTTTATGTCCAAGTAAATCAGTTTTGTGAGGGAAGAAAACTAACATATTATCAACCAGGCTTTTAGATTTTGACCAATCATGACACAGGTGTGACAGAGACTCTAGAAACATTGCCTGGTGGGGAGAGAGGCAGAAATCACACAAATCTTCTTAGTGATCCGTGCAATAAATCACGTGATGTTTCAAATGAGACATTCATGTTCATTTTGAGCATTTATTAGCACATAGTGGCTGGATAATATCCCAAATCTGGGCTTGATTAAGCCATTGATATGCAATCTAAAAGCCCTCCATCACCCGGCCTTAAATAGATTTTAGTTATGTGGCACCTAGGGGGTTGTGATGTAAAAGTGACTGGTTGGTAAAACTATGTATTTTTCCTGACTATGGGACAGTCCTGTATGGTCACCACCAAGTCAGTACTTCATTGGATGAACCAATGGAATCAATCTGAGTTTTTCAGTTGTAGTTACAAGTTAAAGTTCTTATAACTCTGTAACTTGTCCTTTTTATGCCATTTAGGTACACAAACTGTTTAACCTGCAGTTAAAAGAACCTGGACAACAGAAGAATGTGCAGCAGTAGAACGTCATTTAAAGAAAAAAATTCTGATGAACCAAGTCCCAGGGAAGGAGGACCATCAGCGCTGCATCACTGCAGAACCTCAAGCCCTGAACAATCGAGACTGGAGGGCAGTGAAATACTGTTAAAAATCGAAGTACTTCTCTGCAAAGACAATTAGAGTGAAAGTGTTTCACTTTACAAGGTAATAGACAGGCTTGTATGAGGAGGTGCTATAATATTTGTCATGTTATATGTTATTATGCTATTATGTTGTGTTCTTATCAACACAAGGAGCTGCTTTCCTGATATCAAAGCTCACTGTAATAATCAGCAGTTGATTCATTTTAAGCAGGTGATTGTTTTTTGATTATCACTGCTCTGTCTACCTAATGTGAGGAGAGGAGATGCAGGATGTAAACCTCTGATGCAGCCTTGCAGTTTTTTTTTGTTAATAAAAAAACTATAGAAACAACTAATAACTCTTTGGTCCCCGCTAAGGTAGAAAGACTTGACATATCTGTGTGTGTGTGTAAGTGGACCCCCCCAAGTAACAAATGCTAGAAACGTGTCCATAAGTGACCAAAAAAAACTAGCATAGAGAAAAAACTTTAGAAAATGGCTAATCTAAAGTGACTGAAAATTTTGTTAATTTTTTTTAAGCTTGCCTGATTTTTTACAGAGGTCTGGGACCATTGGAAAGGGTGTGGCCCCACAATTGGGTTAA
>NC_140916.1:32543889-32589782 GCF_045865225.1 Trachurus japonicus
TGTGTGTGTGTGTGTGTGTGTGTGAATGCGTGCGTGTGATTGTGTGTGTGTATGTGGGTGAGAGTGGCTTGTTTTTCTCCGCAGTACGATGAGGCGAGGGAGAAACGTGTGAACGTGTAACGCTAATACAAATGTGCTCGGCCGCCTCGACTCCCTCCCGAGTGTATGAAGATGTCAAGGAGAGAAGAGAATCACTTCCCCAGAGCTCATTACTTAGGATTAGAAACATACATTCAACACATTGTTCTGAATTTAGAACTGCACTCCAAATGCCTCCGATACGCCATTCTTTTCTCATGTGTGGCACTCGGCGAGCCAATCTCTCATCTGGTGTTGCCGCTAGCTCCGGGGGACGGCGATACGCCGCACGTCTCCGCGGCGGCGCTGACCTTTAGGTAAACAGGCTTCCTCCGTGCTGCAAGACAACGGACGAGGCAGAGATTTAACAGAAAATAAAAAGCTGTTGTTCACAAAGGAAGAGCGACTCCTCCAACAACACCGTCTTAATCTCCTCCTCTTCCGCTGGAAAGAGGACGCGGTGCAGGGAGGCCGTCGCCACTGCCGTTTTTTTATTTATTTTTTTTATTATTGTTCATTGTCAAAATTGAAATGAAGATGTTTTACAGGGAGGATAAAAAAGGATTTCAGATTTCTTACAACAATGAATCACACCTCAGTCATCTTTTTACTGGAAGGCCGCAAAAAGTCTTTATTAGTTTTGACTCCATGTCCTACATAGCTCTTTTTCTTTTTATTTAATTAAACCACTTTCACTCTTTTTTTACTGCACTATGGACAATCTATATTAAATTGTTGCAACTGTATCAGTGTGAGTCTGTCCTCTTTAACACAGTGCTTAAGTTTATTAGTGTGCAGGGTACTGACAAAGTCAAATCATTACCTGCTGTCATTTCCAGCAGTTACTTTCATTTCAAAGTGTGTTCTGAAGTGAATTAGACTAAAAGTAATCTTTGATACTTTGCTCAGGGTTCTGCAGTAATTTAGGAGATTGGAAATGCACCTGTGCACTTTGCAGGAAATTACATGAGAAGATCAATGTGACATGTCATGTCAAGTACAGCTAGGTGACAGTTAGCCGGGGGGGGGGGCATCATTAGCCCTGTTGTGTTGTTTTTCATAATGGAAGTAAACAACTTAACTTGTCAATAACTGTGTTCAGACCAGAAGCAGTGGGACTTGCTGGAGTGAATGGAAGTCATTCATTTATTATGTGATATTATGTGGTGGTGTGGGTGTCAGTGGGTCCACCCCAGTTCCCAGTATTTCTGCAGATTATATCTAACATGCCTGAACAGTATGACCATGTCAAGTCAACTGTTTCAACCTTTGGGAATATGCAAATAAGTAGTGTTTAAAAGGTGTTTAGCTATTCCTGTTTTAAATTTTTTTTTTTTTTTTAAAGTCCAGTTGTTGCCACAGAAATGGAGATATCCTGACTTTTAAACTTTGTTAGATGAGAGAATTCCCAATAAAATCTGTTTCTTTTCTGATTTAGTAAATGGCACCACTATTGTATGATGACATCAGGATTGTGATGTCAGAGTCTGGACTTCCACTCCTCATGTGGGATCAACCAAACTGCATGTGTCAAATTGGTGGGGTGACCCTTTAAAACAAAAAGAATGTTAAAACCAGATCCCAAGACATAGTCATGGATGCATGGATCCCAAAAATGAGGGGCATGTACCAGATGGAGCAAATTCCATATAAAACTATTTTTACAACCTATTTTATTCTTAGCAATGGAACCCTGTCATGACATTATTAATACAATGAGTTCATGGCCTAGGACTATATGACTCATTTACACCATGTCTTTTTAGAGTGGAAAATTATTCTTTCTCTGTAAATGTATTTAATATTATTGTTATTATTTTCTATTATAATTTTATTTTATTATACATTCTTAGATGTATATATTTCTACTGTTATCTTGTTGAATATTTGAATATGATTGTAAAGATGATGTGCAGCTGTAAAAGGGAGAACAATAAATGTATGGATGTGTCATGTTGCTATTGAGAGAAACTAAATAAAAATTACAACACAAAAAAAAAGAAATCAACAGTGACCATAGTTATACGGTTGTATGGGGGCTGCAGCAAATCCCAGCTGATGATGTGCAACGACAGGTTACACCCAGACAGATCACCAGTCTATCACAACAACCTCACACGCTCACATCGTATAGGAAGGAGAACCAGGGAGTAGACACAGACACAGGAAGGCCCCGGGGCCCCATGGCTCAACCATCCTGCTATAATAACATGAGAAAATTAATTGTTGAAAGATAAAAGTGTTGAGCAGGTAAGTACAGTCAATTAACTTTACTGCTATAGTCATAAATGCAAACACTGAATCAACACAGTGCATCACAGAAATCAACAGCAGGCTTGTTACGAGACACGTTGTATTCACATAGAGGGAGCTATAATGCTGCCTGCTGATGGGCAGATCACCCCCTCTCTCCTATTGTAAGAAAACAGACAGATGCATGAGGATCGTCATCATTTCCCCTTAACAATGAAATCCAGCACTTTTATATCCCCCCCCCCCCTATGTCTATAGTGTCTTTTGGTCTCATTTTTCTGCGTCGTTGCAGGGTTTTACATGCTACCGCAGGGTGGTTGTTAGTCTGTTGTGCTGTATTGCAAAGCGCTACAAAGAAAATAACACATGGGCTATGATCAAAAACATCCATGCTTGCATCTCCCATTTGATTCTGCCTTAGACCAATCCAGGGTCAGAGGAGGTGGCGGAGGCAGGCAAGTCGGAGTATACTGATCAAAACACTGAAAAAAAGAAAGAAACAGCATTTCAGCTGCACAGCTCACTCACACGCCGGTGTGTAAGCTTTTTTATGGATGAAAAACTGCACCTGAATCACAGGGAGTCATGTCTGTAACCACACTGCACAGTTTATCTACAATCTAATACGAGAACATGTCATCATGCAGGAAGCAATCAGACATCCACCGACTGCAGTGCTTTAAAGTATGAGTGAGTCTTGCATTTCCATAAAGTTTCCCCTCACTGCAGGAAGGAAGAAGTCAAACAATGCATTGCACATATAAAGTTTACAGTGTTTATTCATTTAATTAAAGTCGTAAAATGGAATAATTTAAATGTTGCTACTGACCCTTACTTTGTTGACAGTTGCAACACAGATCAGAGACAAATGGAAAATATGGTACATTAGATTTGTGTTTCAATAAGCACTGTTCTGAACATACAGTATGCAATGTTTTGCAATACATTATACTATTAATTATGCAATGTTATTATACTGTAGCTGTATTATTCATTTATTGGTTGATGTTGTGTTGAACAAATCGGTCGTTATGCTTCTTTATGTTCTTGTGTGCATAAAACTGAGCAATTCTTATTGCATATGTTCTCATATGAGAATATAAAAAGTTGAAAAATGTTGTGTGGTCTGTTTTCATGAAGCTGTTTAGCTTGGATACAGTTTAACAAGTTGTTGCAGCTGTCGCAGCCCTATCAGTGCTGACAGAAGATCATGGGAACATCACAGAGAGAATATCAAATGTCTAGACAGTGGATCTGTGGTCCTGATGTGAAGCAGGTCTGTCTGAGCATGTGCAATATGGGTGTCATCACTCAAGTATAGTTTCTAATTAGAGGACCAAGCCCTATGGCAGCCATCCTAGAGAACATCTACAGAGAAGAACAGGTAGAATGCTACAACAACGTCTGTTGAAGTTACAGCATAGTCAAATGTGTACTGATTATCAATATAAACGTAATAGCCCGAGGGAGTTTATTATGTCTACAAAATGCAATAACTAGTTTTCTTATGTATAAGACCTCTCATCTTATACATAAGAAAACCTTAGCTATAGACATGATAGAGTAATAAACACACGGCTGAGGACACAAACTTACATTAAACTGCTTTTACTTCTTACACTTCAACTCACTTTTGAACCCTTTAAAGTCTTTACATGGAAATACTTTTCTTTTTCAGCTGTCTGCAGGTCAGATCACAGAGTACACACACACCAAAGGCTAAAACTGCCTGAGTTAAAAAATATGTGTTTGATTATTATAGTGTAGGCTACAGATCAGTATTGTAATTATATTCTCTGTGTCTTGCTGTACCATTGCCTCAATCTCATTATACTTCACTGAGTTGATATTTTACATTAAAATGATGTCTAAAAAATAACCAATATTAGTAGTCACTTGAGTCCTGTTGCATGCAGGTCTGTTGACAGGTTTGAAAAACGGTATGAAGACAGACATGATTGTGATATGATTGAATAAGCCTTGTTCTAACTTCCCTGTAATAGCGCCATGAGACTCAGCATCTGTGCTGCTCCTGTTGGATGTGACAAGTAATCCATCAAACAATAATTAGTGTATTTTTTCTTTTTTATTCTGCAAATGATTTGTGTGTGTTCATTTTTAACTCCAGCAGATTGCCTTTTTAATTTAATTCTCTATAATAATGATCACACCTGTAAATTGTCTCACTTTGAGGACTCTTGTCAACATTGGTTTCATCATCTCTGTTCTGTCACGTTCTCCTGAGACGTTCCATGTTAGAGCAGAGCCTCCACTCGGAATATACACATTACCCAGAATGCCATGTGCCAGTCTATAACTGGGGCAGCCCCCCCCCGCCCAGAGTTGCCAGGTCTGAGGCTGCCACATGGAACTGGGCTCTTTTTTAAGTGTCACCACGGGTTAATAATGTTGTTGGCATTGGCCTTTTGCAGACATATTGCATATAGATTATAATTCTTATGGAAAGATTCATATTTCTTTTCAATGACAAATGTTCATACCCAAATCCTGTCAAATACAGCATACTGTACCCACATACATCACCTGGAAGGCTGTATGACGTCACTGCAGCACATAACCAACCCGTTTGGACTGGTTTTTGCCATGTTTTGCTCCTGCCTCACAGACCTGGCAACCCTGAGCAGGCCTTGTGTTTCCACAGTGCAGTTGTCAGTCTGTGTGCGTGTTGCAGGTTCCTGCTTGGGTGGAGCTGGAGGCGATGGGGGAAGTGGAGGCAGCTGGCCACTGTCCTTCACATTGATTATATAAGACCTCCTCATCCTGCCACTCATGGGTCTCCCTCCTCCACTGCACCACATTGCTTTGATTTTCTCTTCAAGTTCAGTCTTAGTCTGGTGTTAGCTCCTTCTGCCAGGCTAATTTGTTGAAAATGCAATCAGTGTCATGGCGTACTTATGCCGAGCTGATAGGAGACTACAGCATGTTATTATGAGTTGTTATACTATGATCATTGTTATGTTTTGTCTAAGTAGTTATCAAAGGAGCAAAGAGAGAAAAGTGTGAAGATGGAGTATGAAGAGAAGAAAGTCAACATCAGGAGGAGTTGTGATTGGTGGATCTCTTTCACTATGGGTTGTATCAGAGGTTTGAAAAATGACCAATAGTGATCGACAGTGATTGGCTCAGTAGCATCATGTGACTAACAGCATTAAAGGAGACATATTATACCTCCTTTCCACAGATTAAAATAGTTCCCTTGTCTTAAAGACATATCAAACTGTATTGCTGACACCATTGGCTTACAGTCTGTCTTTTGATTGGCTGACTGTTTCAGATAAAATATAATATAATAAGTGAAAGTCAAAGAAAAATGAAACAGAGTTCAAGTGGAAACTCAGGGAAACCAATCATATCAGGTTGGATAGGCCCAGGTGGGCAGAGACTGCTTTGTTGTGACATCACAAAGTCACAGAAATCCTAATGGATGGTTTAAAGGAGACATATTATGCCCACTTTCCACAAATTAAAATAGTTTCCAGATGTCTTAAAGACATGTCTGTGACATGCTTTGGTCAAAATCCCCCAAGGATCAAACATCACAGCTCTTTTCATCCTCTCTAAACAGCCCTGTTCAGAACAGCTGGTTTCAGTGCCTGTCCCTTTAAATGCCAATGAACCACTGCTTGCCCCGCCCCTTCTACTGGTACCAGGTAGGGGTGGTATTATGCAAATTCAAAACCTAGTTACATCACTGGAAGACAACTGAGGGAACAGCTCGTAAAACCACATGGATTTCAACCTAGGGAGCCTGAACATTAGGGGTGTAACGGTACACAAAAGTCACGGTTCGGTACGTACCTCGGTTCAGGGGTCACGGTTCGGTACGGTTTCGGTACAACAGACACTAATTGAATGTAAAACTAAAATCTGTCTTGTGTTATAAAAGTTAAAAGAAAAAAGAATACAAAATAAAACAAGTGCATTAGGAGTGTTATAATGCCATTCATTCATTATAGAGGGAAAAAAACGTGCACTTGACAACTGGCAACTATTATTCGAATTATTAAATTATTATTATTATTAAAAAATATTATTAAAAAAACAAAACAATAAACTGACATCAATGTTGGTTTACACAGTTAAATTAGACTAGCAGTTACTTTGGTGATGTTTCTGGTCCTGCCTGTGTTCATAAAACATATTAGGCAGCTACACGCACATCCCCCAAAAAACTGAAGACTAGGTGCTGGACCACCAAGAAAGACACAGGTAAGGAAAAAAGGAGACCGAACACTAGTTAAAAGCTCCCGTGACAGTTTAATGTCACTCACACGTTTCGGGCGTCAGCCCTTCATCAGACAAAATGTGTCTGATTATATATAGTGTGCGGTCTCCTTTTCTCCTCACCTGTCTGTGTTCATGTCAAGAGGCTTAAAAGCTGCGGGATGAGTTGTTGCACACAACTTGTCTTTTTCCTTGCACCATGATTGACATATCGGGTTGAACATGCGCTACGTGTTTGATACGTTTCTAGCGACTCACCGCGCATCCGTGAAACATCGCCGACGGACTTTGTCCGGTGGACCAGTCGCGCGAGCCGCCGCCGCCGTTTGTTTCATTGAGAAGCCACAGTGACATGAATGAAGCAGACAGCTCTCCTCCTCTAACTTCACTCACTCATCACTTCTCTTCTTCGTCTGCTATGACGGCTGCAGGCAGCTTCGAGGCTCATTACCGCCACCTGGATTCGAGTGAGGACTCGACTTTTTTTTTTTTTTTTTTTTTTAATATTCATTCAGACGTATTCGTCGTGTGACTGTGTGCACCGAACCGTGACCCCCATACCGTGACGGCACGGGACGAATACATATACCGTTACACCCCTACTGAACATTATAGATTGTTTCGTCATTCCTCACATTTTCGGGACCGGAAGGCAAAACAAACACCCAAATATATGTTAAAGAGCCTTCAAAAAGTCATATTTCCATAATATGTCCCCTTTAATTGAGGTTATACAGTGTGTCTGGCCCTGAATAGGTCACTGTCTGGGTCTGGATCCATGCTGTTGTTCTATTTATTATTATTTGGTCTTTTTTCATTTGTATAATTTGTAAAGTCTGTTGTAGGTATTTTGAACCATGCTAACCTTGGAAAGGATAGCAGCATCTGACCTACCAGAGTCAGTTGGTCTACCAGCACTTTGCTCCAATCATCCACTGTGGTACCAGGGATTCCTTGATAGACATGCATGGTGCCCAGAGGATGACGCCTACTGATGCTTAAGTCAGTGGAGTAAGAAGAGATTGAATCTGTTTACTCTGTCTCCATTAAGTAGCAGAGCTTCTTGCACTGTGTAGTTTATGTTTCCTTTTAGTATTATTTCATAAAATCTATGGATTTGCCCTTATCCCTGTACTGTGTGACTTCAGGATCTTGGCCTTAGCGCTGATTCAATTTGATCCAGCAATGCAGGGAGACCAGTTTGTTCTGTAGCGTCTGTCTGCATGTCAAATGTGAACAAAATAGTCAAATACACTTTGATCAGATAAGTTGTGAGAAAGAGGGCGGTTCACAACCAGAGAGGGAAAGTTTATCTGATCCATTTTAGGAGTGGCTTTTATCAGACATCTTGTTCTTTTCAGCCGGTTGCTTAACTGAGGAAAAGATAGATGTACTAAAGCTCCAGAGCCGTCGCATTGTGCAGTATTACTGCACAGGACTAGGATGTGAAGTAGCTGAGAGATAAACAAGAAAGGAGGCAGGATGACAGGAGGGCCTCAGTGAGGAAAGAGAAATAACATAAGTTTGTTCCAGTCAGTTAGAGAAAACCTCTGGGATCGACTGCTTTTCTTTTCATTAATTAAAGAATCATCACGGAAATTTCATCTCACCATATCATCGGAGGGTTTATATATAACTCAGGGACAGACTGATGATTTTCCAAGATTAATTTGTGAGACGCTGCTGCACTTGTTGCATCATCTCAACCAGTGAATAGGGAATAAACCAATTTAGCCAATAAAAAAACACAGCATTACACGTTATTAACTTTTTAGTAAACTTGTTTATAATTGCCTTGTAAGATAATAACCTGATCACCCTGAGTAGCTACACTTACCTACCTGCTAAATTCAGCAAATTCTTCTCAATTGAAAGTGGGAGTGTTATTTATTCTTTCAAAAATGACATTGCCTAACTTTATGCAAAGTTTCATTCAGGGTTAAGGTTTGATTTAACACTAGACCTGCCAAGATTCTAACCCCTCCTCTAACCGTCACACATAATTATTGTTTTTAGTAACAAACAGTTCTATAAGTGTAAAAAAAATAAGAATAAATGATAAGTCCCAGTTTAGGAGCCACATCCGTCGTAGGGTCCAGTCTACCGAGGTGTAGATTCTATAGCCAACATATGTAGACCCTCAAAGGCCAAACTAAATGAGACTGTCTGGTTTGAAGGATTTCTACTTTGTGTCCCTGACATGTCACAAGGACTGCTTCTGTCTCCTAGCAACCTGAGATAACATAACTTCTTTTTCATTTAAAAAAATCTTGAGGTCCGAAGGTTTTTTTTTTTTTTCTTTTTAAGTTAAGTATTCAACTAAACTAAAACCCAGTAATGACATTTAATAATGTCATCCTTCGGCTCTTTGTCAGTGTTGTTTGCTGCAGCATTGTTACCAACACTCAATGAACCTTTGGATACATTGGTCAACAAAGTAATAGCGACAACACCACAGTGACGCAATCAGTCTTTAGAAGCAGCTTCTCAAGGATGTGGCCTTTGAATTGTGACACAGCATTTGTTTGTCTCCACTCTGCTGCTGGCCACTCAGTTTACTGGGACTTCTGGGGCTGACAGTTCCTAGACCTTGAGCTTATACTAAACCACTGTCTTTCTTCTATAGTGGACGGGCAACACATAACGAATAATTATACAGTACAAGAAAAGTCACCGTTGGACATGACGTTGAAATGTTAGCACCCCAGCATGCCGCATCATCAAATTACAAAAGAAAAAACTAAAGCCAACAAATGATTCTCCCGATTCTGTTGGATTTAATAAGATAAAACTGTCCAGAGAGAAAATAATCAGTTGAGAGCGGCAGCGAGAGAGAGAAGCAGAGACTTATGGAAAGAGAAGACTGATTAAAGCAACTGGAGCTGTCAGTGTTTCTGGAGGAGAGATAATTTATTACACTATTTGAACCGCGGTCAGATTTAACAGACACGAAAGGCCTTGAGCGTGGTTTCCAGGATTCCATTAAATAAGAGTATAATTTGCCTGTAATATGTGTGTGTGTAATACACACACACACATATTACAGGCAAATTATACTACTACTGTGTATATACAGTATATATATATCAAGTCAAGTCAAGTCAAGTATAGTTTTTTTATCCCACCCTTACAGAAAAACCATACAATCTTCACATGTGATTCACATGTTATTTTTCACATGTGAAAAAATTTTGCACATGGGAATCATGTTATTTGCACATGGGAAACATGTGGTTTTGGCTCAATTTCATGTGAATCACATGTGAATTCCAATGAAAACCAGTTTTCCACATGTGGTAACATGTTTTACACATGTGTTACCATGTGAAGTTCATGTGTTTTTTCTGTAAGGGCAGTTTGGGCAATTTGGTTGCAGTAGGTGTATGCTGAATAGTTCAAACACCAGATAGAGCAAAACTACAAATGCAGGATGGATAAATAATAGATTTTTAGTGTTTTGTTTGCATTTTTACCATTACCCCAAAGGTTCCGCTGCAAAGACGATGAAAGAGCACTCACAATGTCAAACACTGGAGTGTGTCACATGGTCCCTCTCTGTCACACAGACCACACGCTGCCATGACGATGTGCGTTTAGGGGAGGTGATGATGTGCCTTTGCTTATCTGAATGAGTTGTAGCTCCAGGCTACTTTTTTTCCCTCCTCCTATCTCAATGCAAAAATATTTTTCTAGAAAGCAACGTGGCATCTGGCAGCAGATAAAACACTGATTGCCTTTGGGGAATAAAGAGAAATGAAATAAAGAAAGAAAAGTGGGGCAGAGGATTGGAAAAGAAAACAGTGCATTAATCAGCTGGCAGTGGTTTTGGACCAGCAAGCCATGGACCACAATGGAACTTAGTTGAATTAGTTGTTGGAGTCAGCTCATTCCAGCTGCCCTACTTTTCACAGCGAACACAAAACCTGAACGGCTGCTGCTCACATGTAGCACACACACACACACACACACACACACACACATACACAACCACCTGACCCTTCAGAATAAGGCTCCAGCTAGATGCTCATGCTGGGACATCCTAAATGACACGTTTACATGGTTTTAATCTCACCCTGTTAAGCGTGGTTGACATAAATGAAACGGTAGTCTCCTTGATCAGAGTGGGTTACATCGGTTATACACAGGTCTCTGATGTGTTCATCAATGTGTTCATTGTGTAAAATCCTGGTGAAAGATCTAAGCCAGCTGACAAAACCTGTCAAATATGATGTTTCATGAATTCAAGCGTAAATCTGTATAATAAGTGCAATTTATCATGTGTCAGTTGTAGTTTGCAGCTGTTTGGAACAGTTTGACATCAGAATATAAATGATATAGATACGCATTGACATTTATTACACAGCATGCACAAAGTGTACAATGGAAGTGAATGACGCCTTGAAAGTCAATGCAAACAATTCTTTGTTGTCTGTTATAATACAGCAGGAAGTGCTGCTGCATGTTCCTGTCACAACAGACAAGTAACAAAGGAAGACAGACAGTTCAGAGAATTCATCAACAACAGATCAATGACACAAAAGAAAAGAAACAAACTAAAGGGTGGCTTCACACAACGGAGACCAGCACTAGTGGATGTGGTATGGGATGAGCTGGAAAGATAAAGGTGAAAGAAAAACAACAGATTTGGGGCATTTGCAATATTGTCTGGATATTATTTCTATCAATTATCCATAAAACCAATTTCATTTAGTATTTCCATTATTTCTTGTAAAACAAAATAACATATATTGGAGAGCTGGGTTTACATGGAGACACATATTTCAATTAGAATTGGTTTAGATGGGGCGTCATTTAGCTCAGTAGGGCAGGCGCTCCATATGCAGAGGCTATTAGCCTCGCCGCGGTCGGCGCTTTGCTGCATGTCATTCCCCCTCTCTCTGCTTCCCATTTCCTGTCTGTCTCGACTGTACTGTCCAAAAGCCCCAAAAAATATATAAAAAAGAATTGGTTTAGATGTCCAAACCGAATGAAAATGCCCCATATAAACAACTCATCAGAATAGAACAGAACAGGCCCAAACCGAATTGAATTTCATTCACTGTCAGAGGGTTGTTTCTTTCTCCCAAACCGATCGAAAGTAAAACTGTGTCATGTAAACAATGAAACAGAATGTCGTCTGGTTACGTTCTTTCTACCTACTGTATGTCGACATAAATGCATAGTGACGTTTCTTCACTTGCAAATGCTTGAATGACAGTGTCAAAACATTGACAACTACTGTGCTGATCAGACCATAGAATGTTTTGATCTCTAGAGTTCTCAACAGGCCTGAAAATGTAAATCTGACCGGACTAGACCCATGAGTGTTGAAGTCCTGACTCGATGCGGCTCAATGACCCGAGTCATTTGTATAGTTTCGGCCCAAACGCATCCTAACCAGCGCGTCCTGCCAGGTTGTTCGGGTCAGACACACCCGTTAAGAACACTCAGCAAGTGTCACACTGCAGTAAAATATATATGAGGTGGCACATGTGTCACAGTCACGAGGTACCAGTGAGGAGAAGTGACGACATGTGGCGGTTAGCGATACTGAAGTTAAACTCACTTGCCCATAAAAGAAGTGCTAACCCACTTGCCAAGAGGTCACTGACCTCTTGGCGAAACGGTTAGCATCGTTGCCCACGGTGCTCAGAGCAGGCCAGACAACATCGGCCACACATGTAAATACCAGATCAGAATAGAGACCTCACATGTAAACAGCTGTAAACAGGGAATCTTCATTCATAATAATTTGAATGTAAAACATGTCTCCATGTAAGCCTGGCTACTGACAGACAGGTGGTGCAGTGGGTAGAAATGAAGCTAAGTGAAAGTTCAGACAGGAAGATTATCTCTTAAGCACAAGCCTCTCCCTAGTTTTCCCACTATCTTCTCGCTCCGCCCTCTCCACTTAATTCATCCAATCACAGCCTGCCATCTCCTCTCTCCCACCAATCAGTCACTAGCGTCAAATTTAAAAGCGTTCTCTTTCTCTGCTGTCATCCAGGAAAACTCTCAGCCCACCTCCACCCCTTCATCACCTCCATCTAGACGCCGTCCATCTTCATTGGGGTCTTCAACCTGAAGTTTCCTCGACGGGCGGCCCCATGCTCTCTACCACCTCCAGTGTCTCGGCCCGGGCGGGGGGGGGGTTATCTTCTTCAGATGCAAGCTCTCACCCATAGATCAGTACACCACGCTGATCTACTCCCCGGCGTCTAAGCGCCAAAGTCTATTCTTATGCACAAGAATTTCAGTCTGACTCTCTTCTTCCTTATTAGTCTGTCCTGATTGAACTGCCCTGTTGTGGGTTCCTCTGTTGCCATTGTTGGTATTTTGTTATGTTAATGGTTCTCTGTCTCTGTGTGTGATGGACTGCAGACCTTTACATGGGGAAACTTCTAGGGAAAACTGAAATTTAGATGTCATCAGAATACACACTTGCAGATCTACACAGGTAACACGTCACTGTGGAGTGTAGATTCATGAATAAACAATTATCTCCAAAACTATTATAAAGAAATGATTCATATAGGAAGAAATGGCACACTGATGTTTTCAATCAATATGTTTAAAGAGTGTCCAGATGATCAGTGTAACTGGCAGCCAAAAGCTCTGTTCACCAAGAAATCTAAAGGAGACTCAGGATGTCCTTGATTCATATGCTTTTTAGGTTTAGAAATGTGGATAGTAAATGCTCTCAAGGACAAGGTAAGAGCTGCTATTACAGGAATGCATTTCTTTATCTGAAGAATCAGCCTTCTTCTACCTTCTATAACAACTTGGAATGTGAAATTCAACACTGACTCAAGCAAAAAAAAAAAAGTGCTTTCAAATCGCACTGACCTATCAAGGCTTTAATTAGTTTTAACAAAAGAGTTTTCTTTGACTGAAGGTGAAAGTAACTAACTTTTCTCAATGCTTTTTGTGAGTGTATGTGTGTGTGTACCCATCCCTCTTGTCTCCTGCGTTGTCCCCTGACTGAACTCTTATGGAGCATCCCAGCAGCAGCAGCCAGATCTCCCCTTAACCCTCTTTACATTTCCCATTCACAGCGTTGGCTCCATACCAAAGTAGGAACAAGGCTTTCTTAACAGTGTCCATGTAGATGAGCAGCCAGAATTGACTAAGACTCAATACAGATATGAAGGATATGAAGCTATATGAAGGCTTTGTGCCCAGGCTGAAAGCTACGCCGTGGACGTCGGATGAATGCCAATGTACAGCATACATGCATACAGAGATCACTCCTTCATTTTTTCCTGTCTCAGTTAATGAGATTGAAACTGTTTGAAGAGCCCTCCAGAGTCTGTCTGCGTGATTTCTTCTCACACATTATATGCAGATTTTTTGGGGAAAAATGAGAAGCATTTGAATGAGTAAATTACAGAGACGGCATCAGAAACCGAGCCAGTTTCAGCACCTTAACTACACATTATGAATATTTTACTTTCACTTTTTTTTCCCCCTCAGACCATTTCTGGAGGTGTGGATACGGCTGCTCACACTATAATCAATACATCCAGCAGCCACACATTTCCATGCATATCTGTGCTATTTGAAAAACTACTGTCCAAGCAGACTCTTGAAACTCTGTTAAGATGTTTGCTCAATCACACTGGATATAAAGTCTACATTGTGTTATTTTTATGTAGTTTTTTTTCTAAAGTGCTTTGAGTTTATAATACCACAGGAAAACAGAATATTAATCACTCTGTCAAATTTGAAGGACTAAATTACGTTTAGTTAGCTGGCTGTTTCAGTTTCCCTTTTAGCTAGACTCAAAAGCAAGTGGGACAGAAAACCACCGATGCTACTGTAGTTCGCTGAATGTATTTATACCTAGTGCGGAGTGGGGGGGGGGTGGATTTATGCTAATTAGGTCGTTTTAGACCCGCCCATTAAATCCTGAACACAGAGATGGTGAAACACTCTCTGAGGCCTAGCTCCACAATGAAATTATGAATGGCAAAAAGGCTTTTTACATGTTTTGAGGGACACATTTAAGACATATTTAATGTTAAGAAGAACATTTGGGGCGGCAGTGGCTCAGGCGGTTGAGTGAGTCGTCCAATAATCAGAGGGTTGGCGGTTCAAATCCCACTCAGTCCCAGTCGCTGTCGTAGTGTCCTTGGGCAAGACACCTTACCCCCCTGCCCCGTGTGAATGTGTATGAATGATCATGGTGGTGGTAGGAGGGGCCGTTTGGCACATTGGCAGCCACGCTTCTGTCAGTCTGCCCGCTGTGGCTACAGACGTAGCTCACCACCACTGGTGTGAATGTGTATGAATGAATAATGGTTTCTGTAAAGCGCTTTGGGTCTTGGGACAAGCGCTATATAAATGTAATCCATTTCTAAATTTGGTTTCTTTGGTTTTTAAATGCCATACCAAAGTCTCAGTCATTGCAGCTTCGGTCATTTGTAATAAATTGGTTCACATTTGTGAACTCACTTCCAAATGTCTGCTATGGAAGATTACACTTGGCTAGTTCAGTAACTAGAAGACAGCTTCCCAGTGCTTTTCTTATTTGTGCTCATTTGTAGTTGGAAACAAAGGAGCCTGACTCCTATCATGAAATGGTGGTAAAAAAAAAAAGAGGAAACCTTGAACAGCTTGCCTCTATATTCACATTACGAGTTGTGCAAATTTGGACCTTTGTATATTAGCACCTTGTGACTCCATGCCTTCTGGATGGGACCAGTTCTCTGTCAGCGGAGCCGGCCTGGACTCATTAGGAAGCTGCTGCTGCTTTAAAAGGGGATGAGAGGAGCTTATTTTCAGCCATTACTGAAGCCTGCCCCAGCTCCACCGGCTGATAATATATTCCTCCTACTAATAATATGTTCATCTTGTTCCAGCCTCTTATCCAGATTGCTCCACAGTATTCAAGGATTGGACTCCTGCCACACCCACTCACTTACTGATTTATGCTTGCATCTGCAATTGTGATCGGTTTCATGAAACCTGATCCCAGTCCCTATGTGAGATGCACTGACCTGCATGTCCTTGCACTGTGGGGAAGTGTTAACATTTTTTTTATGAAAACACAGGCAAATGTAACATGTGAGAGATTTCTTTCAACATAGTGTTTTATTGGTTGGTTCTGTTACATTGTGTTACGAGGCAGTTTGTACTTTGTCACTTCATCCAGTTTTTATATAACGCTGCTCTGCCAGATAGAGTTAAAGTCTTTTCAGTTTGAACTATCTGGGCCTTCACACCCTCAAAGGTCACCTCTGTCAAGTCAGATTATACTTGACTGACAATGCAAATGAATGTGTTGCAGTTCACAAACCAAACTTTCACGCAGTATCAGAGGCTGTCTTGGTGTCTATCCATCCATCCATCCATCCATCCATCCATCCATCCATCCATCCATCCATCCATCCATCAGGGGAACCTTCAGGATCCACCTGGGAAGATATTGCTTCCTGGATAAGATATGACTGATTGTAATGTTGTGGTTGCACCATGTGTTTTTTGTTTGTTTGTTTGTTTGTTTTGGACAAGCCGTGAAACCATTTACCATTTTCATGTAATTCAAACTGTTGATTAGACTTGAGATGTTTTCCGTCGTGACACAAAAAGTTGTGGATGATCCTCCCCTCCTTCTTTCCTGCAGAAGACGTAGACACTCTGTCTCGTAACGTTGTGTTATTATCTCATAGCATGGTGAATGTGAAGGTCACAACTTGTCCACCAGAGCATTTTGGAGTTGTTGGATTGTGTATTTTATGAGTTTGATTCTCTGCTCCGCCGTTCTAAAACTAGCTTGCACTGACAATTAAAGGTAACGAACCTACTCCTAAAACTTTAGGAATTATCGCAATCGGCCAGTTTGCCAAAATGTTGAACTATCCCTTTAAAAGCTTGTGTACGTGACTGAGCTACAAGGCCACACATGAACATCAAGTCATGGCAACTCTGTAGTCATACCATTACAATAAAACACAGGGTTGCTCCAATTAGTGCATGGGCCTAAACGATTAAATACATGAAAACATGCCAAAATAAATGAATTAATAAGAAGCTGTAGCCTGTTTGGCTTCATCTGGCAGTCCTGCACTTTGCCACTTGGTGTAACCAGCCCATCACAGGGGCGGTGCGTGGCGCAGTGGGTAGAGCGGCCGCCCCATGTAGAGGCTACAGTCCACGCCGCAGGCGTCCCCGGTTCGAATCCCGTGTCGGGCAGACCTTTCCTGCGTGTCATTGCCCCTCTCTCTGCCTCCCCATTTGCTGTCTATCTCTACTGTCATCACTATCAAATAAAGGCAAAAAGCCGAAAAATATACTTTAAAAAAAAAAAAAAAACCAGGCCATCACACCTAAAACCTTGTCTCCTTCCTACAACTTTGTACCAATATGAAATTGTTTTCTCAGGTCACAAACTACAGATGTTCAAATTGCTGACACCTGACACATCAACAGCAATAGAGTAAATACACTGTAGTACAACTTCCATCGCAGTCGGCTGCACTTGCTTTGTATTCAGTTACATTAGCTCACCTGCCTTTTTTCCTCATTTATCATTCTACAGTGTTCAACTTACACTGTCATTTATCATTCAGTGAGTGGAGAGGAAGAACTGTTAGTTCTCCATCTTGTTCCATTACAGCAGAATGTGCTGAGTATAATTTAGCATTAATGAGCCACTGTGTTGTGTGTGTGTGTGCGTGTGTATGTGCGCGTGCCTCATGTTCTTGTACACAGTGAGCCTCCTGCGTACGTGTGTGTTTGTGGTGTATTTGTGTGTACGCGAGCGTGCATGTGCATTTCTTAATGAGTGTGTATTAAACGGCTAATGAAGGATTTGCGGTTCCAGATGGGAAGACACAGTTTGACTTCCTGATTCATGATCTGTCACATCCACTTTACCTTTCTCCACCTCTTAGTGGAAGTGGAGCTCAAGCGAAGCTGCAGCACTGTTGAAAATGACGATCAGGCTTAAAAAGACTTAGCAGGATTTTGTTACAATTCCTGGCTTTTATAAGTTATTTTTTTCTCTCTCTATGACTCCATGAAGATGTCACCTTGAGTTTTTGGTACAGTGTGCTCTCTACTTAGATATCTTATTTGGATAAGGCAAAATGCATTTGATGTGAGGTGTTAATGCACATGAGTGCGTGATGCTAATGGGTGCAATCGGATCTGCCTGCTAACCTTTGAAAGTGATCAGATCTTAGGTGTGGCCAGTCAAGTGTAAAAGCAATATGTGTGTGCAGGTTGAGAAAGAGCAATCAGCTCTATTATCTTGCCTACTGCTGAACCAGACTGATGCTTTAAAGCTGCAATAAGTAGATGCTGATGTGGTGATGGGTGTGGTTGGTGGGGAAATGGTTAAATGGAAAGTAGGCTAATCAACCTGCTTTTTTGGTCTTCATAGGAAAAACTAAAACCTTTTTTGTTTTTTTTATGAAAGCAAGTGCAACCACTCTCTGCCATCACTAGGAGGTGCCATAACAAAAAAAAACATCAAAATGTCTAAATTCTACATAAAGATCCTGATTTATAAATATCACAAAACAAATAACTTGTGTGTTCATTGGAACATTTTACGTGTTAGGTTGGTGTACATTCTGCAGGTGATTAACTAAGAACAGCTGCAGTTTTGCAGCTTTGGAGAGCTGAGACAGTTGAGTTGCAATGAAGGTGGCTTTCACAGTGTTTGGTCAAGAAAATGAATGTTGGAGTGGATTAGTTGATGGGGTTTTGGAAGTGACAGTATTTAAGGGCAGCATACTGTAGTATAAGTATGCACACAGAAGTTTTGGATTTCTATTGAATAGTTTCAGGGGGAAATTTAGCGAATGGTGTGTAGCCTATGTTTGTTTAATTTTGGCCGGTAAAGTTAATGTTGAAGAACATCACTTGCTATAGCAAAATGACACACTGAATTGGTAGCAGATGGCAAAAACGATACAATGGGTAGGCAAGGCATGTTGGCTAGGCTACTGATGCAAGACTGTCCATCAGTTTTAACAGTTTGTTCAGAGTAGGGTGACCATATTTTGATTACCCCAAGAGCAATAAACTTTCCTGTGTATTTACAAAAAACCCTTAATTGTTGTAAATCATAGATGGCTAAGAACATTCCAGGCTAGGATGATGATCCGTAACGACAGATTAGAAAAACTTAAATTAGTTTGTAGTAGCTAGGTGTGTAAATGATCAATATTCAGTATTATTGGCAATAATAAAGGGCCCCTTAGGGCCCCATGGAGGCTTGGGCCGGCCCTGATCACAGTAAACACGGCTGTCGGGGACTTAGAAAAAAGAAAAGGAAATCAGTGACTATGAGGCAGCCGCTGGCGGCCGACCTGGACTACCGGCCTTTCTTCTCCAGAACACACAGATGTCCAGTCCGCCCCTGGTAAAGCTACAGTTGCGCTTCGGCATTTTGTGAGCAGAGGCAACGCTGCTCCGACGTCTGCTCCCTCTGTATGAGCGCGTCGCAGAGCCGCACATACAGAGGCAGTATTCTGTGCAGAGCGCCAGTCAAGTATGTTTAATGGTCACATGAAAAACATTGAAAACCGGACATTTTCATGAATTTATAAAACCCGCCCGGACGCCCCGGACAGGACGTACAAAGTGGAAATGTCCGGGTAAAACAGGACGTTTGGTCACCCTAGTTCAGAGTGTTATAACGGGGTGTTCCCACCAAACACGATGAACGCGATTGAATCGCGCGTCAAATGAAATCGCGTCGTGCTAGGCGCTCCAGTTTTGACGCTGGTTCAATATGCAAAAAACGCCTCGTCGCGGCATCGCGTCGCGCGACGAGGCAACAACATTTCTCCCACTATTTCATTCTCTGGCTGAGATAACCACCGTCGCTGCACTGTTCCTGTCCCTGTAGATGGGAGAGGAACAGCGGTGTGGGTCTCTGGCTGCAGGAGGAGGAGGAGGAGACGGCTCCGTGAACTACTGTGTGACTGACCGCCTGTTGAGTGCTTTGGGACGGGGCGGCCGGCTCACAGCGCCCGCTGGTTGAAAACAGCAGTGATAACGGGCTTTCAGGTCCGAATCTCCAAATCAGAAACGTTTGTAACAGCACCGGAGAAGCAACAGTGAAGAGCTGTGGCTTTGCTGCAGCTAATGGGGATCTGAATAATAAACTAAACTAAACCAGAAAACTTCTAATATTGTCAATAGACTCGCTCTGACTAAACTGCCAAGGGAACACCAGTACGTCCGTACGTCAGCACGTCGGTGACGATCTCAAAGCTGATAGGCTGTCGCGGCGCGTCTTCACGCGAATTCGCCGCAAAAGTTCAATTATTTGAACTCGAGCGATGAAGCGTCATCGCGCCGGGCGACGTGATGGAGGTGATTTTTCGCGGCCAACGCGTCCATCGCGCCGCGCTATCGCGTCCATCGCATCGCCCGGCGCGATGACGCTTCTAATCGCGTGTTTGCATTGACTTTACATGTAATCTCGACGCGCGATGAAGCGTCATCGCGTTTGGTGGGAACACCCCGTAACAGTCCCATTGTTACAGTTGACTCACAGTGGTAACACCACTGACATGATGAAGAATTGTACCACCATTATGTTTGGATTTAAAGTTACCACAGGAATAAGCTGTACAAAAAAGCCGTCTCCCCCAAGAGTGTTGGAGAAACATTGATTTTGAATGTGGAACTGCTTGAGTCAGTGTCTTTGGCTGTTTTAATTACCTGGTCGGCTTGTTTTTGGAGAGGAGTGGGATATCTAATTTGTCTCCCGGAATAAACCTCTCGGACATTGGAGGAATCCGAGCCTGAAAGTGAGCTGGGCTAATGTTAGCATAGCGGCTCTGCTAACAGCCCACAAGCTCCTCCTGACTTTAACTGTGTCCATGAGCAGCTGAGAGAGGGGGAACTGATTCATTCAGAGTTTATATTAGTTTGAATGAGCATGTCTGTCTATTTTGGGGAGGTGGATGAAGGTGAAGGAAAGCCAGCCTAAAAATAAAACAGCAAGTTGTTTAACAATGGAGCTAACACTGTAATCTGGTGCTAATTCAAGAGCCCCACCCCCAAACCCTGCTGTGGAGACAATTGATGCTATGTTGCATCCAGGTAACCGGGGGTTACAGTGTGCTGTAAAACATTACGCTCCTCTCATTAGCATACATTGTTTGTTCATTTGCCAGATAGCCTACAAAACAAAATAAGTTTTCTAAATTGTTTTGGGTCTTGTCCTCTGATGCCCTCACCACTATCCAATAAAGCAATTATTTACTCTCATTTAATAGCTGCTCTCTTAGTTGATTTAACACAATGCTATTTTGTGGAAACATCATTTCTTCCAGTGTGTGCCTGAACTCCACACAACCCTCTCGCTGTTTGCATCACTCGAGACCTTAATATGTACTAATTAAGGAAGCTGGATAAAGCAATGTCTCTTCAATTAACGTATGCTGCTTCTGCACCAAGAGCTTTAAACATAGGGTTTTTTTTCTAATCTTTTGTACTTTTTTTTTTTTCCTGGGAAGAATTTGTATTGTAATTAGTTGAATAAAGTTAGACCATTCCTTAGAACATAACCAAATCATAGAGAGGTTTGTGTCATTAAAAGTTCAAAAAGAAAAAAAAGAAGTAGCCTAGCATGTGCATGACACAGCCCGGGGGCAAAAGCTGCAGAAAAGCCATTAAGGAGACCTTGAGTTCATTTAAAGTGACTCAGGGGGATTAAGTTCAAACAGGGAGAACGTATCTGTAATTGTGTAGAGTAATCCCTTATAAGTCTACGTTTTTATTGATTGAACATGGAGATGATCGGTTTCTGAACTCCAAAGTTTTGTTTTATATTATATTTATATTTATATCTTCTTTTTTTCTCCATCAGTGAATAGTCATTGTTCTGTGTATAGCTATTAATTTATCAGGTCAGTTATGAGATTCTTTCAATCAGTGAATAAATGGTCCCTCTGCAAATGTCTCTCTGATTATTGTACCACAGTGTCCACACCTATGTGTGCTCAGTTGTTGTTGTGAAACACTTTGGGGAGGATATAAAGGTAGATACTAGTTAATCACTATACTTATTTTTCAGAACATCAGCATATTCTTGCTGCTTTTTCTTTCTCCTGTGGGAGATTTTATTGTTAAATAAATACTGATAGAACAGCCTGTGGAGAACAGAGGCAAGTGCATAGGTGATAAAAATTCAATAAAACAGGACAGTAAGACAGTGTAAAAAAAAGGCACATTTTGGCTTTGCATCGGTCTATTTCTTGGATGGGTGCAGTCTCATCCTGGTGTCCTGTAGTCACTGTAGTTGTCAACTCAACTGTATCCATCTCCTGCAACTCCAGGTTAATGCTACACCTGGCCAAGATACAGGAAGTCATCCCATGCCACTTCATTGCATTGATCCATCCCAACCATAAAACATAAAACTGGTGACGCCTGTGCTCTACCGCTATGAGTTATAAAACCTGTAAAGCAAAAAGTCTCACTGCAGCACCACAAACTGTAGTGTTTTGCTGACACGATTGGGTTACAGTCTGTCTTCTGAATCGTCTTCTCAATCAAAGAAAAATAAACCAGATTTCAAGTGGGAACTCAGGGAAATCACTCATGTCAGGTTGGATAGGTCCAGGTGGGCGGAGACTGCTTTGTTGTGACATCACAAAGTCACAGAAATCCTAATGGATGGTTTTAAGGCTCCATTTCTGCGTACTGGCCTCTTTGCATTTCTCTGTGAACTGAAGCACTGATACTTTCACAATACCAATATAAAATCTAAACCTGCTTTAGAATCACACAACACGTGGACATCTACCTTTACACAACATGGGACCTTTAACGTTTTTTTGTACCAGCTTGTTAAATCAGTGTAAGCCTTGGTAGTGTGAACTGGTTTTTTAAGTCAATGAAAGATCCACGGGGAGGTGCGATGGCAGGCAGTCTGACCTTTGTGCAGACAAATAACCTACAAATCCATGCGGGGCTGACCATAATGTGTCTTCCTGTTAGCTTCATTGACAACCTGATATCATATCAAGTTATAAGATCTTTCCTGAAATGACTCCGCTGAAATCAATACGGCCCAATATAGCTTCACTTAACATGAGAAGGAGTTTGATGTCTCTGTGAAGTGCCAGATGAATTATAGAAGGGACCTTAATGAACTCCAGGTGACTCCTGCAGCAACGTGATAACTGCATCTGTCTCCAGGTGACTTCCCTGACCTGAGGGGTGAGCGGAGCAGACGTGGTGACTTGACTCTACCATGTTTAATTATGTTCAACACACGCACACACACAAAAAAAAACTTTGTGTGAACTTGAACCTCGTCATGCGCGACTCCAGCGAGGCCAATTGTGTGTCTGTGTTTGTGTGCGTACGTGAGAAGTGGAAAATCAACATGGTCAGTCTGTATCACATGCCGTGGGGAATCGACCAATCAATAATGCAGCAGACTGAAATACATACACCTTGTTTCACACACACACACACACACACACACACACAGAGGAATGTGTGCATATGCCGCCGTCCCGAGAGAATGCGCTGAATGTGTTTCCGCCTGTGTATGTATATGGGAAGGAAAAGAAAGTGTGTATGTGTGTGTGTACAAGGGAGGGAATGGAGAGTGTGTGTATATGTGTGTCAGTAGCAGAGTCTCCCCTCTCTCTCACACACACACACACACACACACACACACACACCCACACACACACACACACACACATATAGCTTCAAGGAGCTAAGGTGTTTCCTGCAGGTGTTGTTGATAGTGTGAATGTAAATCCGTGAGGCTTTGTGAGGCTTCAGAGCACACTGCCTCATAACAGCTGCTGCAGCTTCTCACACAGACTCATGGCTTACAAAGCTACATTTATCATATAGAACGTGCTCCTTATACTGTGCTAATATTATCTTATCAGCTCATTTATGTGCATTTTGGAAGCTCTTTGCATGGTCAAAGTGCATATCGGAAACAGAGGGAGAAATGTAAAGAAACCTGAGAGAGAAACATGGCACACAAAACCATTAACAACACTGATGTGTTATAAATAATAGTGTTATATCTCACACAGGCTTCGCCCTCTACTGGACTCTATGGGTATATCTCTCCTCCAATCGCGTACGCGCGATGGCCCACTGAAATTTGCATGTACGTAGCCGGCCAGTATGGCGTGCCTACCTTTCCCGCCCTTAGCGGGCTATATAAGCAGATGCACCGCCAGCTGCCCTCATTCCTTTTTACTTCAGCGTCGGCGAGTGCCCACTGTCACACTAGCTCCAAGGATGGAGTCGCCGCTTCAGGAACAACGCCTCTGCCGGCATCATCGCCCCGGCAGACCTACATCTTCTTTGCTTCGAGCGTCTCGGGAGGAAGCGCGCCACCGCCGGGCTGGAGCAGCGACGGCAGGAGGAGGACGCCGCTCCAGCGTACACCACCTCCACGCCGCCTGATGAAGCTTCGCCGCCCAGACCCGCCTCAGCCTCTGCTGCAGACTCGCCGCCGCTACGAGACGAGGAGGATGAACTCTCCCTCTCCGACGGCTCGACGGTGTTTGGCGCCGCTTCTATCAAGCTCAACTTCCCGTAAGTCATGACGACTGCAGCGGAGTGTGTCGGGCTTCCCCTGCCCCCCCCCCCGCTGCCCCCGAAGCCGGTGAGCCGCCTCCGCGTGTGCAGGGCGAGACGGAGACTGTGTTCCCCGGTGTGCCCCCGCTCGAAGACGCTCTGGCTGCGCTCATTATCCCACACTCAGCCGGCTGGTCAGGACACAGAAAGCCACTACCACCGCTGCTGCAGGATAAGGACACGCTGGAATATTTTGACAAGATATTCCAGCTGGGCGCGCAACTAGCAGCAGCAGCAAACAACCTCGGTGTGCTGGGCGTAGCAGCGGCGGCTTCACTCCCGCACGACGCCCCCCCTTCCCCTGACACTATGGAGTATCTCGGCCAGACCATCGGTCAGATGAACAAGACAGGGAGTTGCTACTGCTGCCGGACGAGTGATGTCACTGTCGGGCGTCGGCTCTCGCCACGTCTGGCTAGGTCTCACCGCCCTCCCCAGAAGGGACCGAGAGGATCTTCTGGCTGCACCGGTCTGGTCTCTTTGGCTCCTCACTACGGTGACGCAGCGGCTAAAGAGGCTGGAGGAGGAAAAGGCGCAGCTGAGCCGTCATCTACCACTCGCTGTCGCCGACAAGCAGAAGGGAGAGGTCAAGCTGCCCCGCCGCAACGCTACGGCGAGGCGGAGGGATCGCCACCAGCGAAGAGGCTTCTCCGCGGCGGATCCCCCAGCTGACCCACAGCCGGCCCCAGCGGGCCCGCCTCAGCAACGCCCCGCACGGGACCCCAGCGCGTCCCGTCCCGCGGCGGCTCGCAGCACGCCCAGGCCGAAGCTGTCCTGGGGCACACAGCGACCAGAGTGACAGTTAACGGGAGGGACGGCGCCGGCAGACTGCCTCGCCGCCCTCCCTCATTGTTCATATGGTTCTGTATGTTCTGCTTGTGTTCACTGTTCTGTGGATGTGAAAAATGTTTTTATTAAAACATGTTACTTCACTAACAGAGCAAAAATTCCCCCTCCCACCTCCACCATGCTCCCCGCTTGCCGCGCAGCCCCGGCCGGTGTAGTCACCGCTACACCGTCGGTCAGGCTGCCGGTGGCTTGTGTTACACCGTCACATCCCTGCAGCGGGCCCGGCAAGCAAGGCCCCCGGTCATGGTTTCACAAGCACACTCACACAACACACCCTCTACCGTCCCCGTTGTGGGAGACGCGGTAGAGCGGAGCACCGTTGTCAACCGGGTAAAAGCTACCGTTGTCCCTCTATATGAGCGCTACAACCGGCGAGGCTGCACAAGAAAACATCGCTCCCCACTGGTTGTAGCGACCACACAGTTAGCCCTGCGCGCTGCTAGCCGACACCGTGTCACTTCCACGGTGCGTCCGGCTCAGCGTGTTGACCGGCTGACGAGCGATGATTGTCACCGCCGAGCTAACGGCTACGGCGGTGACAAGCATCGTTCGCAGCAGCACGGCAGGGCTGTGTTTCCGGACAATGAGACGGCTGCCTCACGCTCGTTTAACCCGCGCCGCTCCAGTGAAGCGGCCGGGCTAACACGAACTGTCTCCCCGGTAAACAGCAGTGGAGCGGCCAACGTGTCTGACCGCTCTGGTCCTGTGGCTGTTATTTCCACGGGCGGATCTAACAGCAGCAGGGACGTCATGACGGTGAGGTGCCGGGCGGCGGTGGTGCGTTCAGGTGACACCACGCCGGCTCGGACAACAGAGATGCGTTCACGGACGGCCCCGCGAGCTCGGACAACGGGCCTGGTGCGTTCAGGGACGACTCAGCCCTTTCACAGAGGGCCCCCCATGGGCCAAACTCCCGTTTATGGCGGGTTTGGCGGCGGAGAGGGCCGAAATTGTGTACCACAGCTTTCTAGAAGCTGCTCCACAGCTGTCTGCGCGTCCTCTCACGTGTTTTTACGAAGCATGGCAGAGCAGCTGCGTACTGACAGACTGGCTGGATAGGACCCTCAGACTAGGATATTCTCTCCAGTTCTGCGGGCTCCCCCCAGCGTTCAGGGGCATACAAGAGATGAATCTATCCTCTCAACAAGAGATAGAGTTCCTCGAGGGGGAAATTCAGGACCTGCTATCAAAACAGGCCGTGTCAATTGTCCCTCTTCACGACAAGGAACGAGGTTTTTACTCCCCATACTTTTTGGTTCCCAAAAAGACAGGGGGCTACAGACCCATCCTGGACCTCCGTGCCCTGAACACACGTATCGGTCGCAAAACGTTCCGCATGCTAACCACAAGGAGGCTGCTGGTACTCGTCCAACCAGGCGATCGGTTCTCAACCATCGACTTGAAGGACGCTTATTTTCACGTCGAGGTGGCACCAAAACACAGGAAGTTCCTGCGTTTTGCATTCCAGGGAACAGCCTACGAATACAACAGGCTGCCATTTGGCTATTCCCTGGCCCCTCGTACGTTCAGCAAATGTGTGGACGCAGCGCTACAACCGCTGCGCAGCCAGGGGATGAGGGTCTTCTTTTATCTGGACGACCTCATCGTGATGGCCAGGTCCAAACAATGGGCCATTTTTCACACAGTTCAGTTGATACTTCACCTGACCAAGTTGGGTTTTGCCATCAACTGGAAGAAGAGCAACCCCCAACCAAACCAGCGGGCCGAATACTTGGGGATTGTGCTCGACTCTGTCAGCCTGAGAGCCACTCTGTCGGAGTCCAGACGGACAGCCCTACAGCAGGAGGTTCTCAAGCTGCAACAGGGTCCACGTGTCACAGCCTTGACCGTCATGCAAGCACTGGGGCACATGGCAGCAGCTCACCCGGTGGTTCCACTAGGACTGCTGCACATGCGTCGCCTGCAGAGATGGTTCGCCAGCCTACACTTAGACCTCAAGAGGCAGAAGTTTCGGCTGCTGACGGTCCCCCCAACAGTGCGGGGCAACCTGCAGTACTGGGGGTCCCCACGACATTTGTTGACCGGGACACCACTAGGACGAGTGACCTCGTACACGTCGGTGTTCACGGACGCCCCCCCTGATGGGGCGAGGAGGCACCTGCCTGGGGAGGGCGATAGGTGGTGTGTGGCCTCCGGGGGAGGACTGCCACATCAACCTCCTCGAGTTACAGGCAGTGTTCCTGGTTCTCCAACACTTCAGTCACCTGTTAAGGGGGAGACACGTGTTGGTGAGGACCGACAATCGCACCACAGTCGCTTACATCAACAGACAGGGCGGTGTACATTCCGCTGCCCTGTTGATGGGCTTCAGAGCACCTACAATCTCTGAGAGCCCTCCACGTTCCAGGAATCGAGAACAGGGGGGCCGACCCCCCCCCCCCCTCCGTCTCATCCCCCAGCTACTGGAGAGAGTGAGAGTGGAGCGGCTGAGGGTCATTCTGGTGGCTCCCGACCGGCGGTCGGCTCTGTGGTACGCAGAGCTGACCACAATGATGGCGGCCCCACCATGGCCCATTCCCCAAATCCGGGGGGCGCTGTCACAGGAGGCAGGCGCGATACAGGTGCTGCCGATCCTGGGCCAGTCGCTTCAAGCCTGGGCCCTGAAAGGGACAGGTTAATGCGGACTGGGCTGACTGCGCAGGTGGTGAAAACCATCCAAGCGGCTAGGGCTGGATCCACCATTGCCTGTTACAGGGCTAAGTGGTTAGGTTTCCAGCATTGGTGCGAAGAGAGGGAAGTGGACCCACTGACATGCTCAGTGGGAGACACTCTTTCCTTTCTACAGCTTTTGGTTGATAGAGGGCTGTCTCACGCGACTGTTAAGGTTTACGCTGCAGCCATCTCATCATGCCATGAAGGGTTGGGCGGAGGTCCAGTCTTCGCCCACCCTCTGGTAAAACGGTTCCTGCAGGGGGTCAGAAGGCTACGACCAGTGGCACGCACTTCTGTACCACAGTGGGAATTGCCACTGGTACTCGAGGCCCTCACAAGGGACCCCTATGAGCCTTTGGAACGCTCCTCCTTAAAGGTGTTGTCGTTCAAGACAGCGTTGCTTCTTGCTCTGACGTCAGCCAAGAGAGTGAGCGAATTGTGTGCCCTGTCAGTCCACCCGAGTTGTTTACTCCTTCGCGGGGACCGCAGTGGTGCCATCCTTAAACCGAACCCCTCCTTTCTTCCTAAGAACATAAGGAGCTCATTTCGGTCCAGAATCATCCAGTTGGAGGCTTTTCACCCTCCCCTCATGAGGATTCGAGGGAGGCGAAACTGCATCTCCTATGCCCTGTGCGTGCGTTGACATACTATGTCGACCGAACAGCCACTGTCAGGAACACCGACCAGTTGGTTGTGTGTTATGGTGACGGGATGGCTGGCAGAGCCCTGTCCAAGAAACGCTTGGCGAGGTGGATGTGTAAATGCATCCTCTCAGCCTACAGTCAAGCGGGTCGAGAACCGCCCACTGTGGTCCGGGCGCACTCCACAAGAAGTGTGGCGACGTCTACGGCCCTGTTCAGTGGTGCGAGTGTTGAGGACATATGTACGGCGGCATCGTGGTCTTCACCCTGCCCGTTCATAAGGTTCTATCTCTTGGATGTATCAGGCTCCTTCTCCAGGTCTGTGCTCACTGTAGGGTCACAGGACATGTGAGAGGAAGGATGTGTCAAGTGTTTTAAATACTTGATCCCCACAGGGTGTCATGCACCTGCATTGGACTGTGCTCTGCTAGGACACTGTCAATGAGGTGCGCAGGAGGTCTAGGGTTGAGACCCCTGCGAGGTTAGACCACAACTTCACCCAGCCTAGTCAGGTGCTGCTAACTGGGATGAAGTTGGACCCGTTATCACTCCATACGGTGGTTAAGATTAATAAAGTGGTGACTGGGTCTTGGTACCTAACCGGTAGCTGGTGTGGTCAGTGGGCGGAGCCTCTCCCGCGGCAGGGAGTACATAAATCGGGGCTTCGCCTACTGTACCCATAGAGTCCAGTAGAGGGCGAAGCCTGTGTGAGATATAATGAAGGTTACGATATTGTAACCCTAGTTATATTAACACAGGCGGAGCCCTCTACTTAGGGCCCTGCCGCTCTTTCGCCTTACGCTGAAGTTTGGTGGGTGGAATGAGGGCAGCTGGCGGTGCATCTGCTTATATAGCCCGCTAAGGGCGGGAAAGGTAGGCACGCCATACTGGCCGGCTACGTACATGCAAATTTCAGTGGGCCATCGCGCGTACGCGATTGGAGGAGAGATATACCCATAGAGTCCAGTAGAGGGCTCCGCCTGTGTTAATATAACTAGGGTTACAATATCGTAACCTTCGTTTCATCCATTCATCAGATATTCTGCTTATCCTGGAGCTATTTGTTTTTCTTGGGCATTGTCTGCTTTTATTTGATTGGACAGTGTCGAGAGACAGGAAAGCAGGGAGAGAGACCAGGGGAACGACATGCCTTATGGTCACGGCCGGATATTGAACCAGTGATCAGTGCTTCAGGTAGGCTATAAGCCAAAATGGGGTGTGATCGCTAAAGCCACGTGAGCACCGAACATTCCAGGGCCGACACATAGAGACAAACAACGCATGCGTTCTCAACATTCACACCAGTTACCAGTCAATCTGTCAATGGTCTGTGTCTTTCGTTCCCTGTTGAGTTCCTGTTATATTTTGGAGTTCAGCGTCCTGACTTCCTGTGTGATTCCTGCTATGTTACCTCACCTGTGTCTGATTGTATGACCTGTGTTTCATCTACTCATGTAGGCTACTTAAAGTCCCCCCTAAAGAGGCATTTTAAAATTCGTAAAAATGCTCTGCTATAACTATTTTTTTGATTCAAATTGTTTTCACACAAATAGTTGTTTAAAAACTTTTTCAGACTCTGGCTTTGAAACTGCATTTTCAAATCTAAAATGCTCAGTCGTGGCTGCATTAGCAACTTCACTACTGGAATGTCTTGTAGCAGAACCCAAATACTACATTGACATTAATATTGTCAAAAAATAAATTTTTGGTTTAGGGGAACTTTATCCTCAGTGTTTTCCCATTTTCTTTGTCCATGCCTGTATTTGTTCTGTGTTGTTCCCCGTGTCCCTGCTAGAGTTCTCAACAGGCCTCAAAATGACTTTATATCACTCATCAGAGTCACAGACATATTTTGCCCCTTGTCCACAAATTAAAATAGTTCCCAGGTGTCTTAAAGACATGTCTTTTCATAGTAGTATTGATGTTTTATTGAAAATAAATATGACTACTAGGTAATTATTAATAATTAAATATGATTACTAAGTAATGATTGCTAATAACATTTGGCGGCCACTATGGATTCTGACAAGGCTGACGAAACAACGACACATGACCTGAACCAAATCCTGTGACCTATAAGATAAGACCAGACAACACTATTCACAGATAATAATACGATGGGGGAAACCTTCCAATAAGTCACCTCCAGGATGTTAGAGTGTGTATCTCCTGGTGCACGTTAAAGCAGAAGTAAGCAGAATGTTTGTGTTAATATACTGTAAGTCTTAGGGTGTATTCACACCTGCAGTGTTAGTGCGCACTAAATCTGGTGCGCACTAAATTTGGTCCAGTTTGGGTTGGTGTGAAAGCACATCGCACTCTAATGCACCAAAACTAGTGCGGCCTGAGGAGGTGGTCTCAGTTCGGCTCCAGCCGAACTCTGGTGCGCACTAGTTTAGGTGTGAAAGCAACCGCACTCTGGTGCGAGCCAACTGCCAGGCGAACTCAACACGTTTTTTTTTTGCTTTTTTTTAAAGTATATTTTTTGGCTTTTGCCTTTATTTGATAGTGATGACAGTAGAGATAGACAGGAAATGGGGAGGCTGAGAGAGGGGGAATGACATGCAGGAAAGGTCTGCCCGACGCGGGATTCGAAACGGGGACGCTTGCGGCGAGGACTGTAGCCTCTACATGGGGCGGCCGCTCTACCCACTGCGCCACGCACCGCCCCGAACTCAACACGTTTGAGCTAAAAGGGCTCCCGTAGTCGCTGACAACGGGTTAACGCAGCGGGGAGACCACCCGGTGCTCCGGTCCTACGCAGCTCTGACCCACAAACGAAGCAGCAGCAGCGGGGCAGCCGGTCGCTGCGTGTCCGCTGAGTCCGCTCAGACACCGACAGGTCGGCGGTCCATCCCTTGTGTCCGCGGAGCAGCTGGTTACCGTGGTTACCGAGCAGCAGAGGTCCGCCCGTGTTTAACGTTTAACCGGGAACAAACGGGACCGAGCTGGGTGAACGCAACCGGAAACCAGCCGGAAGTACCAAACTAGAAAAGTAGAGTTATACATGCAAACAATATAGAAATAAATGACCAGAGCTACTAACAACCGGCCCTACTTGAGTCTCCATCATGAAAGTTTTATCAATCAGCGCTTCCAGATTTCAGCCGGTAGTCATGGAGACGTGACGTTCTCCAAGTTTGGTCCCGAGTGACAAAAAGCAGGTGTGAAAGCAACCGCACTAACTGAAAAATGAAACATTGTATCATTTTAACATTTGGTGCGCACTAGGGTGCGCACTAAACAGGTGTGAATACACCCTTAAATAGTTGTATCTTCCGACAGCAATCACTTCTATAGAGTGTTTGGTCTGAAACACGGGTCTGTCAGTCACTCTGCTCTGCTCTGAGCCCAGGAGAAAACTTTCCTTGTATCCTACGACCTTTATCCAATGAGGAGAGAGAACGGCATAAAGGGGCAGTCCTCTCTGTGTGTGCAGCCAAGGGATGCGCCTGAATGTGGTGACTTAGGGACGAGGGCGGGTTCCGAAGTTCTGACCGGATCGCTTACTTCTGCTTTAACTAGCAAAAAAACCTGCAATGTTTACTTTTCCTGGTAATTAGTTACTTTTATAATGTAGTAACTCAGTTACTTTTTGGGGTAAGTAACTATAACTAATTATTTTTTTAAAGTAACATGCCCAAAACTGTATACAGGTCAGAGTGTGTCTCAATCCAAAGGCTGCTATGATCTCTTTTGTCCAAATGTTGATGACACAGCTGGAGTTCATTGCATTTCCCAGTATTTAACAATCCACCGGGTGCCATTTAGTTGTTAGTGGTGCAGTCAGCAGTCAGGCGATCATCATCAACTTGATGGAAATGTCACTGCAAGGTGTAAATAATAAAAAATCAAGCACAAACTCCCCTGTTAGTTCTGTCAGCAGCCTGGATGTGTTGTTAATCACCACACAGAGGCCCCACAGATAAATGGAGCCTCTGTGGCACATTTTCCATTAAAACCTGCTGTACTATTGGCCATTTTTCCCCCTCCCCGGATACTTTATCAACTGTTAGGGAAACTTCCTGGTTGTAAACTTTTGATTTCATGACCTGATTGATGACACCGTTAGGTTTACACTTCAAAAAGATAGTTTGAACGGATGACAGGACAAGTAAAAATGATCCTTAAGTGTCAAGACGGTGTCCCTGGAGAACAGGTGGATGTGTCTGTGTCTTCCGGTCGGATTCAGCACCAATGTCAGTTGTGCACTGGACGCTGAGGATGAAGATGCTGATGAAGGTGCTGAAGATGACCACAGTTAAACTGATGCTCAGAACCAGAGAGAGACTCCCTCTCTTCCTCCCTCCCTCTATCTTTCATGATGAATGAGAGGATCTGCTGTAAATCTAGGATGGTTGGACACACGAGTGCATGCATAGGCAAACACACATAGACACACACACACACACACACACACACACACACACACACACACAGGCGGTGAATCTGGGCTGGTTGGTTCTTTTATAAACGAGCTCTGCTGTGCAGAGAGAGCTGCAGTGATGACGCTGCAGAATCAGGACGCTGTGGCACACACACACACACACACACACACACACACACACACACACACACACACACACACACACACACACACACAGTGAAAGAATATACACACATACAGTCACATGCATATACATATGGCTCAAGTGTCCTGGAGCTCCCTAATGAATGGTGCACGATGACAAAAAAACAATCTTATCTTTAGCTAAGGTGTTCCGCCTGTATGACTTTTAATAAACCAGAGTTTTCCTTTAACTATGTAAACACAATGTTGAAGCATGAATCAATTATAGTTGAAAATAAATAAATAAACACCCCCTCACCCCCTGCCCACTTTGTGATTGATGAATTGATGCACATATGCTCTGCACTATGCACAAAAACACAGTGACTGTGTTTCTCCATCACGCTCTCCCCAGCAGTCTCTCAAATGCCTCCAGATCTGAGCTTCTTTCATCAGTAAGCAGTGACCCCCTCTGTTAATGTTTCTGAGTGAAAACTCCACTAACTGCTGATGCGGCGCTTCCTCCTCTATCGTTGTGATTTATCTTCTGTTGATTAAAGTGAATATTTAAAATGTAGTGCATTGTTTTCCCCAACATTTATAGTTGAAGCCAATGAGTACGAATCTTTAACAAATGGTTTTATCACAGCGAAACAAACTATACATCCCAGGACATACACTGGTTGTGGTTTCCTGCATCATGATGATCAAAACTGAAATCCTACATTAGTGAAATTACATAGAGGTTAGTTCAACACATCTAACAACAGACAAATCACACTGTAGAGATCAGTACAGGCTGGAATAGCTGCACCAATCAGTGTTCATATGAACAATGGATCACAGATGTGGACCATTCCAATTGTAGCCTCTGTCAGGTCATTGTTTTGGTTTCCCAGCCTTAAATGGACACAGCTAGTGGTCAGGCCGTGAATATAGAAGAGCATTTAGCAGCTGATGATAGACGGAGCTAAAAGGAGAGTGATTATTACACTTTTATACATGTATAACAGAAACAAAACTCAATATCACCTTGTGTCTGCTGGGTGTGTAAACGGACACTTGCTAATAGACATTTGCAAAACCAAAAAAGATGGTAAACTTGGGCGATGCCTGCTGAGATGGCAACGGTAAACAACAATACAGTCCTTAAAGCAGAAGTAAGCGATCCGGTGGTTTTGGCTAATGCTGCGTTCCACGCAGGCTTTTGAAACCGTAAATTACAGCTTCAAGTCACGACTTACGACTTAGTAGCGTTCCAGGCAACACACTCGTGTTTCTCCGACCTGTTTTACCTGTGAAAGTCACTATAACGGCCACTCGTAACTTCTGACCGGTGAACTCGTACCAGATCGAACTGGTACGACTTCACAGGTCGGAAAAACACGAATTACGAGTTTCCTTGAACGCACCATAACTTCTTGTCAGCCGATGGAGTTAGCAGCCCCCGCCCTCGTCATGGATCTATTGGTCCTCGTCCCTACGTCACCACATTCAGGCGCATCCCTTGGCTGCACACACAGAGAGGACTGCCCCTTTATGCCGTTCTCTCTCCTCATTGGATAAAACTTGTAGGATACAAGGAAAGTTTTCTCCTGGGCTCAGAGCAGAGCAGAGTGACTGACAGACCCATGTTTCAGACCAAACACTCTATAGAAGTGATTGCTGTCGGAAGATATAACTATTTAAGACTTAGATTAACACAAAAATATCGCTTACTTCTGCTTTAATTCAAATATTGTTTTACCGTCCACTGGATGTGATTTTGGAGGGAATTTAACAGAAGTTTTAATTTGCAATGTGATATTAATATGAAAATTGTATCGCCACATGTGTATAGCCATGATAGTAACATTAAACATAATGAGTTTGTTGTAAACGATACGGTACACGATACATTGCAACATACTGTCACAAGTGTATCATTTTGCTGTCGTGCCGTTCTGTTGGACTGCTTGTTTGTTTTGCACATTCCATCCCATGGCTGTCGTCTGATTGCCGTCTGCCTGATTCCATGTGAATGCAGCATAAGAAATACATTCATTTGATTCATATCTACAAGAAATGTGCCTATCCGCATATAAGCATCTTAACACCTTGTAGCACCACATTATGTAATAATGCCGCATAATGTTATAATGTAATACATTTTCACTTCAATATGTAATAACACTGCATTTTGTAATGATCTGCCACATTTTGTAATAATATTCTTGAATGCAATATGTAATAAACTTTGCTGCATTTTGTAATAAGTTGTTACATATTGCATCAGTTGTTACAAAATGCGGGTGTTGCACTTATTTATGAAGGAAATGTAATAATTTGATGCATTTTGTAACAACTTATTACAAAATGTGGCAAAGTTTATTGCATATTGTATTCAAATAATGAATTATAAAATATGATAGATTATTACAAAATGCGTCATTATACATCACAAGGTGAAAAAGTATTACATAAGGCAGCGTTATTCCATAATATGGTGCTACACACACTGAATTAGTATTTAATAGTTATCCCCATTCATTTTATTATATCACTCATGACCTATTGATTGGAAGTTTGTCCATCCACACTGTTCTACTCGTGTCTGCTTATATTAATCACTTTAATTCCATCCGTAAACATATCGACATATCAATGTGATCAGATGTGCCTCATTAGGTCAAAGTGATGAAAGTGGTATTAAAAGGGAGGTGTAGGTCCTGGTTGTGTTGTGATCTGTTGTATTCTTTTTGTATCCAGGATCTATTCCACTGACATTTGTGTTGATGTGCACACGCGGAGGACACCCTGATGATTGAGCCACCAGATGTCGACCTAATTGGAACCTATGGGAGATCTTGGAGTGACATGTTGGACGGCGATCCCCAACACCAGTCTGCATGTGTTCTGGAGGATGTACAGTCTGTGCCAAGGAAAACTGAAGCTTTATAAGAGGACACTGAAAAGATCAAGTGAAACTTAATAATCAGTTTAGTTTATATATTTACGTGAATAATCTTTATACATCTGTGAAATCTGAGGGTCCTGTAACAGCACAACAGGTCTCTGACACCTCAATACACTTACAACTTTTATATCTCTGCATATATGAGCCTCTATGTGAAGATTAAAAAACATGTTTAGTGCGGTCGCATATCAACTTTCTCCATTTCTGGCCTACATCTTCAGGATATTTGACTTACAAGATGTGAGTCCAGGTACGAGGTGATCGCACTGATAGCAAGTAATGAACACCCCCCCCCCCTCCTCTACAGTCACACGCGCACACACACACTCAACACGGACGCAGTCGCACTCACTGACACATACACCAGCTCCCCTCTGAATCCTCTCCTCAGGTTCAGGATATTGACCTTGTCATCAGAACGCACTGACCCTCGAGCAACAACTAATGAATGGCTTGACATCAAAAAGTGCTGATATAATAGAAGCTGACAGCTCTGGTAGGCGCACATTTGCTGTCTAAGCTGGCCGGCCTCATACTCAAAGATTCGGTTTATGTGTAGTCGCATGCTGTTCAGTAAGAACGCATCAAGCCCATCCATCATCATAATAATGATTATTATTATAATAGCTGTCATTTATACAGCATCTTTGTGTGAATCCAATCTTATAAAGTGGTTTAAATATATAAAACAGAGTTGCATGAATACATAAAAAACAGATAGAAACATGAAGATTTCAGAAAAAAAATCATAGAAGTTATTCAAATGTAAACTGATGAAAACAAGTGTGAAGAAGTGATGTAAAAAAAAAATGAAAATGGTGTTTTTTTCTTTACCTGAGATTGTAACAGAGCAGGATCCTCTGTGGTCTTACATCTGAACACAGGGCTAGTCAGCATGTTGTTCTCCAAGGACCTCGGACTGTGCACACATCAGCAGGGCGGGGCGGAGGGGTGAGCAGTTCTGAAATATAATCCGGAGCCCGTCTGTGAAGGGCCTTAAAAGTAATCGATAAGATCTTAAAATCAATCCAAAACAAATTGGTAGCCAGTGAAGTGATGCTAAAAGTGGACTAATGTGTTCTCTTTTCCTGGCTGGAGTCTGAGTCTGATGTCTGCTTCATGAAGACCACTAAGGGAGGCAAAAATAAATGAATAAATGGAATTTAAATGGAATTAATTGATTGATTGATGGAAATGATGACATCCTGTCTGGGATATTTACTCTTTACCTGTTTTATTTTGAAATTCATTTCATCACATCTGTTTCGTTCTGTTTTTCTGTACTTGTGTTCTTGAGGTCTTGTGAGATGTCTTACTGTCTGACAGTCCATTTTACATATCGCAGGTGATCAGATCCGATCTGCATGTGTCCATATGTGTGTATTGAGTATGATTTATCCTGATCTCTATGGTTACATGATACACCCAGAAAAGCAAATAAATAGGACAGTCAATTTTGCTTGATTCTGTCTCAAATCATGTGGAGCTGCAGCACAAATAGTCTGCTAGTAGAATTTTAGAATAAAATAGTCTGCTCATTGCAAGGAAGTGACAGAAAGGGAGGCGACTGCTGAGCTGCAGACCAGCGATGCCTGGTGGAATCAAGTCGTGGGAACATTTGGCCCTCACATTTCCGGATGTGAGAGCAGGCAATCCTCATGATTTGTTGATGTCGGTTGTTTAAAATGCGGAACTACGTTATTGTTGTGGTTTGGATCCAGAAACATCTCATGTGGTTTTCGGCTGTCAAAATCATCAAAAAAAATCGAACCAGATACAATCTAGATATACTTAAAATCTGATTTGGAGTGGCAGCGTGAACCAGGCCAAAGTCACATCTACCCAAGTTCAAGTCAAATCTCAAGAAGTGTTCTTGTTATGAGACTTGACTGCTGACAAACTGGTGACTTGTGTGGACTCGAGACAGTGATGTAGCCTATCCCAGAATTTCTTTTGCACCACACAGTTAACGTGTTTGTTTTTTATATCTGTCCCAATTTTATTTTAGACTTATTTGTTATTGCTCGTTAGTCTGAGAAGATGAAGCCACCTAAAAAACACACTTCAAAAAAAGATGAATCTGAACAGAAGCAATGCATTTCATATGGAATCTCTTTATATTCTTATACAACACCAATTGGATACTAAGTATGTGTTTTCCAACAGTCTGTTCATTTTGTCTTCCCATCTGTTAGTGGAGATGTGAGTTTAGATGAATTAGCCACAGTACAGTCAGGTAGCTACAGCTGTGTTGATGTGGAAACTGAAGCTGCTGTTCTCCTGTTTCTAGGAAGTCTGGACTGATCGGAAGTTATGAAGTTCCAACTCAGTACCAGAGTCCATGTGTTGTTGTTTCACCTGCTTCTAAGGCCTTGTCCACACCAGCCTGGATTATTTTTCAACCAAAGGATAAAATCCTGCGTGCACACGAGTGGTGTTATGAAAATACTCTGTACATAATGCAACCGTAAAATCTGCTACCAAGTGATGCAATGTAGGCCTACTTGTAATAGGCTACATATGCCACAGCAATAGGTGGTGAAGGCTGTTTTAACCAATCAAAATAGTTTGCTAGCTGCTAGCTAGCTTGAGGAGCAGTCTCCTTCGTTGCTTGTCCAGACGCCTGTGTTGTTGAATTAGGTTGAGGAACTGGATATGACAACTGAATACAGCTGACAGCATGCCAATAAACAACAACAACTTTGTCACGTCCATTTTAGCTAGCAAGCTAACGTTAACTCTAGCTAACGACCTCTACATAGAGGTGTGTAGAGGAGCTGCTCTGATGTAAATAATGGAAATAATCACGGTTGTCATATCCGCAACCGCTGAAACCCGAACCAGCCGAAAACTTCACCCTGGACTACGGTTACAGTAAAACCGGGAAAACATGTCCACAGTTGCAAAATAACCCAGGCTGGTGTGGACAAGGCCTAGGTTTTCACCCGTTTCCCTTCAGTTAATTAGGCCTCATTTACACAAAATAAGGGTGATATCTCCATGTGTCTTGGCCTTTCCTTCACACGAAAATGTAGCTTCAAGTCACAAAAAACTAAATTGTTATATAAAATGTGGAGATTTGGAAATAGGCTACTCTCTTTTCACATTTGCAAGTAGACAGAGGGGAAATGAGTTTTAGGCTTCAGACCGTCACAGTATGCAACAGTAACTGCATCACGTATGCAACCTGTGTTTACAGTTTGTTTGGCTACGTGGCTGCGAGTGTCATCTTGGAAGGAACAGGAAGTAACTCGTGTCATTGGTTGTTGTGTTTTTTTAAAAGGATTCTGAATGACCAGCATGACTTTATGCTTCTTGTTAGACTGCCACCTACAGGTTTATTTATTTTAATGGTGTATTTATGCAGGTTTGTGTAAATGAATATTTGTTTTGGAAAACGATGTAGTGTGAACAGCGTTATTATTTAAAATGTAGAGGTGGAAATATCCATTTTGTAAGCATCTGTGGCCTTTGTCTGTGTGTGTATGCAGCCTGGTCTTCTCCTGTTTCATTACCAGGCCATTACACTGAGTTAGTCTGGCATGTTTAGCTCTGCTGCCTGGGTCAGGTTTGGATTTGTCTTGTCACTTTTATACATTAGATGTTTTATGCTGGTGTCACAAACTCTCCGTCTGGCTCCAGACTCACTTCCTGCCCCGTGTGTTTCCTGTCACTGCGATTGTCTTCCCCGTCCTAATGTGCTGCACCTGCGTCACGGTGTCTGCTCTCCCCCTGGTGTATTCAGGACCGATCCCAGTGTCCCTACAGCAGATCTAACTGACATCAGCTGGTAATACACTGTGTATGAAAGGATGCAAGGGCTCGTTATGATCTAAAGAGGAGTGGGACTGAACCTTTATGATGACACCAATGTTGCATTCAACTGTGGATTTGGAACATTTTATTTGATTTTCCCCCCCTCTCTATGCTCACTGAGCTGATGAAGGTATATTCATATTTGCACATGTACATCATCATCATGGTATCATGGTTCATTCCATTAACGCATCATTTCCTCTATTAATATTTTCCCATTAGGCTTTTACACACGACTCCACTGTGACCGATGCATGTGATTTGATCCATAAAAGTCTGGGTTCCGCTGTGTTGGCGTTGGAGTTGCAGTGTTTGGGGGTTTGCTTCAGTCACCGTCCTCTGTTCCAGGGGGTTTAGCTCTAGTCCTGACTAGCTGACTTAAAAACAATCACTGTGATTTCTCTTATCTCTTCCTTGCTCAGAAAACAAAACAAGAGCTTTAACCCTTGTGTGGTGTTCGGGTCTGTGGGACCCGTTTTCATTTTTTATCAAAAGAAAAATGAAATGATACATTATTTTTTCAAACTCAGATTCACTGGCCTTGGCTCATTTTCTGTGAAGAACATATATCAGAACACATTTTCAATGACCGCATACTGTAGACCTACACGTTTATATTACATACAGGGTGTTCGGGTCCACTGGACCCAGGGCTAATATTAGCATGGAAAGTGTAGGTCCTGTGTACCTTCACTATGTCTTCCTCCTGTCTGGGGCTGCTGATAGTGTGTGTGTGTGTGTGTGTGTGTGTGTGTGTGTGTGTGTGTGTGTGTGTGTGTGTGTGTGTGTGTGTGTGTGAGTGTGTGTGCGTGTGTGTCTCCGTTGCAAAATTCAAGCACTCATACTCTGTCCCACTTACAAATTGGGGGTGGGACACACCTTTGCCAGGGCGGTTCCTTATCAAATAATACTAATAATTGCTTGGATTTCTATATCGCTTTCATGGCACCCAAAGCACTTTACAGAAACCATTATTTAATTTATACACATTCACATGGTGGTGAGCTACGTCTGTAGCCACAGCTGCCCTGGGGCAGACTGACGGAAGTGTGGCTGCCATTTCGCGCCAAACAGCCCCTTCGACCACCACCATGATCATTCATACACGTTCAAACACATTCACACGGGGCAAGGTGGGTAAGGTGTCTTGCCCAAGGACACTACGACAGCGACTAGGACAGAGCAACCCTCTGGATGACCTGCTCTACGGCCTGAGCCACTCCCGCCCCAATTGATCACTACTGATCAAGACGGCCAAAAGATTATATGCTGAGAGGGCCTTGCAATTGATTTTGGAAGAGACAAGCTTCTGATGATGAAGAAGAGGTTTCAGAATGTGAGGACCACAATTCTGAAGATTCAGAGTCTGACAGTGACAAAAACCACACAAAACTCTCTATACAACACATAAGGGGCAGCCCTCATGTGTTGTATAGACTGGTGTGAAATGGCAATGTGTTCAATGGGGCTGATGGTTACTGTATGTGTTCAGCTTGAGTTATGTCAACTGGCCTGAATAGGTAACATTTCTAATGAAGTTCAAAATCAATAGTTATGAAAAATCTTGCTTCATTTGTAAATTTGTTGATTTAAATATCTTGATTATAACTGATTTTCTATTTTTATTACATTTTATTAAAAAAACTAACAAAAAACAAGTAGCATATTAATTCATAAATGTGATCTAACAAAGGTAAATGGCAAATATTAACCATATATGCTGTTCATATGGCTTGTAATTAGGATGAAGTAAACATCTGTTGAGTATTTTAACATAAAATTGTTTGATTGTGTTGATTTGGAGACCCAAAAATGTAGCGGGTCCACCAGACCCACGAACACTGGCTGAGTAACCAAAATATGAACACCACACAAGGGTTAAGATCTGTGACGAGTGGAGACTGTAAAATTCCATTTCGAAAATCCACCTTTGGCCAATCAGCTTTTTCTGTTAAGGCCATTGGTGAATGGAACAGTCTCCCTAACGACCTGAAGACCAACAAAAACTATCGCAGTTTCTATCTTGAAACAAAGAAATGGCTCCTTAGCCATCAAAGTTGCCAACACTAGATGGAGCTGTCAGGCTCTCTGTCCGACTCATTGGGCTGTTTCTCTTTTTCTTTTTCGTTAGCACTTTTTGTCTCTGTTTTCATCTGATATCCATAGATATACCTGTCACATCACCATAGCTGGTCATTTTTTATTTTTTGTAACTGAGAATTACCATCGTTGGTACTGTATTACATCTGCCACTGTTGCCACTTTCATGTTTTACCTATTATTACTTTATTTATTACTATCAATACTGTGAATAATCATGCTGCTATGAGCACTTTGCACTTTGTCCACTACACATACAGTTACTGTACTGATGTGTCCACTACACATACAGTTACTGTACTGATGTGTCCACCACACATACAGTATATGACAATCAACATCTTGCTGCTATGAGCACTTTGCACTTTGCCTACCTCATACATGTTGTTGTCTAAATGTTGTCCATTGTCATTCTGTGTCTGTTTATGCCTCATCTTTGTATAATAGCTTGTATTCTGTGTATTTTGGTCCTTTCTCTTGATGCTTGTTTGTTAACTGTTTCATGGCAGGTGTTAGCAGTCTGGTGACCCATGTTTAACATCACAGCGCTCTGATCTGTGGGTGATTCCCTCAGGCAAAGTATTCAAAAACTGCATCCTTGCAGAGAGTGAGCACAGAGGGCTCAGTGTGTCTGTTAGAGAGCCTCGTGCTCTTGATGCTGTGACAGTGGGACAGCACTAAAACCCTCATGGACCGGCCGGGCATGCACCTCAAAGGAAGTGAGTCTGTGAGGGGAGGGGTGGGGGGGGGCGTTGGGATTAGTCTCCTCCTCATCCTCCCTCGGTGCCGGTTCATCTCAGTCCTGTGGTGTCAGTCACACTAAACCTTTCCTCTGACTGCAGTTAGTTTCTTTGTGAATGACCTCTGCTCAGTCGTTGACCTGGCCTCAGTCTGCTGCCTTGGACCAGTCCATCGTTGTTGTTGTTGTTGTTATTGTTGTGCACCAGATCTTTACCAATTAAGATACTTTCTGATTCCTGGAATAACCTTGACTTGCCTCACTCTTGCTTTTGAGTCCTTGCCTTTTGTTTGAGTCCCTGACACGGTCTCACCTGAGTTTTGACTGTTCTGTCTTGTTTAGCAGATTTCTGATTCCTACCAACCTTTGTCTTTCTGGACTTGTTAGCCCCCAGCCAGCCTCAGCATCCTGTAAGCCCCTGTTTGTCTGTGTTTTACATAAAGCAGTGATCTGCATTAGCTCTAACCCAGTGTCTTCATTTGGCTCATTCCCCCTGTGTTTTTGGAACCCAATTTGTGCCAGCTGTTCAGGATTTTTTTTCTTGCTTGCTAATATGACGAAAGAATGAATACACCTAGGTTTAGCAATAGCACTGTAATAATGTACACCTGGAGGTTCCAGGGGCGTGTCCAGGCATTTCTGATAGGGGTGGCCCAGGTGGGGCACTGACTTATGGTGGGGTGGTATGAAGTGTGAGCATGAGCGCCTGCACGCACACTACGTAACACACACAAACACACACCCACACAGGTTTTGGCCACACCCAGTTTTGTCTGAAAAACCCATATCTACTTCAATAACTAACACTGCAAGAAAAACTAGACAGGAAAATACAGAAAATACAAAATACAGGGGTGGCAACACAATTGTGACAGAAAACCTCAATGTTTTATTCTTGAAAAAAAATAACTTGTGGTGGCCAATCAGATGTCAGGGGTGGCCCGTGCCACCCAAAGCCACCCCCTGAACACGCCACTGGGAGGTTTTCAAAGACAGGGACCTCTGACTTTTCAGAGTTTGACATGATGCAATTACATCTGATTAGTTTTACATCTGATACACACAAAGGGCAGATCAGAGGTGTCCATATACTTTAGGATAAGATATATATATTGGTATTATCAAGATCCAATGATTAATTGTATTAAAATGCGTACTTAAAGGGGCAGTTCACCCAAAATTGAAATTTCACTCATTCTCTACTCACCCTCATGTGGACTAAGTGCTGGGAGAAGTTTCAGAGTCCTCCATGGCTTCTCTGAGTTACAGGGGGTCTCGGCGTAGCAGTGCATGTCCATGTAACGTAACGCGACATCCAAATACGTACCTCCATGCTGCTCGTATGTAATGTCCGTCTTATATTGAAGCCCCAAAATGCGAAATTGTCCCGCTACAAAACAAGCTTGAAATATAGACTTATTTCATTTTTTTCGGGACAATTTCGCATTTTGGGGCTTCAATACAAGACAAACATTACATACGAGCAGCATGGAGGTATTTGGATGTTTTTCGTGTGTCTTTTTGTTACGAAGACAGTTGGTATCCATTTGCAACCGTTATATGGACATGCACTGCTACGCCGAGACCCCCTGTAACTCAGAGAAGCCACGGAGGACTCTGAAACTTCTCCCAGCCCTTAGTCCACATGAGGGTGAGTAGATAATGAGTGAAATTTCAATTTTGGGTGAACTATCCCTTTAAGTCTAGTAAAATGCAAAATGAGAATATTTGTTCTGTGCTGTGATTGAACTTGACACTAGAAATACTGTTGCCTGAGAGTTTTGAGAAGCTGCAGGGAGACAGACTTTTCTAAGATTCTAGCGGTGAGCTGCAGCTTGGAAACCAGACTGAAGTTATTGTGTTGATTCTGGCAGGAGATGATCTCTGGAGTAAACAGAGAAAGAAAAAATGTAGAACATCAGTGTTGCCTGTGAAAAATGCTAAAAACTCACTAGATCAGGCAAGAGGGGGAGAAGCAGGTGGGTTTAAAAGATGATTGACAGCTGTAAAAAGAATGTTTGTTGCCTGTTATTATTGAAAAAAAAATGCTCTCACAGCCTTAATGAGTATTGGATAACGTCAGTGGTGCTTTTATCTGCTTTTGCATTAGGACTAGTTTCCAAGACAGCATGAGAAAACAAAAGAAGAAACATTTGAAGTTCTTCTCTGATTTAAAAATGTAAAAATTGAATGAGAACAACACAATTTGCAGTATAAACTTGTAGTATTGTGTGTCAACAACACAACACTCCTTCAATAGCATAACATCATTTCACACTAGTACTTTTAAGTCTCCCGGTAAACCTGAAATATCAGTGGCATACACAGTCTATGACAGCATGAATAGCACAATGAGACACTCAGGGCCGGATTTACTAAAGGTTTGCGTGTATTAAAACGTGTGAAAACGTGATTGCAGGCGCAAACACATGTGGAACCTGATCTACTAACCGGACGCACCGAGGATTGCGTCTCTCACACGGGCAGAATAGCACGTGCGATCCATTTAGCGTGTTTGCCTTGATGAATATGTAAATATGGGCGTTTCAGCCAGAACGTGCAGAATACTGGGAGGAGTAGATGCAAATCGATTTATTTAGCGCGTGCAATGTGATTTACCAAACCAGGAAGAGATTGCGGTGGCTGTTTTTGCGTCTTTATTCACCACGTCTGAAAACCATGTACTAACTGATACAACTTTGCCAAAACGTATGTGTTTATTGATTTGATACCTGTCAGAGCCCCGTGATCTTACATCTCTGCATTTCCTCACGTCTGGGTAATTCTGTAATAGTTTTTCAGCCGTGTTAAAAGTCTTTTACGCGCCGTTACGCACGGGGCACGTCTGTCCTGCAGTGCGCTCCTCTCCTCTCCTCTTCTCTCCTTTCCTCTCCTCTCACCTGGCTGCTCAGCTCCGTCTCTCAGTCCCGGTCTCGGACTGAGACACGTCACCGCTGCCTTCACCCGTCTTTAATCCCTCTGGTCAGTGGTCAGAGCGTTTAGATCCGTGTGTCCCACCTGAGCTCTCTATTAATCCACTCGATCATGGGCGGCACACACACACACACACACATATTACAGGTGTGTGATTGTCGCTGCAGCTGCTGCCTGTTCGTCACTATATGACGAGTTGGGCCCTGTAGCGATTTGTGTTTATTTATCTAAACAGAGCGCGAGAGAGATGAACACACATGCTGTCATTATGCATCGGATCAAATGTCATTCTGTCCCTTCGTCCGTCCAGCTCTCTGTCCACTCTCTCCATGGTGGAAACGATTACCAAGCGCAAAACCCTCATTTACATATTGCGGTTTGCACGTGTTTTCATTTAGCGGGTTACTCTTAGTAGATCACCTGTTTGCGTGCACTAACCAAACTCGCAATATTATAGCGTGCGCAAACAATATAGCGCCCGCTATCTGAGATCTTAGTAAATCCGGCCCA
>NC_140916.1:32589882-32755222 GCF_045865225.1 Trachurus japonicus
GTCAGTTTGAGGTCGCTGCATGACAAGACGCTGATCACAGAGGTACAATGAGTTCTTCAGAGCATCAGGGAAAAGTGAGAAATATTGATAATTCTGTTATTGTCATTCATTCCCATGCTGCTGCTCCTCTCCGGCCACACACACATGCAGACACCTGTGTGAGTGAGTTACCATATGCTCTGTGTCTGCCATGACTCAGCAACAGGAGTTGAGGTTAGGACTTTTACAAAAACCATAATGTTATTGCGCCTAATTAGTGAAATCACATTGCACAGTGAGTGTGGAGATGTTCTTTATTTCTTATAGTTCAGTCAGACAACTCACAGTTTAAATGTTTATTGCAGCTTCATTACATACTGTATGTAGAGTTGGGCATCTGGGCTCCAAGCTCATCACACACTGAATAGGATTTCATATGGACGTGATGAGGACGTATCTTAACCCCCGGAGCCTGAAGGTGGATGCTGGGATGGAGGTGGGGCTGGAACAATACAATACAATACAATGCATTACAATAAATCTGTATTTTTCACCATGGTGGTAAATTGCCTTGGGCTCACCGTGGAAAATGTAAAAATTTCATTAAAAAACAGTTAAATACTCTGTTAAAAAGTTAAGGATACAGTTAGAACACAGTTAAACATAAAATAAATAAATAGGGAAAGAAAAGGAAAAAAAAAACACTAGGCAGCAGGCGATGGTAAGCAGAGCAGCAGTGTTACTGGCAGGAAAGAGGAAGATTGGGAAAATGTTGCAGAATTTAGAGGGCGTGTTTGATTGAGTGAAGCAACAATATCCAAACAAAACACAACTCCGCCCACACCAGTACATCGCTCCCAGAATCAGCTCCATGAAATGCTTCTTCATAAAAGTAAAATAGATATTTATATGATTATAGTTTTCTGCCTGAACTAGCTCACAGACTTCCAAACCAAACACAAAAGTCCTTCGGCTTCACCGCTCACTGTGTCACCACGCCCGAGCTTCTCCAACCACCACTGCTCTGCTCTGCTCTGCTCATCAGATCATCTGCTGCTGCTCCTGCTGAGCTGCATCTCTCTCTCTACGGCTGAACCACATCCACCTCCACACCTAACTAAACAGGAGGAAGCCTAAGAACCCTCTATATTAAAAAGTCAGCTGGGCCTATATTTTAAAAGTGACCAAAGGCGCTGAACTGAGAAAGTCAGAAGTCTTTGATGGTGAGGTGTGAATGGACAGTGGGGAAATTGTAAAGTCAGCTTTTTGAAAAAAGAAATCATAATCTCAAATATATCTCTGACATTTCTGCACTGCAGTTTCTTATCCACTAGTACCAATTCTGTTGTAATTTAATATCAGCCGTTATACTGGCCAGGCTGATTTACAGTCAAGTTGAACAAAACGACCACATCTGTCTACCGAACAACCACACCTGACTTCTTCTGAAATCAGTTTGTGTCTCTTTTTTGTTTAATATTTGCACATTTTCTCCCTGTCACTCTGTCTTTTTTCAATAGAGGCCTCTAAGAGGGATGTGATGTAGCCTTAAAGGGATAGTTCAACATTTTGGCAAATTGGCCCATTATCATAGTTTTAGGAGTAGGTTCATTACCTTTAATTGTCGGTGCAAGCTGTTTTTAGAACGCTGAGCTGTGAGCTGCTCAGAGCTACGCTACGGAGGCTCATGGGATTTCTTGGTTTCCCTCATCATCCTCATCAAATACGCAATCCACAACTCCAAAACGCTCTCATGGACAAGTTGTGAGCTGCACATTCACCACGCTATGAGATAATAACACAACGTTACGAGGCAGAGTTGTTTTTGAGGTAAATGCAGAGACTGCTTGTTGAAAAACTGCCCCCGACCGGAACGCATGAATACCTCAAAAACAACTCTGTCTTGTAACGTTCCGTTATTTTCTATATAATAAATAAATAAAAACTTTGGATTTGTTATTTGTATTCGGGAAGAAACCAGAAGTGGGCGCACTAGAGACTTCTGCTGAGCTAGCTGGCTAACTTCCGCTTTAGCTCTCGACTACGGGAGTAAAATAATTGAATCTTGCGGCTCTTCTAGACTTGCCAAATGTAATCGGACAGAATGGTTTAAATTCTGGCAGTGAAACAAGACGTTTTGCAGGGTTGTGACACTCAAAAAATGTATCTACTGTTTTATAGCTGCTTCTTTTCCCATTAAGGTGCATTAGCGCCACCTACTGTGTTGGAGTGTGAACCACAGTCACCTGGTCATGTGCTGGTGCTCATCCAAACGTTTATTTTTCTTTTTAAAAAAATATCCCGAATAATAAGGAGAAACTTTGGACGGAAACACTATTCGGGTTCAAAGCATTATTTGTGTACTTCCGAATAACGTATTCAGGTTCAGGTACATCCCTAATACAGAATCCTACAGTTCTCAGTGGTAGGTTGTGTCCAACACATCACTGTGCGGTTACCTTCCCTCCTTGTGGCGTTCCCTCTGCAACAAGGATAAAGTTGAGGGTTGGACAGCCATTCAGAAGAAGTGAAACCAAACAGCGGTAAAACAGGTCTGCATTAGGCCACTATGGTAAAGAGCTGAGTCACAAAGCACAACTCTCTATTCAATCATCAATCTTCATTCCGGTCCTCACCTGGGGTCTGCAGCTCTGGCTGCTGACAGGAAAGAATGAGGTTTCAGACGCTGGCTGCAGAAATAAGGTTTCTCCTGTGCAAACTGAGTGGAGCCAATTTCAAGCATCTACCACCAGAGGAGTCAGATCATTCCCCTTGTCTCTAATTTAGTTTCACTCATTAAAATACGTTTTTTAACATCCAATGCTATGCAGTGTGTAATGAAATGAATGAATGAAGGCGATAAGTAAATCTTTAGCACTGTGGTAGAAAGAGACTGTACTGTAAGTATACAACAGGCTAATGCAGTATTTGTTGTTCAAGTCTTTGAATAAAGTTTAGATACAATCAACTTTTCCTTTCAGTGCTGTGAGCAGGATCACTCTTCATCATGGCTATGTTTTTATATATATTTGATACTTGGCAATACTGCTGTGATGAAAACTGCTGACTGACAGGTAAAGTGCTTGACTGGTGTGAGGTGCTGCATTCAGGCTCCAGTCTCTCAGGAGGTGTGGCTTTAAATCCCACCACTGCCACTCAAGTGATTGTTTGTGTAATGGTCTGGGGAAAAAGTGAAATGAAGAGGGGATTGCTTTTTGTGTTTAAACCTTTTCTTTTATTATTAATGCATGTATTATTGTTTCTGAGATAGTAGCATGGTCTGGTAAACATGAAGTGAACTATTTGGTCTATAACTAAATCATTTAATTTTCATGCTTAAGAAATACAGCTCATCAAAGCAGAGGCAAGCCATGACAAGCTGCTGTTGTAAAATATGCTAAATAATAATGTTGCAGGCATGAGTTTTTCTTTTTGTCTTTTTTTGTAGGCCAACAAAAAGCAAATGGGCTGATCATATTATTGCGGAAAATAAGACTCTGTGACTTTGATACTACGCTCAGCAGGATGATCAACACCAATGAACACCATATGATTTGATTTTTGACACTTAAACTATCGCCTCATGTTTAAAGGGATATTTCAACATTTTAGCAAATTTATCTATGGCCATAATACCTATAGTTTTAGGAGTTGGTTCATGACCTTTAACCTTACCATTCACCTCACGTCTCTCAATCTCAAAACAGCTTGCACCGACAATTAAATGTAATGAACCTAACAAAACTATAGGGCAATAGGTAAATTTGCCAAAATGTTATAATATCCCTTTAAATCGTTTCAGTATTTCCGTTAATGGGGGATGATGTGAGAGTCTGGCAGTCTTGGCTCATGTAGTGTGTATGTAACTGCAGAAGGGTACATAGATGTGTATGAAGGTAAATGTAAATGCAAGGACGGTAACAAAACTTTGAAATGGCTCCATTCTTAGCAACTGTCCTTTAAGTCACATCAAAGTGTAAAAACTTACATCTGGGGCATTCTATAGTAATGGGTGGCATGTTGTTTAAACTGCTCCAACAACAACAATGTGAGATGATGCTTTCATGATCAAATTAAAGATAACCAGTACCTGAGTTTGCTCTTCTACCTGAACCTAACTGTTTCCAGGAGGCAGCTGGGACAAAAAGTAACTAAAACCCCAATGGGCTGGTTGTACAGAGGAGTCTAGGCTGTGGGAAACACTGAGGAGGAAAACATGATTTAGTCAGTCACTACCTGCACAGCTCACAGCAAGCTAAACTTTGCCACAGTGTACTCAAAGAGACTTTCTAACACCATTAGAGTTGGAATGCCTTTATTCATATGGATGAGTGTTTGGTAATGTATAAAAGGTGATGGAAGCCTTTGTTATTGTCAGACCCAAAGATGCAGGTATGTTACTGTTTCCTAGAAAAAATATATTTCATGTGTTCACAGTAGGTATTTCATCTGAGGGGAAACAAATGCGACATATTTGTTTCAAAGGACATGCCATGTGGTTTAAGTTTTTTTGGTTTGTTTGTTTGTTTGCTTGTTAGGTAACACTTTATTTGACGCCTATCTCTATAGCCGCGTTTCCACTACATGGTACCGGCTCGACTCGACTCGACTCGACTCGGCCTTTTTGCGTTTCCATTACGTAAAAGTACCTGGAATCTGGTACCCGGTACTATTTTTTTAGTACCTGCTCAGCCGCGGTTCCAAAACGGCTGAAGCGGTACTAAAATGTGACGTGTAAACATTGCGGACTGCTGATTGGTCAGAGAGTCGTCACCGGTGGCCGCGGGTCATCAGATATCACCACATTTCAATAAATAAATGTTTTAAAATTAACAAACTATGCAAGTCTGGTCGCTTTTCCGCTGTCGCTGTCCCCCCCGCCCCTCCCCTCCTCTCCCCGTCTGGCCATGTGGGTTTGTTGACAACGAAGCCGGCGAAAAATCAATACGGAGCGGTGAATAACTTTATCTAACACATAGGATGTTACGATGTGTAGTCTTAAAGCTATGGTCTACATTTTGAAAGAGGATGAGAAAAATTTGAAAAAAGCACCTCTCACACACCCCCGCCCCTCCCCTCTGAGCTCGTATGGCCCGCCCCTCGGGACCTCCTCGCGACACGCCTCCCCCCCTCCCCTCACAGAGCAGAGCGGAGCAGGCAACAAGCCTGCAGCCTGCAGAAACCAAACGCGGCTTTGAATGCCGAGTAAAATGTCGTATTCACAGTCACAACTTCCACAATAAAACCAAAGATTACCTGTTCAACATAAACTCAGCACCGCTGCTGCAGCCTGGGTCTCTCTGCACCGCGGCGCCGCAGAGCTCCAGCCCCGACTCTTCCTGCTCCTCTCCCCCAGACACAGCACCCTGTCCTGGGTCACCCAGCGCCAAGAGTCTCCCTGTAGCATGAGGCTGTGCTCGGCGCTAGCCGACTAATACCGCCTCGTTACCGGCAGCTGGTGCACAGCGGCGGCACCAGCTGCCGGTAACGAGGCGGTGCCAGTACCGTCGTCGCCGTCCCCGGCAACGGGACCGCGGCGACCGCTGGTACGAGCAGCGCCGCCATTAGCAACCATTAGCACAGCCTCATGCTACAGGGAGACTCCTGGCGCTGGGTGACCGGCCACAGGGTGCTGTGTCTGGGGAAGAGGAGCAGGAAGACCGGGGCCTGGAGCTCCGCAGCACCGCAGCAGAGAGACCGGTCAGGCTGCGGCTGGAAGCAGCTGTGTGTCGGGGAGAGGAGGAAGACCAGGGTAGGTCAGCAGGGCCGCGGTGTGCAGGGTGCAGACAGAGCACCCCGGTCAGGCTGCGGCTGCCTGCGGCTGTGTGTCGGGGAGAGGATCAGGGAGACTCGACGCGGCACCGGTACTAGTAATAAGGGCAGCAACACATTCTGTGCTTCTGTACTGTTCTTCTCTGAATCCTAGTGGGGCTTTTTTTCGGCAGACCGACCGGGGGTGGAGGGCAGCAGGTGCTGAATTGGTGGGTTTATATGTGTCTGTGGCTGAGCAGCTCAGAGTGGTTACAACTACTTGTAGTTTCTAAGCGGAGGGGGGGGGGGGGCGAGGCGGGTCGAGGAGGAGCAGGCGAGACGAGGGGATAGGATGGAGGGTACGAGCCAGTGGGAGCCGGACGGGGCGCGCGGCGCCCATTGGTCAATTTCTATGCAGGCCCACGGCTGATAGACTGAATGGATTTTTTTGGTTCTTTTTGCTATTTATATTGTGTATATCGGACCACAGGACCATAATCACTGTATAAACGATGTTAATAATAATTACCAATGCTCCAAATCGTAGACCATAGCTTTAACTGTCAAAAACAAAGGCTTACAGTTACGGAGCTGGTTTGTGTGGCGGTGCAGCAGAGAGGAGAGGAGAGCTGGGACACCGGGGGGCTGCGGCCAGGTAACGGATGTTGCAAGGTTGGTTTTCAGTCGTGAGAGGCCAGGTGAAGGCAGAGAGCCTCCGCTCTCACTCGTAACAAGTCACAAGTCATGTAGTAAGCTATCAAATCACTCCGGAGCTTTTTAATTAAGGTAAAAATGTGGCATAACCCCGGGGAAAATCCTGTTTATAGCTTTGTTTTATTTTGTTAAGCGCCGCCGGTCGCTATGACGACCGGCCACTCTAAAGCCGGTACTATCCTGTAATGGAAACGCTCTCTAGAATAGTACCTGGTACCAGAGCCGAGCCGAGTCGAGTCGAGTCGAGCCGGTACCATGTAGTGGAAACGCGGCTTATGATGCATTATAACCAGACTTATAATGAGGTATAATGCAGTTATAGCACTGCATTATAGTTATAAACACTCATGATCATAATGCTTTATAACAATAACACACTATAAAGCATTTTGTCATGACTTATAAGGTCAGGTATTATAATACATTATAATTATTAGTAACTTACTGATAATGCCCACATTGATAACACATTATAAATATAGTTATAATGTGTTATAATGGCTTTTTAACAATAAGCATGACACATCATAGAGCATTTTATAATGGCTTGTGAGGTCAAGTATTATAACAGAGTTTTAATGCTCTATAATGTTTTAACTATATTTATAATGCATTTTCAATGTGGGCATTGTCAGTAAGTTACTAATGTATTATAATGCCTGACCATAAGTCATGATAAAATGCTTTATATTGTGTTATGATTATTGTTATAAAGCATTATGATCATTTATGAGTGTTTATGACTATATTCATACAGTGCTATAACTGCATTTATAAGTATGATTATAATGCATTATAGAGATAGGCGTCAAATAAAGTGTTACTGTTTGTTTTTTTCCCAGTTCAACTAAACCTTTCTTCATTTTTTTTGTTTGTGTGTTTTGCAGAGGCATCTAACAGTGATGCTTCTGTCTGGCCTTTGGTTCATTTAAAGAATACATTCTTGGATGAATCTGATTTTTTTTCTTTTGTCAATGACAAAAAATGTTATTGCATACTTTAAAAGCTTTACTTTTAGATCGATGACCCTGTGGTTTAATAGTGGATGTCGCACGACACACGCTGTGGAGGTGAGAGGCAAACACTGACAAAGGTGAGCAGAAAACACCCAGTGAGGATCGTCCCCCTGGATTCTGCTGGTGGCCATGGTAACCACAGAGGATCCTCAAGCTGAAGCTAAAATAAGGCGGATCACTGCAACTGTCTGCAGAGCAAGAGCAGAGGATGAGGAGGGGGAGAAGAAGGGAGGCACCTGGCTCATATTAAGATTTAAGATTTTAGGTGCAGGTGGAGGAAACACCATGTCAGACATAATGGCAAATGAACAGCACAGCCTGAAGCAAAAAGACCAATCAAGACACATGGGGTATAATTTATTTTTTGTACATGGATATATAAGTGATCATTTTATATAGAGCTACTGCACATTACTTTTTAAAAATGGTTTTACCAGGAAACTGTCTGGATATATATGGAGATAAAGATGTCCATCTTACCACTTTAACATTCAGATTCGCCACATAAACCTAAATGTGATAGAGAAGCGGAGCTACATTCACTTTACAGTAGAATATCAAACTTTGTATGGTCGGCTTTATAAAGAGCCCATGCTGTCATTTCTCAGCAGAGGTACATGACCTGTCTCTTGTAGCAAACACAGGTGCCTTTATTTAATCTAAGGAGTTGTGTAACAGAATCACACCACCAAATAATTGGATAAACACTGCATTTATATATATATAAAAGAGGCACACATACTGTATAAGATGTTAGAGAACAAATCAAAGTCTTCATTAGGGCCTTTTGGCACAGGGGTGGTCCAAGTGTAAATCAAAAAACCCTCTGTTATTTCTGTACAACAAAGAGAAGCAGACTAAAGTTCTCCCAAGAGTGATTATAAATTGAAGTGTCAGACGGGGAGACAGCTACAGGCCCAACAAAACTCTTTTGTTGCAGAGTTTACACTTATCTTTCCCTCCCTCATCTATCAGTTAAGAGTCTGCAGTGGGATGAAAACCTAATCTCTCCAAAACGTCAGCTGTCCACAGAACTGAGGAGGAATTCTTATGTAGAGCTGCTGCAGTTTCTGTGTCTGCGGCTGCCATTAGTTCTTCTCAGCGAGCTGCATTTGCTGAGCTGATAAAACTGTAATCGTGAGATGTGACGCAATTCCATTAACACAAGCATTTAAAACCTCACTACAAAGAAAGAATTGGAGGCAACCACACTCTCTTGTGAGATAGATAGATAGATAGATAGATAGATAGATAGATAGATAGATAGATAGATAGATAGATAGATAGATAGATAGATAGATAGATAGATAGATAGATAGATAGATAGATAGATAGATAGATAGATAGATAGATAGATAGATAGAAAGAAAGAAATAATACAATACCGACCCCTCAGAATATCCACCTTTTTCTGAACGTCAAAAACGTAGCCTGTTTTATGTTATGTTATGTTTTATGTTTACGTTTCCATGGTTTCGGTAGTCGCGGTAAATGCATGGATTTCTTTTCTTTTCTTTTTTTCAATGAAAATCTGTAAAACGCATGGATCATCAAACCAGCTTTTAACAGTGGATATCACACAAATTGACATCCGTGTTAAAAGCCAGCGTTAATAGATCCATGCGTTTACCGCAACTATGACAACGACTGAAAACCATGGAAACGTAAACGTAAAATTCCACCAAACCGGCAAACCGGAAGCCAGTTTTGACCACGTTCGGAAACTTGTGGATAGATAGACCCCGTAGCAGCAACACATTTTCATTATTTAACATACAGTAGGCTACTTACATAGAATTTAAAACAAATATGGGACATGCAATAGGGGCTTTCAGTGTTTTTCTAACATAATATCTCCAACAGTTTTTTTAGACTTGAAAATCAATTTCTCCATATATTTTTTTTAAGTGTGATATTTAAAAAAAAGTGTCAAGATTAAGAGCTCAATTTGGAGAAACTCATGAAATACTGATCTGGTTAAGTAAATTGACTTGTTCAAATTCAGATTCTAAAATTGTGATACATAATTGAGATGTGGTTTCCAAGGGCAGTCTGTCAGTTGTACTGTAAAAAATAAAAAAGAGGTAACACTTTATAATAAGTACACACTGTTAAGCATTAGTTAAGAACAAAACACTGAATTCATCATTTATAACACATTCATACTCATTAGTATGTAGTTTATAAACACAGTTAAAAATGTTTTACTCATCACTGATGAACACTAACTGTATCTAAACTACATATTAATGCATATTCATGTGTTATAAATGAAGAATGTATTAATGCTAATAATGTGTACTTATTAGAGCCCATCAGCTATCTATTATGACCCATTGTTACATTTTGTTATTCCGCGACACCTACTGGCTGTATCAATGATGGGAGCGTAGCGAGGAATGCAGTGACCCGACTAGCTATAGAGTGTTTGCATCACAAGGAGGTTGGGGTGAATGGATGCCTCTAGCCAGGCCTGTTACTTATTGTAACCATGGTGATGAAGGCCCAGTTCATCCAGTAGGCTCCAGTGTCTCAGTGGTTTCATCCTTTTTGCTCTTCCAGTCCATATGTCAATGTATCTTTAGGTGACATACTGGACCCCCACTTGTCCCAGATGGAACCTGCTCAAGAACAAAAAGCACTAGAAAAACACCATAAGTGCAGTCTCTTTACCTATACAGTCTGTATTTTTGTTATTGTAACCAAGACAACCACTACACCTTGCTGCCTTAAGGGCACTATTTCAGGAGAAATGCATAGGAGATTAATAGAGGATGAAAAAAACAACCTATATGGTTGTTCAGGTTGAAGGAGCTGTTGCCTTAAGTTGTTTTGGAAGGCAGTGATAAATGATCTGTTTTGTATTGCTTTCCTCTGTCTCAAAAGGTTAGTTTACATCACACTTTCTCCAGTACACATTTCACTGCAGTGGGATATCATTTCACAGCTTTCAAGTTATTACAACTACAAATGAGAGAAAACAAGATTTGTCTGTTTTTTTCTTCTTCTTTTTACATTTTTTTCACACAGTGAGGTTGTACTGCAATGTGGCAAAACGGCAAACACAACACCAATGACTCAACAATTACTGTGCCAAACATTTTCAAAACTAATTTTCTAGTCTGTACTCTGCTTGGGAACAAGTCATCCCCTTCCTAAATGATCTGCAGGTACATCAGTCTTGGAGTAAGGTCACTAAATCTGGATTCATTGCTGCAATGTGAGCCTGTAATTGTTTGGTGTGTTTTGCTAAAAAAAAAAAAAAAAAAAAGAACAGCAAGAACAGTCAGACAGCATTACTCTGATAAAACGGAAGGAACCGAGTGTTCGGTGTAACAGCACATAGGAGCCAACTGTCCCATTACAAGAAGAAATATTGATTTAAGCTGTTTGCGCACTTGCATTCTACCAAACAGTGAACAGCTTGTGCTCCACTTAGGAAGACACACAGTGAATGAACAATCAGGTGTAAAACATTCTTTTTAAATGTCAGAGGTTCACTGTTTTGCAATCACAAAATTGACTGTGCAGTGATCCTATGCCTATAATAATAGCTAAATTAATTATCATGTTTTCATTAATCTGTAATTTTACCATTTAAATGGAAAAGGGTGATTGAGAAGAAGAGTGTGTAAGAAGGATGCACCTATACCAGGCCGTCACCCTATGTACCAGGATGGTCTAGTAGGGATAAACAACAGAGGCTCTGTTTTGGGACAGAGCGTTTCCAAGCCTTCACCCTTCCACCTAATGAATAGCTCCCTTATGACGCACAAGGACAAAAACTTCAACCCAAGTCTACGCTAAATAAGAATAACCAGGGCTGACAGTGACTCAGCCAAAGTAGTGACCAAGGGACATGAATAAACAAAAACAAGACTTGACCAAACCCGCCACCTAATACAGTACACACACACACAGTGGACACACATAAACAAGCACCAAACACGCACACACCACGTCTCTTAAGTCTAGCCCAAGGCTTTATCCCATTTTTTTTTATGCACTGAAAAGGTCAGGCTATCAAAAACCCACTTGATGGAATAATGAGACGATATATGAATACCTGAAACAATCTGACAGCCCTCGCTGTCCCACTCGCTTACACACACACTCAATTATGTTGTTGTGTTTGCCAGGCACAGAGACGGAATAACCGCTGACATTTAATGGGATTAAAATAGTCTGATTACATTTACTGATATAAATAATACTGGAGATTATGGTGTTCATATTGCATTTCTGTCTGTGAAAACAGTCAATTTAATTTTGGATGAACTGAGATTTGTAGTGTAGGTACTAAATAGGAGTCTGGTCCAATATCCCATACAGAAATAAATATATATATATATATATATTTTAAATACATGACATTTTGAGTCAGTTTGGAAGTTGCTGCATTGGTGGCTGCTCCAACTCTGCTTAGATTGTTTCTCTCCTTTTAATTTTGGAGAACCCAGCTGTTGTCAAGCTAGGGAGAGCCATTATAAACCCCTTCTTACATTGGTCATCAAGTTTGTTCTCCAACAACATTGATTAGCAAGTACCATAATGGTGCTCATGGAAACGTGGCTAACAAGGTTAGCTAGATTGCTTCCAGATATGTGCTGACAAGGCAAAGCAGAGTGGTGAGAAGAAAGGAGAGGGAGCTGGAAGTGTTTGCAGTATGCCAGTGTTTACTGTTATCAATTTGAAAGAGTATGCCTATCCATTAGCATATAGCCTTACTGCCTACCAAGGGAACTATACTGCATGTTATAGTAATAGCAGCATCCATCCCTTCCTCTGCAGACACCAACACAGCTAGTGAGACATCCAGAGAGTGCAGACACAGAGAAGTATCACAGAGGCTAAAAGCTGCTACCCAATGAGGATCACCCCATCCCTTGCACACTAGGGCTATACAGCCAGTGAACTATTTGTATTCAAGTTTGGATTCAGGCTTTTAAAAAAAAAAATGTTTTCAGGAAGAAACTGGAAGTGGGCACACTAGAGACTTCCACCGAACTAGCCGGCTAACTTCCACTTTAGCTCCCAGCTTTCTAAATTTGGTAATACAATAATTTAATTGTGCGAGTCTTCTAGAATTTCCAAATGTAATTGGACTGAATGGATCAAATTCTGGTAGTGAAACGAGTCGTTTTGCGGGGTTGTGAGACTCAAAAAATGTATCCACCATTTTATAAACACTTCGTTTCCCTTTAACCCTAGAACACTAACGTTACAAAAAGTAACACCATCACTAACGCTGGGTATTTTTTACCCGATATAATATACCCATAAAAAAATATTTCTCACCAAAGTATATTAAAATACAACAATACATGGCAAATTGAAGTACACTTCCTTAATTTTCCACTGTACAATGTTTCACAAAATGAAAAAAAGGTATCATGGTGACCCTATAAAAAAATGTCCAAAATTTGTGATTTTTTTTTGTTTTTTTAACAAAAACTTCCTTAAAAAAAAACTAATGGAGCTGGGACTTTGTCCTTCAGACCCATTTGTGGGACATTTGAGCCTTATTTGGTGGAGTTAAAAGAAAAAAGAAGAATTTTCAGCATCACCAGAAATGGTCGCCAGATTTAGATACATAAACACTAACGTTGGGTGAAATCCTGAACATGTGCCTGCTGAAAAAACTAGGGATGGGAGCAGGGTAACATGCCTACCTTCAATGACGTCAGTGAGCAGTATGAAGCTACAGGGACCCATGAAACTCAGACAACAGCAACATAATGAAAATTATGAAACAATAATTTCATGGGTGAAAATCACCCGACGTTAGTGTTCTAGGGTTAAGGTGCATTACCGCCACCTACTGTGTTGGAGTGTGAGCATGTTGTTTGTTCTGTTTTGTTTTAATAAATTGTCATGCTCAAAACATGCATCCAAACATTTCTTTTTCTTTAGAAAAAAGCTCCGGAATAATGAGGAGAAACTTCAGACAGAAAAACTATTCTGGGTTAAAACATTGTTTGTGTATGTCCGAATAACGTATTCAGGTTCGGGTACATCCCTATAGCACACCTTACCAATCCCCCATGCACAACAGAGCAGGAGTAGAAACATATGTAGGTGATGAAGACAACAGGTCCATTAGCATCATCTCCAGTGTCCTCAAGCCCTGTCTAGAGCTGCTGCATGGGACAGTCCAGTCCATATTCATGCTGGGCCTAAGACTTTAAGGACTTGTAGGAAGCATAAGCAGCTATAGGCTGGTGGCACTGTCCAGCCTGATTAAGGCCCTGGAGGCAATGGTCCAAGCCTATCTCTGTCTTCTGGTGCACACATTCAGACCTGCTGTAGTTCACATACCAGCCAGACATTGATATGGATTCCTTTCCCACTGGAAAATCCTGGATGTTCTGTGAGAATTAGGTTCTTCAACCTATGTACATCCCTCATCTTGAGGGTGAGGATGGGTTGTCTTGAGGTGGATCAATGTTTCATTACCTGGATATTGGACTGCCTGACAAACTGACCAGTGTGTAATGTTAAGTGACTGAGCATTTTCACAGTCCTCTGCAGCAGGACACAATGGTACAATCTCACCCTTCAACTGAACTCAAACTTCCATTATCTATAATTTAGTGCCCTACACCTATGTTGACTAGATCACTGATGGAGCTATAGGACGCTATCTGAGGACTTGGTGACAAATTTATGTTGTGGGATGCCACCTGAATACAGTAGAGAATAAACACACAGAGGGAGACTGTCCTCCACTCCTGCCTGAGAACAGAACTGGGCAGCTCCTACAGAAACTGACTGTTCCACCAGTCGTGGTCAAAGAAGCAGTATCACATCATTACTCCCTGCTGCTGTCAGACTGTACAACCTGCCTGGTCCTAACCTACCAGACACTCAAACACAAACAGCAATGGACTATGCAATATGTATTTGTAAGACATGCAACTTTCTTTTTCCACCATTCCACCACATATAGTATGTAATGGACACATGCAATTACACTTCACCTCAATACACAAGATTTTTTGGTTGTTGAACTTTTATTGATACATAGCCTCGTCTATATACTGCAGCTGCTATCAAAAGCTCATTTTATTTCGTCTGAAAGCAGAGTGAGGAAGCATCAAAAAGTGGAACTTCAATCTGAACGACACTGACCTCTGAGCTTGCAACCATTCACCATTACTTGAAGTGGACAAAATGGTGAATGGGCCCGCACTTGTATAGCAATTTTCTATTCTCCAGGACCACTTTAAGTGCTTTAGACTGTTTGTCACATTCACTCATTCACACAGCGCCTTTTGGAGCTACTGTATGGTGCTTAATGGCTAACCATTCACACACACAATGACACACTGGGGGGATCAAGTGTCTTGTCCAAGGACACTTTGACGTGCGGACTGGAGGAGCTGGGAAAGGAACCACCGACCTTCTGGTTAGGGAACAACCCTCATTTCAGAGTTTCCCAAAAGACCAGACAAAGACATTGTAACTTTGAACAGCACAATTATGTCATGTGAATGTGCCAAGGGCGACCTATTCTGTAGTCATCAGGATATGTCATTGTAAGTTGTGGACATAAGTGAACGTGACTCTTGGATGCTAAGGGAAGCATTTAAAGAGGAACTATGCACGATTTTACCTTATTTTACCTCAGTTAAACAGCTTTGGAGTAATTGTGATGGTTAAATAAATGACTTGTAACCTTGCAAGATTAATGCCTCCGCCCCGGTGTCCCCGGTGTCCCACCTCTTGTCTCGGTGGCACTGCAACACAAACACGCCCTGTAACCTGTAATATCGTGTTCATGACAGATTGAGACTACACAAATGTACACATCGTAACATCATATATGATAAATAACGTTATCCACCACTCCATGGATAGCTTTCTCGCCGGCTTTGTTGAAAACAAATGCACATGGCGGGGAAGAGGGTTAGCAAAACTGTGGAAAAGCGACCATAGCATAGTTCCACAAAGGCAACTGAAGGGAAGGTGTATGTGTCACAGAAAACTTAGTCTGAGTAATTGTTTACCTTTGGTTCCTAGATCAGTTTGTCCATCTGAACTCAACACTGTCACCGTCAAGCTTCAGTTATTGTGTTTAAGTGGGAGGCATTAGGGGAAGCAGTGTACTTTGGAAGAAGCATTAGCATCAGTCAATGCTTCCAGGAGGTATGTTTCATGTCACTGCCCACATCGATCTGCTTATGTTGGTAGCGGGGACTGTGCCAGTGCTGTGCATTTTTGCATTGCTAATTCATTTTCGACTATTTCTTCTGGTACAGATCACATCCTGTAATTTCCCGGTGGTTAAAGAATCAGTCTGGAGCGACAAGTAAAATTACTGAGAAATGAAATGTATTTGTTTTCAAATCTCTACATTTTCCCAGAATTCAGAAGAAAACTTTTTTTTTTTTTTTGTGATTTTGACATATTGAACAGAGCTTGGTGCTGTTAGCTTGTTTATTGATCAAAGAAAAGTAAGAAAGGAGGAAAGGAAAAACAAAGGAGGAGGCTTCGCAGCCTGTGTTGTTAGAGGGGAGAGTTGCTCTTCAAAAAGGACAAATTAACTGTGTCTTTGTTAGAGGTTGAGTGGGAATGAAATGATGGCCTGAGGTGGAATGATGCAGAAAGAATTACTACACCTGATATGACGCAGACTCCTAAAACACAGGAGGGAGGGAGGGGTGCACACCCACTCTTTCTTTCCTTCACCTCCCTCTTTCTGCACGAGGCTTCACAGCCAAAGACAAACTTCCCCGCTCCCGTCTCCTTGCTTTTACATTGCACACACACACATACACACATACAGTACACACACCAATGTCTCTCCCTATCTCTATTTGTGCTCACACACCTGCAATCACTGCATAAACTCTGTCAGAAATGGGTCGCTTGCTGCTGTTTTCTTTCCCCTTTTTTATTTATTTGTTCCTTAATGAAGAGACGGTCAAGCTCATAATACGTGAAACGCCACTGACCCAGTTTCCTGGCAGCATGCTCGTGGCTCACAGCGCTGTTGCCAAAGAGTACAAAGAGAGGAAATACTTTGTGATGATCACTGTTTAATGACAAACAAGGTGCTGCTGTATGAGCCAATCCCATGTGGAATAAATAAAGTTTTTTTTTTTTTTTTAGCAGGAAAAGCCAACAATCACTAAGTGGCTTGTGCCTTCTGGTGCTTTGTAGTGCAGGGATTGTGTGTAGGTTTGATCTTTGAGTGTGTGTTAGTGTGGGAGCAGTATACTGTTGAGCTCGTCAGGGTGTTATCTCACAATCCCCCATTTATTTCATGTGGGAATAATCACCTGTCACATGTCAGTGGTCAAATACAGCAACTTGATGTCACAGTATGAACCTTAGTGTATGTGCATGAAGTTCTGCAAAATACTAAGTTCACTCTGCTCTTTGAACATCTGAAACACTGGCAACCCACCTGAGTAAATTGTATTAACAAACAAACGTTTTAAAAGAGCGGCAATAAATCTAGATCTTCTGCTAATTCTACCATCGACTGTAAATGAAGATGGACGTAGCCTCTGTGATGTCACCCACATATTGCCGAAGAGCAGTTTCCAACTTAAGAGTGGGCTGCTCCATAGCAACCATTTAGCAGGGCTTATGTCTGCTTTACTTCTGTATGATCCAAAAATGGTCAAATAACCGGGGTGTCTGCACATGCAATTGTATGTTTATCCACCTGTCACTCAAAGCAGACCATGCTTTCTGCTGGAAAGTTGGACATCACAATATGGGCTCTATGGGGATTGCTACCATACCAGGCCATACTACTAGTGCTAAAGTGGAGAGGAATGCTTAGGGTTGGCATATACAGGGCCTCTCAGAAGATGTTGGACCGTTTGGAATGGGAGGGATGTAGTATTCCGAGGCAGTAGACTTAATGAAACTCAGGGACAATGCAAATTAAGCGAATTAAGATTGTGTATTATACAAAGAAATAACTAAGTACACAATATTTACAAAATATACAAATGGCCAAATACTTTCACTTCTCTTTTTTTTAGAAAGAAACTGCAGGATGATGCACCTTTCTATTGTAGAGTAAATTTTAATCAGGCAGTTACTTCGGTTGAACCAAATACACCAATCATTCAACCAATCACATATATAATGCAGTCAATGCTCAACATCAAGGAAATGCAGTGAGTTGCTGCTCCAGCTCCAGTTCACCAAAAGAATGAGAGAGTCTGCAGGAGATCAGTGGGTGTGTATTGTCCAAAATTAAAGAAGGGAGGGAAAGGGGGGATTGGGCTGGTGGAAAGGGGAAGAGCAGCTGATGTCGGTGTCAGACCACACAGGTGGACACGTTGCTTGCCATGGGTTCTTCTGGTTTCTAGCTCGCCATCACATTCACAGGAAAAAACCCTGGCTTGTACAGTATGAACACAAGACCAGCTTCAATACACGTTGCATTGTTAAACACTGCTTCAATAACTTCAAGTATCAATCAAAAGTGCATAGAATTAAATAAAACATTAAAGGGACAACAAGGAGTTTGTATTTGGTTATAAAAAAAGTCTCACATGGGGGCGGTGTGTGGCGCAGTGGGTAGAGCGGCCGCCCCATGTAGAGGCTACAGTCCTCACCACAGGTGGCCCCGGTTTGAATCCCACGTCGGGCAACCCTTTCCTGCATGCCATTCCCCCTCTTTCTGCCTCCCCCTTTCCTGTCTATCTCTACTGTGTGCTATCAAATAGAGGCAAAAAGCCAAAAAATAGAAAGTCTCACATTAATGTGGATGAATCTACGCTACCCACACTTGTTAATGGCTCCATTTTCGATAAAGTTTTGTCTCTATGGTTATTTTGTTATTATTAGTGGTGGTGGAAATGCTGGGCGAGCCGACCAGCGTTTCCTTACTTTCGGTTTCGCGGATGCTGCCCGGCGGGTCATGATAACAAACAGATTGCTCTTTCATTCATTCCATTTGGATCTGCGGCCATGGACATACAGTATCTACAAGCAGTAGCAACAGTATCAGACAAATGTTGTATCTTTTTGAAACAATGCTGTTTATGAAGAGGATCACTAGGTACCGATCTCTGTCTGTTCCACGCCACAGCACGCTGCTGCCCACAAGTGCAATTGTGACCTGGGTTACATTATGTTTACTGGCTATTAACTTATCTACTAAATGGTCAAAATAGTATATTTTATGCAATAATTTGATCTGGTAAGATTTGTAAAGCCTAAGTCGGTTTGTCAAGAAAGACATGCTTTCACGGACTCCAGCGTCAAGGTTCCATTGGCGCTTAAACACAGAGGCCCACAGAAGCTGGAAAAACTTTTCAGACTATGCGCCTCGTGGGCAACTTTCATAGGAATGAATGCAGTATCCAATTCTCCTTAATACATCTACAGTTCTTACTAACCGAGTCCTGAAATTGAGTCAGGCTGAGTCCAAATTACATCAAATGGGTTCAGGTTGGGCTCCATTGTATGCCTGGAGGTCTTGGATCCAATCGGACTCTCTATCAGCTCTGATCACATGGTGTGTCATAATCGTTACAGGAGAGCAATATTTTCTGAGGCAAAATGTCTCAAAGTGTCAAATGTGAAGTGCAGTGTTTCTTCTGTTCTTAGGAGTATTTTCAACAATCCTGAGCCCCTTGCAGGCTTGAACTGTCAATAATGTTTTCTATTGACTTCCAGTGGTGTAACCTCTTAGCTTGCTGCACATGCACCTTTGTTATTACTGTTGGGGTGGTTTCCAGTGCAATAGGTCAATTCTGATCACACCCAACCTCAGCCATCAGAGGTGGGAAAACCCTGAAGCTTTAAATTAAAGAGGGCAGCAAGACAAAGATTTCACTCTTAACTCTTTCGCGACCATTGACGAGTAAACTCGTCACAGCGTGCCGAACGTTCACGACCATTGACGAGTAAACTCGTCAAAACCGTTTTTTTACAGATTACGATAATAGACACTCTGAGGTACCCTGTGTGTGAATATGGTTCCTCTGATATGTAAAACTGTTTTAAACTAAAATCAAAAATGTTTTTTATAAACTGTGTGATCTTGGTTTTGTTTGAGTAATCGGTCTCCTTGAATGCTGCTCTGTGGACAGCGTGCAGCGCTGTGCGGCTGTCGGCTACAGTGTTGCCACTTTCTCGCTGAATCTGGCGACTTTCCAAACCCTCTTTTGACAAAAGCGACCGACGACAAATCTGGCAACTTTTACCGGTGCTGTTACAAACGTTTCTGGTTTAGAGACTCTGATCTGAAAGCCCGTTATCTCTGCTGTTTTCACGGCGCTGTGCAGCAGAGCGGGCGCTGAGCAGCGGGGGCTGTGACCGGCCACCCCCGCCCCAGAGTACCCACCGCCGGCCAGTCACACAGCAGTGTCACGGAGCTGCTGCGCTGCAGCCAGAGACCCACACCGCTGCACCGCTGCTCTCCACGCTGCCACACCCCCCAGATGTTCCTACAAATATATTTATTTAGCCGTAGAAATGATTTGGGAGACGCCACACTGCAGAGTAGCGATAAAATGAGCCGATTGCCACTTGACACAAAAGTGCGTTTTTCTCTGAAACTAGAGCGGGAGCTCCGTTTTTGGAGAAACCCAGCTCTCTTCTTCTACTTCCTACTCACGAACGAAACGGCGGAAAAACTCGCCGTTTTTTCAAAGGGCACGTTGGAAAGTCACTCTTCAACCACGTGAAGACCGTTTGTTTCTAGGTGATGTAGGAGAGTTCGGTTCGACGTGAGAAAAAGGTAAACAAATAGCCAAAAACATGTGGTCCTGAGCGGATGTGCTGAGGAATTAGTGTGGTCGCGAAAGAGTTAAAGGGATAGTTCAACATTTTGGCAAATTGGCCAGTAGGTTTGTTACCTTTAATTGTCGGTGCAAGCTATTTTTAGAATGTCGGAGCAGAGCCGCGAGCTGCTCAGAGCTACGCTACAGAGGCTAATGGGATTTCTTGGTTTCCCTCATCAAACTCATCAAATACACAATCCAACAACTCCAAAATGCTCTCGTGGACAAGTTGTGACCTGCACATGCATGCTCAAAATGTTGAACTATCCCTTTAAGTTTTTGTGGCCATTGAACTCTTCACACATTGCACAGTTTCTACAGCAACATACAAATAGACAAAGTTACTCACAACTTACATCACTATGGTAGCAGGCAAACTGTATAGAAGTTCTTGGGTGAGGAATTAAACACTTTGGGGAACACTAATGTGATAGTTGGACTTCAGTCATAGCAAACAGGAGAAAGTTATACTGAAAAAGCTGATGTTGGCCACCTGGCCAGCAGAAACAGAGCAGCCTCAACATCTGTTTCCATGCTGATTGGAGGCCTCACAGCTCTTTGCCCCCCGTCGTCGATTAGCCAGAATAATATGGTGTAACTCAGTGCGAGCCAGAAGGAACGCACATGATTTATATTCAGTGCACACACATACTGTATAAGAGGGCCAGTGGACCTTCAGGAGATTCTGAATCATATATCAGATTAGAATCACACACTCCACCTTTAAGTTGCTCTTTTAATATCACCAGCTTGACAGACTGCAGCCTGTTAAGATGAGAAGTGACTAGACTGGATGTGTCAACCCAGAGAGCCATTTTTAGAGGACTTGTTGGAAAGGTGACATTAATAGAGAACTTTGTTGGATGACGTGAATAGAAAAATAAATACCTTGAGTTTTGGTGTTAAAAAACTTACTTTTTGTACAAATATAATAAATCTGAAGTATACAAAGTCCAATACTGTTTCAGTGGATATCAATTTACAGTATCTTATCATCTCTATGGGTGGTGAACACCACCACAAACATGTTTCATTTTTAATGAAGACAGATGGAGGAACCCCTCACTGAGAGTCTGAAATGGGTTGAGACTTGTTTTAAGTGCAGCTAACCCAGATGTGACTTCAGGACTGTATTGACACAACTTGAAAACCAGCTGGAAGTTGTGTGCTTATATACAGTACTGTATACTGAGTGGAAGTTGTTTATTTGGTTTATTAAGATACGTATTCAATTAGCTATTTTCATTCCCTTAAAAGCATATATTAGAATTAAGTTAGCTGAAGAAATCTGGCTCAAGGCTCTGAGTATTTGCTTGCCTCGCTTAAACGTGAGGGGGCCGGTGTTCTCCAGCAAAAAATTAATCATCTTCCCATGTGACACGAATGCAGCACGCCAAATGGGAATCAGATAATAGTGGAAAGGTCAGGTCTTGATTGTCTGGCTTTATCCTGAGCAGCAGATAACAACCGAACACTGCCCGAGTCCGACATGAGTTGGAACAGACAGACATGGATCAGCTCTTTTCATAACGCTGTGAACAATTTGATCAGATAAAAAGACATGCATTCCAGTGCTCAGGCTGTGCTGTGTAACAACCTTGAGTTGTAGGTGTTTTTATCTGCGGCTGAGGAATGGTACGAGGCTCGACGCCGCTGAAAACTCTCCACTGGATAAAAATCTGAAAAGGTCAAACTAAAACTGTGGCTCTTTACTTTGTGAAAAGTTGACATTTTGGATATACAAGGCTTTTACCTGACAGGTGACATTAAAAATATCTACAAATCTGGAAAATCAGGACAGGACTGCATTGCTTTGTAGAAAGTTATTTTGTGGTTTGGGAGGGGGCAACCAGACTGAGGAACAATGAATCAAATTCAAGATTTTTTATTATTCTTCTTTTTTTTTGCATTTGCAGTCAAACTGTTACAGATATCAGCACTTTGATAAAGTAATAGTCTAGAGTTCCAGTAGCACCCGTTAACCCAAATAAAGCTGTACCTACAGGGATTTAATCTAAGGAGCTGGTATAAGAGACAGGCCACTGCTCAATAAGAATGATGTTTTATTTGTATCCAGCAGCTGCCTTATAACACAATATAAGATATACAGTCAAGAGATTGATGAGTTCATGCAGGAATCTCAGAGGTAGGCCTAAATGCAGCTTGCTTTTCAGCTCACTGACCATCTATAGTCCAGTTTGTTGGCAGGATTACACAACCACACAACTGCCAGGACTCTCATCAGTGCTGCAACACTGAGTCCCACCCCCATCTCAGGAATACACAAAAAAGAAGACGGGGAAAATTGTGTTTTCTGTCATCGACTCTGTTCTGAACACCCCCAAGATAGCATTGCACTTTTAAATGGTCTCTAATTGTCTTGATGTGCGTTTTTTAATTGAGTGCAAAATATTGTCTAGAGACCGGCTGCTTAATAAGTAAAGTCCTTGATAGGGTTGGCACTCACTGCACAGAACTTGCCATGCAGCCTCACGGCCCGCTGTTGGCCAAAACTGTGATTATCGTCCTCAACGTGATTACAATCTCCACTCTAGTTTCCTTTCCCAGGTAAATATGACAGAGCTCCAGGCTCATGTTCAATCCACTCACAAACACACCTCCAGGAATTAGCCATACGCTCATACCGACACGGCAGAACTCTTTGAGTGTCTTGCCAGCAATATAAATGGGACCATACTGTAGGCTACACTCTATACCTTAAGTGAGCTTATGGTGTTATTTGAGTATGTGTGATGAAGTTTAGCTTCTCCCTTGGCTTTTACTGTAGCAGTATGCAGAGGCCATTCAGTACAACAAACACATACACAACTAATTATACACTATACTGTAGCAATAACTGACTCAACCCAACACAACTAAGCTGCTGCTGATGTCAGACTTAACACCCCTAAACGCTTCTGAACATTGAACTGCAGCTTGAGGCTACGCTGAAGATCATTGCATCTTACTGCTTAAGTTTGTTAAACCACTTTAAAGGTAGAGTCTGGAGTTTTGTTTGTTGCAGTTTGTAAACAAAACATTCAAACTGTGCCCCTCCTCTCGGGCTCAACTGTGTAGCCTCCTGCCTCTGACAGCAGCAGTTGTCAGGACCGTAAAGGAAAGGAGATACTGTCTGAGTGAAGAGGGTGTTAGCGAAGGATGCTAACCTCTAGCCGAGGTTTGCATCAAGCTAGCTCACCACAACGGCCCTCATACTTGTTACCAGTCGAGGCTTTAGTTATCGGTGTCACCTGGGTACTGGTCTGTGGCTCCAGCGCTTCACACATACTGTATTTCTTTTTCTCTGCGGTCCTGATGCTGCTGCTGAGAGAGAGAGACATGCTAGCACTCGCTAACATCCGGGACAGCTAGTAGGGCTAGCAGCCTACTACTCTGCTGCATGTAGCTTCACCTGAGCTCTGTCATTGGCTGGAAAGAAAACACCAACTCTCTCGCTCTCCACCCAGAAACATCCCTGTGCACAACAAAACAAAGCAAAAGACCAAAATACAGGCAGAGAGCGCGCTGCAGACAGCCACCACCACACAGGACTAGAAGCCCATAGGTGATGATTGAGACAGATTTCATTTATACAGTAAGTGTAGCGTTTATTTTTGGGCAAAAAACTCTGAGCTTATTAAACCTAACCTTAAAAAGTGGTTTTATGAATTACCATAGCGTGTCCGCTACAGTCTGTCCCTTCTCCTCTGGCCACTTTTCTTTTTCTCATCATTTCTTGTTATACACTTCTTGTTTTATTCTGACTCATCTTCTCTCCATTGTGATTGTCCTCCCAGCTCCAATGTCCTACACCTGTGTCTCATTGTCTCTGCTCTCCAAGTGAATTTGTCTGTTTTTCACTTCATTTTGTGCCACTTCATCATCATTTTAATGTGACAAGTGTTCTTTTCCAGTATTTGCTGGTATCTGTAATTCATTGCTTTTGCTCAGTTTTGACCTCACCTAAGTATTTGCCTTTTTGTTTGTGTATTTTGCTGACCTTAACTTTTTGTGATACAGTTAGGTGACTCTGACTTTTCAAACCATCACTTATTTTCCGAGTCTTAAATCTGATTTTATTCATTGTGGTTTCTGAGTTTTCAGTGATTCTGAGTACAATCCAGTGACTGCCAGGTCTACCCTGGGATCTTCTCGAGATTCTGATGAGGGAGGGTACAATGGAGTGGGATCGATTGGTCCAACATCAGCAACAGTTGCACAGGACTACTGCGATGAAGAAGAACTGAGTTGGAGGACAAAGCTCTAGCTTTCCAATCTGTCCTTGTTCCACCTTCACCTATGATTGTGAGCTACTGCATATAGCTATGGCCAAGTTGCTCAAATTTCTACTAAATGTCAATACCATCTGCAACAAATACACTAGTAGGGCTGCCCCCGACCAAAGATCTTGTTGGTCCACCAGTAGTCGTCACTTATGGCGATTAGTCGACTAATCGACCCCCCCCCCCCGTCGGACACGTTCCGTCACAGTAGCTCACACACACATCACACAGTTTATGAAGTTGATTAGCAGTTAACACAGGCTTCTTTTTCCTTTTTTTTTTTTTTGCCCGCGGTCAGTTTGAGAATTAATTAATTAATGCTCGACTCCGGCCATGTTGGGTCTGAGATTCAACAACAAGCCGGTCGGGATTTAGCCTACCGTTATTACCGGCAGAATGCCCGTTTATCACCAATAAACACAATAAACACAGGAGATGAGGAGGGTAAAAAGTTACTGAGCTCAGGCTGTGTGACTGGTGGGGGGGTGGGGGTCCGCGGCGTGGAGCGGTGCGGTCATAGACATGTCTGTGGGTGGGGGTCTCTGACTGCAGCGAGGACTATCATGAATCCGCTCTGTGACACTGAGACTGACGGCCGGTGAGCGCTGTGGGACGGGACCGGGGCTCAGACAGCACCGCTAATGGTGACAGCGGTGATACGAGAGAGACTGCCGTGCCGTGTAAAAAAAAAAAAAAAAAAGTGTCAAGCCATGACTTCCTGTATCTGGCCCTTCAAATTAAAAGCCCCATAGCCTTTCATATACAGTTCAGTCATTGATTTTGACTTAATTTTGACAAGACACGGCTCCAAATGTTGTTTTTTTTTTTTTCCTGCGACCAACCGACCAATGACATTTTGGTCAGCTAATGATTTTTTGGTCGACCAGTGCTTGGTCGACTATTTGGGGGCAGCCCTATACACTAGTAACATCACAACAACAAAAAACATAAACAACATTTTTAAAAATTCCTGTGTTGCAGCAGGGTCATTTAATAGCCTTATTTGATATCTGGTTGTTGACAGAAAGATTCCATCCACATGGTGAAACAATGAATTTCCAAGACCTTCCAGTTGACCATGAAATGGAAAAGTTTGGAGATCAAGACAAAACTAAAATAGGAAAGTCTCTGTATCTACAAGCCTTGTACATCTAGACCACACAATTCTATTCCCATCTTCATTATCAACCGACAATCTAAAAAAAGCTGTATGTGGGCCTTTTTTTCTAAATGTCACGGAGGATGTGAACAGAAGGACTTCTGTGGGTCACATCTGACACCGTGCTCTTACCTGCCAAATGGCACCTTTGAAATCGTACGGCAACCTGTGGAGCGAGTGAATACGAGCCTTTTCCGCACTCGTGAACATGCACTCTTAGGACATTTACAGAGACAATGACACAATTGATAACCTTGAACATGGCACCTGAATATGAATATAGATCTATTCTAGCAATCTACACGGAGCAAGGAGCCTTTCTTTTCTTTCACTTTATCTCTCTCTCTCTCTGTGCACACACACTCAGGTGCACCCGATGACTCCTTTGACAGCCTTTGACATCGTTCAGAACATGTGAATAGCTTTTTCATCCCTGTCAGCTTATTATTATCTTCATCCCTATTATTGCCTACAGAGCACCCTGCCAATTCAGGAACATGGGAGATGTGCAAACACATCAGCCACGTGTGGGATACACTCATATATTTATACCATGTGCATGGGCTGAAATCTTATCCACACACATAGACACACACACACATAGTCATTTCCCAGGTGAATGGCTGACATTAGCGGCTGAGCCTCCCCGTGGCTTCCTGACCTTTATTGGTCGTCAGCGGCAGACGACAAGCACAGACACCGGAGCTCTAATCAAGACCGGGACTTTCCTTCCCTCTCCTCTCAAGCTCTTTCATGATTCAACGTCTCCATTCACGTGGCCTCGTCTCGTTCCTTTTTTATCTCTGTTCCTTTGTCCACTTGATTCTGTCTTTTGTGTACCTTATTTATCTGTCCATCCAGTGTCGCCGACACACAGACTGGATATGATGCACCAATGTCTGCTATCCGACTGAATCGACAAAGCTGCTGTCTGAAATGAATAGCTAAATCCAAAGATTAGATTTAGCTATTCATTTCAAAGTATAACTGAGGTAGTATTATATTCTATCCACATTTTCACATTTGGGAAAACAAACATGTCAGTGGATCAGAAGGCGTGTTGCCATTATGTCCTGTAAGATGATGCATATAGTAAATAGGATTTACAACAAAGATGATGGTAATGGTGATGTTAAAGGTCCAGTATGTAAAATGAGGGGTAAACAGTGACCATTCCATTCCTATTCTATTATTTATCTATCAAATAATTTGGCAACACTTTATTTGACGCCTGTCTCTATAACACATTATAATGAGTTATAATGCAGTTATAACACTTGTATACAGTTATAACGCTGTACAACAATAGTTAAACACTAATGAATGATCATAATACTTTATAACAATAATCATAACACACTATAAAACATTTTGTCATGACTTATAAGGTCAGGTATTATAATAGGTTATAATTGTTAGTAACTTGCTGACAATGCCCACATCGATAATGCATTATAAGTATAGTTATAATGTGTTATAATTGGCTTACGCACGTGTATAACTATCATTATAAACACTCATAAATTACCATAAGGATTTATGACAATAAGCATAACACATCATAGAGCATTTTATAATGGCTTATAAGGTCAAGTACTATTAGTTATAATGCGTTGTGTTATGATTATTGTTATAAAGTATTATGATCATTTATGAGTGTTTATAACTATAGTTATACAATGCTATAACTGCATTATAACTCATAAGTATGGTTATAATGTGTTATAGAGAAAGGCGTCAAATAAAGTGTTACCAATAATTCTATTGTGTATTTATGAACGTGAAACTGTTGAAACTTGCTCTCCGGTTGGCTCGATTTTCCTGGTGGCGCAAGATGGCAACACTCTCTAAGCGAGACCCTTGTTACATGTATATATAAAAGAAGAATTATAAGGCTATGAAAACCAAACAGATTTTATTTTATAGTGATTATACACTTATACAAATATATTCATTGGTAGTATATTCAGATTTTGCCAATAAACATTGACAAATATTACACACTGTCCCTTTAAATTAATACAAGTTTATCAAAACAGCACACGAAATTCATTTGTATGTCTTTCATAATTTGGTGGGTGGTTATAAAAATCACTGTTGTTACACTCTCAACTGTGGCAAAGTTTGTGTGTGAAAACAAAAAGGCATCAAAAGTTTGATGCTCTAGTTATTTTGGCCAATTATTCTGAGCTCTTTAATGGCATCATTAATCTTACTTGTGCATCTTTGAGTGGTGATGCTTTTGATTGATATTTCTCTCATACCCTTATGTGTTTGTGCTTCTGCATTAATTGTTGCTTGTTTGGTGAAACGATGTTATGACTGCGCTTCAATAGGATTTGATTATAATTCTTCCACTTGGAAGTTTTTTGGGGTTTTTTTTTCATATATGAAATATATTATCAAGTTAGTATACAGTAATATACTTGGTTCCAAGCTATATATCTTTTTATGCCTTGATATTCTGATTCCTTTATTTCCATCTTCAAATAACATCAAATGAACTGAACTTAAAAAAAAATGTTATATACATAACTTTTACATTTAAATATAGGCTTTGTGAAATTAGAGCAATGGGGAGTTTATAATTCTACACTGGAAAAATATCCATAAATTACACCAGAGAGAAGGTTATATATGGAAAAGTACACTGATTTTTTTTAACCACTAACAGAATAATTGATATTGTCTGGGGAAGGAGAGATAACTTCAATACCAGTTGATCCCTGTGCATATGGTGGCACATTATATCATGTGACTACAGAGAATTGGCTCATCATCAAATCATTCAACTGCCAAGAACTGAGGGGTTACACGCACGCTATAAATAATTTCCACCTTCAGCACAGGGAACAGGATGAAGGAAATTTAACCCAAAATTAGCTCTTTACACGTGGATGTCTTGGAAGTTGAAGTACACTGTGGGGACTTGTTAGCTTCTGTCACTGTTACTGACTTCAGAAAGAGGATAATGGATGATCCCAAATTCAAATTTCATGGAAATGTGCTGCGAATCCTACTGTAATTATGACATAGTTTAGCCTTTAGGGTAGAGAAATAGGGCATACGTTTAAGACTCTGAGAATTCCCAGATTCTCCCTCTCTAATTGGGGGCTTCCTCACAGGGAATAGTATGTTCAGTATCAGGAGCATTCTGGGGCTATAACATAAGATTGCCATGAATTCCCAGTCTTCCCAGTTCCCATTACCTCAGCATTCAGTGTGGGAGGGGAAAACCCTTTCATTGGCAGAAATTCCTCTCATTCCTCTGTTTCTCCAATGCACAGCGGTGTGACAGTGAGGCCGTCTTCCCAATATGACGTGTGCCCTCAAATGTAATGGAATCTGATTTATTTTTCCCCCACACAACAGAAAATGTCACACAGAGTATTCCCAAGCTCCAAGACCTTTCGCTTTCTGCCAAGAACACTCCCTGCGTATGTTGGATAAAATCCGCGGGATGTCATGCCACTGCAATTCCCAGACCTCCTCGCTATTATCGAGGGTTTGAGTGTTGGACGGATCGGAAGGAAACGCTCCATCAAGTGTGACCCACTTAGCTGCTGGAGAGGCACCAAAGGACCACCGTGGCAATTATTTAAACCTCCGCTTTATTATTCATAATTAGCAGACGCTGTACAGAGTGCAAACGTGTGTGTGAGCGCGTGCATGTCTCATAAAGGTCTTTTAATAACATGCCACCTCGATGTAGGAAAAATAATAGAGCAGAACAATGTGTGTGTATCTGTGAGCGCAAATGAGGTGTGTGTGTGTGTGTATGAGATAGACAGTGAGTGTTATTGTTAGGAAAGTGTGAATATATATACAGTATATATGCATTTGTATCTACAGTGCAGCCATAAGTGCATGTGCAAATACTATATGTATATAGGCTCACAAACCTGTGTGTGTGTGTCTATTACATGTGTCTACATGCACGATTGGGTAGATGTACAGACATAAATGCAAATGACACATGCTGCAGGGTGCATTATGGGACATTTTGGAGCTGCTGCAGAATAAAAAGCTGTCATCCAACACTGTGAGAATATAAGGTATAAATGAATGAGAGGAGATGGACAGCTCTGAGAGATGTGACAGTGAAATGACTCATCCGTTTTTGTACTCTGTAGTTTTTGTTAAAGGGACATTGTGTAGGAATTCCTCCCATCTAGCATTGCGGTTGTATATCGCAAGCAACTCAGTCGTATTTTTCATGCTGCATTCACGTGAAATTGGGCAGATGGCAGACGGACGACAGCCGCTGCACGTAACGGCATAAACAAGCCTCTATGTAAACAAGTGGTCCGTCAGCACGAGGCAAAACAATACACGTGACAATATGTTGTCATGGTGATGTGGTATTGTTGACCTGACCCACGTTTTACCGGCTTTCTCTGGACTTCTGTGACTAAAATGACATCTGGTTTGTTAGCGACGGCCGTCTGCCCGACTGCAGGTGAATGCAGCATCAGTGTAACGCTCCATTCCTCCTCACTGCGTTACCGCGGTGACCTCCGCTGAGTTTCCGTGGTTTCCTACCGTCACGCTGCCACTGAAGGTAAAAACATGGCGACACCACATGGCAGCAGCACCGAGCTTACCGTCTCCATGGAGATATGAATGATATGAACGGCTCATTCAGAGCTGAAAGGAACACTTCACTTTGTTGATGGGGGGATTACTGGTTAATGAAAAACAGACTTTTGAACGAAATAATCGATTTTTGTGAATAGAAAACAGGAGAAGTTACACAATGTCCCTTGTAAGTCTCTATCCCACAATGCATTGCACAATGCCGCATGCATCGGCGGTCATGTCTGAACACCACTCCCTCATCCACTGCTCCCTACAGAGGACTGTATACAGAGAGCTCATCTGTGAGTCGGATAAAACACTTTCACTTTGGATGCATACGTTTTGTGTGGTGTGTTTCCTCTGTGAGTGCAATGCATGATGGGATATATGGCTTGGTTAGGGACTGTCAGCGGTAAACTACTTTTCATGATGCACTGGGTGACACTGAGTGCACAAAGAGCATACATACAAGATTGTGTGTGAGGTCCATGTCTGTGCTTGTTTGTGTGTGAGTGTGTGAGTGTGTGTATATGTGAAAATACAACATATATCAGTGTGTTTGCTCATGTATCTGTGTGTATCTATGTTTTTTTTTGTTTTTTACCTCGCAACGCCTGTGCATAAATGGGCATCATGTATAGTATATGTGTGTAATATATACACATAAGGCCTGTGAATGTGTGTGTGTGTGTGTGTGTGTGTGTGTGTGTGTGTGTGTGTGTGTGTGTGTGTGTGTGTGTGTGTGTGTGTGTGTGCTGCCACTCCGGAGCAGAAAGCAGCAGCAGAGTCTCGGTGGAGTTCACATGGAGACTTCCTCTTATTATTGTTTCCTCTGTTGTCTCTCAGGCCTCAGTAATTAGTGGCTGCTTTAATGAGACGAATATCACAACCCCAGCCCACAGTACACCACTCCAAATGATAAGAGGCTGATAAGTGTGTGTGTGTGTGTGTGTGTGTGTGTGTGTGTGTGTGTGTGTGTGTGTGTGTGTGTGTGGTACTGTACTGTATGTGATGATTAAGCAGTGTGCCGGTGTGGATGTGCGATGGGAAACGAGTGTCAGGGCGATGAGAGGGTGTTACATAGGAAGCCTTGATGATCAAGTGCTGCGTAATTGAGTACACTGAGAGAGAGAGAGAGAGGGAGGATGTGGGAGTGAGTGACAGAGAGAGAAAGAGAGAGAGAGTGTGCTGCAGAAGGTATTGTGACATTGAACCAGTTGTATATAATCTTACACTGTCACACACTGTGTCATCATGATTTTTTAATGTACCTTCTGTTTCACTCACAGATGAGGATTTGATGCGTGGGTGTTGAGAGCTACAGCAACAGGTTAGGTTTTTCTTTTTTCTTCCTGTCTGTGGACACAAACAAAAGAGACAGAAACTGGGGAGAGAGTGTGCAATTTTGAAAAATCCTAAATGAGCTTTTGAAATACTGAATGGCTTAATTATCCGGAAATGCATATCTCTGAGGTCAGTAAACTTTTTTTTATTTATTTATTTTCCACAAACATATCATTTAAAATAGTATGACAATTATTATGATTGGGATGTGCGAAGGGGCTTGTATGGAAACCTCATCCATGAAGAGCATAATGAAAAACCGTATTTGTTACAAATAAAAAAAAAGAACATAAGGAATAATTAAATGATAACGGAAAATAAGTAGAGAAAAAGTAACAATCAACTGAGTTATTATATAGTGAATATAAGAAGGAATGGAAAAATACATACATGAATGAATAATGTAAGACAATAATGATACATATGGATACATAAAGGTGGTAGCTAGAGGACAACCGGTTGCATAGGCAAACTTCATGTTTTTATTATTATTAGACATCAGTTGTTTGTTTTGGTGTTGTTTAAGTAGAAAAATGGCCACCAGTAAGAACACACATCACCAAACAATGTAACCTGCGTGTCTGAAAGAAACATCACACCATGCTCATGCTGTGAAGTTGCAGAAAATATGGCCACAGTCTCCTTTTCTTACATTTACTGGCAACCTTCGGCTTGGCACATCTCTATTGGTACAGTCTAGACTACAATTTACAGATGTTCCTTGGATTCTGCACATACAGGGAATAATTAGATGGAGCCACAGCACACTATCATGTGGGGATTCAGTGGAGGGGGTTTTGGGGGTAACGGCAGTGAACTGTACAGAGTCTGTATATGAGGGTTAAGTGGGGTCAGAGCTGTTGTCGCAAAATGTTCATTCTGTGCCTCTTCCCCTGGGGTCTCCAAGCTGTTGCCTGGTGTGACCCTCCTGGCCGTGCCCCTCTGGTTAAATAACGGCCAGAGGTGTTTTTTTCACAACATTATATGACGGCAGAGTCGACCTTTAGCTATGAAATGTCATCACTTCATGTTTTTCATAATTCCAGATTGTCTTGAATTCTTGAGTCATGCCCTAAAATACTGGTTCCCGACCTTTTTTCTTTTGTCTTGTGACCCCATCACAATTTTCTGGTGGCTATTGGTGGATATTTTTTTGTGCTGTATTTTATTTGAACTTGATTTAAATTTAGAAAGTGAAAGTATAGAATACAGTTGTTCAAGATTGTGTGTGGTGTTTTTAATCATAACTTTAAAAGGAATAATAATTTGTTTTAAAACATATATTTTTATCAGACATTTCAGGAGACCCCATTTGAATTTCAGGCGACCTCACATGTAACCATGACCTTTGACCTATGACCACTGAAATCTATATATTCCATCCATTGATTCCAAGTGAAAGTTTGCACCAAGTTTGAGTGAATTCCCGAAAGTCACTGGAATATGACATTTACAAGAAGGGGGTATAAGAATATCTAGGCAGAGACATCACACACACAACACACACAAAGAAAATAAAGACTTTTTAGACGTTTTAGTTTCTAAACACTCTCATGTCACACTACTTTGCTCTTCAACAAAAGGACTGTTGGAATTGTTTCCTCCTGTCAATAGAGGCTACAAACCAATCCCCTCCTGAAAGTGATGTCAGTGTCAGTGATGGGGACCAAATCCTGGGTGCTCACTCTATAAAGTCTAAAGTTCAGCCGAAGCTAAAACGAGGCTTCAGCCGTTTGAATTACTCATGTGAAGTGGATATCTGGCAGAGTTCGATTCTCTTTGGTTAGAAATTCCCTCTTTGTTTTACTCTGCCTCCGCTGTAGAAACCACCAAGAGGGAATTTTCTATTAAAAAGAAAAGACGACCTCTTCATTTTTCTAAACCCAGACTGTTGGAGCCAAATGACATCTTTGCCTGAGATTTAGAAATATTGCAGAGCATGAGAACCACAGATCAATCACATTAACATATAGAGGGATTTCTTTAGTGGCCGGTACATAGAAGGGATGATTACAGTGGCAGCTCTCTATTTGAATGCATATATCGCTCTGTACTTTATAGTGTAATAATCAAAACCCTTTATACCTATAGGATGCTTGTCATGCTGCTCTCATTTTCTGTTACAATGCTAAGGGTGAGCATGCCTTACTTAAAGGGATAGTTCAACATTTTAGCAAAGTGGCCCATTGCCATAATCCCTATAGTAGTGACTGTGTGTAGCGCTTGTGTAAATGTAGGAGTACACAGAAATATTGCTTGTCACTGTTGGAAATTACAAATGTAATTTGTATTGCTCTGTTATGTAAACACGTAATTTAAACATGAAAAACGATTAGAAATATTTGGAGAGGGCTTCTCTGCAGCAGACAGCTGAGGCTCCTCCTTCTGTGGCTTTTGGAGTTCTTATGAGTGTTTATGTGTTTTCTTTTCCTTCTTTTTCAATTCAATGGTTTTCTAAACCGAAGACACTTTATTCACAACACGTTCCCTTTAACTGTCCCAGTCTACTACTAACAGAATATTGTTTTCTGGACTCCACTTCACCCAAAATGACTTTAATCCCTGATCTCTCTCTTTTTTTCATTTGCCCTCTTTCCTTGGTTGTGTCATAATCGCAGGTGGACAGGATGCACCTGCCTCCTTATATGGTGGTCAGGGTCTCCTTATATGGCTATTCATGGACAGAGAATGCTAATTGCTGCTGACCAGGGGCATGCTGTATGATCAAATCTGAGATTCCCGCACCGTTCATGAATCCGGAGTACAGTTTTAGTAGCGTGGGCTTTTATGTGCAGATCTACACACAGATTTACTAATGTTTCATGAATGAGACCCAGTGAGTAGAGCCATGATAATTGAGCCCTTGGCTACAGTATTTTGGCTGTGAACTAATTTTCCTTCTCTTTTCTCCTGGAATGATGTGAAAGTTACAGCGAAACTAACACAATCAGCTCTCAGCTCTGTGAGCTCAGTCCTCAGCCACAGACATTGGACCAGAAAGGTTCAGCCCACTGGGATTCCTTCCTGAATCTCCTTGTTACCAATCTGCCAACTGTTTACGCTCCTCCGCTCCACCAGAGGCCAAAACAGAGCAGGGGTTTATATAAAGGCGTTGTTCCATGTGCAGGTCCAATGGACCATGTTTATATGTCAGCCCCCTACCAAGTATGAGCATCTGATTAAAGCTGCACAGGGGACACAGTTTGAGATAGATTTACAAAACACAAACACCAGCCAAGGTGAGAAGCAATACCATTATCAGAGTTACCAGAGTTTGATCTGAGGTGTTATCTTGTTATCTCATTTGCATAAACATTAATTCATGCGCTATCCAGACATTTATTCAACTAAATTAATAGTTTGCTTACTTTGTATATGCCTTATACACTTACCTATGTGTACCTCCACTTGGAACCAGAAAGAAAATCATTTTAAAACTATTTCTAAAGGACTAAAAAACTCTTTTTTGCTAATTATCCTTGAGGGTAAGACACATAAACCACAATAACAAGCAAAATATACAGCGTTACAAGTGCCATATTGAAACAAGTGATTATTTTTTATAAAACAGATCAAGGTTCTGTATTGATATTGTGAAAGTATCAAAGAGAAATGCACATGAGCCTTGGAGTGAACCCAGCCTTGGCCATCTCAAAGATTCAAAGATTAGAATTACTTTACTTTACTCAAAGGGAAATTCATAGAACTTGTTATTTCTTGTTCTGCTTTCTAGCTTTTCTTGAAATTCTGTATTTGCCCAAATCGCCAACAAACATTTTGTTTCTTCATCAACAGCTGCATTTGTTACTGGAGCCCCAGAGAGAAGCCTAAGAAAGATGAAGTGAAACTACAGATTATCACTTACAATAAAACACAGGGAACGACTTTTGGCACCTTTAGCTGTTATACATATAGAATTTTCTTGAAATGAAACAATATAAGAGCTTTTTTAATTTTGCATGCATGTTAGAAACATCAACTACTATGTCTAAAGCCACAAAGCACAAGTTCCAGATGGTTTTGTGTTTGTAATAGTCAGAATACACATGTTGGCGGTGCTTCATGGACGCCCCGCTGAGAGAAGGTCAGCGCCCCACTGTCTCTGAGTGGTGCAGTCGTGTCTGGAGGGACACGCGTCCTCATCAAACGTGCTTGATATTTGGGAAACCAAAGCTCTTAGGCCTCCTGCTGAGGGTAACCACACTGAAACGACAAGGAAATGAAATTACATTCCCTGTCTGGACCCATTCATTCAGTTTTTCAGCCGGCCGTGTCTCTCTCACCCTCTACAGCCTCTGCTTTGCTTGAGCGAGACAGAAGCAGCTGCTCCTGCAAACTGCATCTAAGTAAAGTAGTAAACTACTGAAGTACAACTCTACTATTAAACTCACCAGCTCATTAACTGATCGCTCTGCCCCCTGCTGCTGCAACTGTGGACGTTATGTTGTCTTTTTTTTAATCACCTGTTTTACTTGTTTTTTTACCGTCACTTCATTGTGACCTGAGTACAAATTCATCATTGTAGATCTTGCCCCAGAGAATGATCTCACTTAATAACAGTAATCACAATTTTAGTTACACATTTGATTCCACCAAACACTTAGTCAAAAAAACAACAACAAAAACATCTGGCTCTTCAACAACTGCTCCACTATGTTCTCCAGCTGTAAAGGTGTCTATCTGCTGTTTCCTGGTGGGCAGCGAGAGTCCAGTCCTTCAGCTTCATTTTTTCTTAAAGCAGCTGCCTCTCAAACGTCAAGGTACAATACATAACGGTTCCATTAAATATAACGTCTCAATACCTTCGGTTCTGGCACTGTAACGGTATATCCTTGAAAACTTGAGCCTGAGTCCATCTTGACGTTCATATGAGAACAGGTCCATAATAGTCCATTATGAGTCTTTAAAAGGAGGTCAGTGGACAGAGTTAATAAAAAAGTGAATATCTGTGGTTAGCACTATTTAACAGCACACAGAGGACCTCTCTGTGGAGAAATCTCTTCATTAGTTTCTGACCAGCAGTTCAAAGAAGAGCAGGTTTGGTCAAGTGGACAATCTGGGTGTGAATGCATTTGTACTACAAAAGTGTTTGCCTTGTGGTGACCAAGCTAAGTGGCCTTTGTACCAGTGCATCCTGGGTAAGGGCCCGGCCCCATGTGGCCCTGTAGACCTCATGCAATGAAAAGCTTTTGACCGTCATATCACTTACACCAAACAACCCTGTAAACTTGTAGTACAGTAATAACAGATGAGCTTCCTTACATTTTTTTTCTTCCCACTTTTTTCATGAGAAAACAACTTTTTAAAAAAATCATGGTACCGTACATTAACAAAACACTTAAACCTCCTGGCTAAAGGCTGAAGGATAAGCATCTTTGGATGTATGGAATCACAAAGATGATGTGAAAATATGGAAGGAGATCTAGATTTAAACTCAAAAGTTATACGTGTCTTAAATGATTATGGATCACAGACCTCAGGCTGGGAGTACAGTGTTGTTCATCATCTGACAAAATTTAACAAAACCATAATGACACTATAAAGTTGCATTACAGGAAGTGTAAGATCCATATTTTTGTAGCTTGGAGTAAATTTTAGGACAGACAAGACCTTATCTGCTGTGATTTCCATCATTCTCTTTTTTTAAAATGTTTTTCACAAACCTCCCAACTATAATACCTGGTCAATGCACCTTTAAATGGATTGTTCATTGATTCATTGCAGCTTCCACTTGGAGAGGTCATATGATAATGTATGTATTGTCAAGGATGAAGAAATGAATCAAACATTCTTATATAGAGATGTGAGGTTTGATTCTGTTTTATCAAATACATATGCCTTTATAAGCAGGGAGCAGAAGCTTTCTTTCATGTCCTACTTTGTGATTTTGGACAAAATACATTCTTGTTTTTTCCTTTTTTTAATGTTGCCTTGTGCAACTTCGAAAGCATAATGTTTCCACAGTTTCTTACCCTCTTCCCCCTTATTCTGTCTCTCCTCTTCCCTCCATTGCTCTTAGCAACTGTGGGCTCCGCTGGCTGCTCTTGAAACAAATGTCCCTCTAACTCTCCTAAAGTTGCGCGGAATAAATTGGAAAAATACTTTTTGACATGTTGAGTAATGCATCAAATCGTATTCTCTTTCCCCCCAGCAGCCCGACCATTCTATTTCATTTGCAAGCCTTCTTCAGGCAAATGGATTGCTTCCATAATGCTCTCTTTATCAGGCTGACTGAGTAAGTGCTGCTGTTCCCTGTAAGCAGGGGAAGACCAACATGCACACTCAAATATTCTCTCTCTTCTGTCGAAACACTCGCAGAGACAAATGTGCAGCACCAGTCACTATTACACACACTTAAAGTAGCAAGAAAAAGTGAGTCAACCCCTTAGGATTATCTGCATCCATGTATACATTTATTTTAAAATATGGTCAGAGCTGTACAATCCATCTTAACCTCTATACTAATGTTTTTTTTTGTTTTTTAAGCAGCAGCTAAAGGTCATAGTAGGTGTGACAGTAGCAGAGGGAAAAGTGCAGTGATGTAGTTTAAAGCGTGTGGTGGGTGGAGTGCAGTGTTTAAATTTCCATGTGAAACCAGCAGTTGTAGGTTTAGTCCACACATATATGCATGAATTTTGCATCGAGTTTTTCCCTTCTCCATTAAGAAAAAAAATGTTTGCATCCACACCAGCACGTTTTAAAAAAATATGTAAACATAAAAAAGCAATGAAAACGCTGTTCATTGCATGCCACACCAGAAGGTGGCGATATAATTTTAACTTTTAAAAATGCATTTAACAATAGGCTTTATACACAGCTCCACTACTTCTTGAACTTAAGCAAGCTCCTTCATTCCCTGTCTTACATTGTCCAATAATGTAAGACAGGAAGTTCAGGAAGTAGTGGAGCTGTGTATAAAGCCCATTAGGCCTATAGCATACAGTTAGTATAGAAGTACCAAAGCTTCCACTCTTCCAGTCTAATCTTTGTTTACTATCTCCATGACTACTGTCATGTGTTGTAAGGGGCTGTTTAGATGTAGTTTCGGTTTCTAAGATCCAAAAACACAGTTTAGGTTTGGATGACAAGCCCAAACACAGAGGAAAATATCTGGTTTGGGCTGTTTGCGTTTACGTGTGGACATGGGCTGAGTGCTTAAGCCAAACCAATATGGTATCATAGCGACCATAGCAAGTGAGGTATGACGACAACAACAGGAGTTGACAAAAAGATAGATTACAGGATTTAGTCTTTGAAATACACAAGTTTTCTGTTTTATAATGAACATCTGAAGCTCAAAAAGAAATCTTAGAAGGACTTCATGAATAACATTTTAAAATATTTAATTTGCATGTGGCTGGAAAAAAGTTTCACATTCATCTTAAAGAGTTTAGGTATTCATCAGTCCAGTCAGACAAACTGTCTATGGAGATTAGATTTGTGGCTACTCTCCTTAGAATTGAGTGTCCAGCTAAGAGGACTCCTAAGTCGCAAAGCAGAATGATCAATGAGGTAGAAAATAACCTTGGAGCAATAGATAAAGACTCAAAGGGATCATTGGAGCTGGTTAACATCTTTTTTGTGACTCTACCATACACGGATCATGGTGCTCATGGCAGGACACCACAGAGGAACATGCTGCTCTCCTGAAAGGTTGAGTGATTGAAAGTGTATTACGGACTGCTGGAACTATGGTTGAACTGTTTGGGAGGAACATGTAGCACTGTGTGGTACCAGCATGAAAATATCATCGCAAAGGAGAAGCACAATGGAGACAGATCATAACTTGAGCCTTTACAGCCTCGGTGCCTGCTCACCTACTATTGAAGCTGCTGCAGGACAATGACTCCAAAAAGTAAATCTACTACAGATTGAATTCATACAATGAAAACCAACAGACCATAATCCTATAGAGATGCGGTGAAATGACCTGGTAAGCGCGGCTGCTGATCCAACCGGCAGCTACCTGAAGCATCTGGTTAAGGTTGCTGCTGACAAAGAGGTTTAAAGGTGGAATGGTCAACTTAGTTTTTCCACCAGCATTGTGAATGTTAAAGACACAGATTACAACTGGTGTGTAGTGATACTAAATATAAACAGGTTCATTGGGTATTTCAGCCTTTGTTTGCAGTGTGTGTGTGTGTGTGTGTGTGCGCGCATGCGTCTTTTCACAACCCACTTTTTTCAAATTGTGCTTAAAGGTTGAGTTTGGAGGCCTGTAGTCCTACGTGGTGGTGAATGTCTGCAGCGCCCCCTCCCCTTGATTGTATTTTGGTCTTTTGCTTTTTTTTGTTGTGCATGGGGACATTTCTGTGTCCAATGACAAAGCTCAGGTGAAGCTACGTGCAGCAGGGCTCAGGGCTGCTAGCCCCACTAGCTGTCCCGGACATCTCTCTCTCAGCAGCAGCAGTCAGGACCGCAAAGAAAAATAAATACAGTCTGAGTGAAGCGCTGGAGCTGCGGACTGATTCCCGATCGTCACTGACAAGTAAAGCCTCAAGTGGTAACAAGTATGAGGGCCGTTGTGGTGAGCTAGCTCGATGCTAACTTTGGGTAGCGGTTAGCATCTGCCGCTAACACCCTCTTCCCAGCGGGGTCCGCCCGCTATTCAGACATCCCGCTATTCCGACATGTCACTATTTAGACATCCCGCTATTACGACATCCCTCTATCTAGACATGCCGGTAGTCCGACACTTTTTGATACCGCTATTCCGACACGTCTTTTTTTTTTTTTTTATTTTTTTTTTTTACAGCTGCGATACCCAGGCGCGTCTCTCTCTCTCTTTTTTCAGCATGTCTATCACTAGTTTGATGAGGGAGTGATGTTCTTAATCTCAACAACTCAACTATCAAGCAAACAAAACTGACACATATGATAAACAAACAGAACTATGCTGCAGTTTGTTTGTCAAGTTAACCTGTCACCTTCAGCACCACGGACAGCGCCGCGGATGAGCCGCGGAGCTGCAGCTGTGAGCGTCTGGGCTCTGGGCTCAGGGCCTGGGGCCTCATTTATCAAAACTGGAAGTAAGCAGTGTAAAACTGCTGCTACTAAATGTTTTGCTTAGGCCTACGGTGAAAAGACACCCAAAATATTTACACCTTTTTCAGATCTATCAAACTGTGCGTGCACAACTCTGCACCTCAACTTTGATAACTGGATCCAAGAATGGTGCGCAGTTGCGCACGTGAACACACCTCCGTCCCGGAATGCCTACACAACCATATATGGTCAGCACGTGCATATTAATTAGCCATGTGCGCTCTGTGGAGCGACAACAAAGTGACAACGAAGACAACGGGCGGAGGGAGGGGGAAAGAAAGCGAGATACATGGCATCGGGCAATAAATCAGGCAAAAACCTCCCAAATCTCAACAAAAGGGAGCAGAAAAAAGAATAATCTTATGTAATCTGCCCCTTTATTCCAGACAATCTTTTTTTTCTTCTTTTACCTAAAACAATGTAAAGCAGCAGGATAAACTCAGGTGACAGAATAATAACAGTCTCAGCTCTGCAGATCAGCGCTGCTGCCGGTGTGTTTTTAAACTTGGAGGGTTTGTTTTTTCTTCTCTAATAGGCCTATATATTTGTGTATGAGAAACAGTGTCTCAGATGAAAAAATAAATAAAATCAGAAGGACACTCTGACTATAACGTAATCAATCAATGTCGGAAAAGCGGAATGTTTGAAAAATAGTAAAGTGCCGCTACTCCGACAATGAAAAAAAAAAATGTCGGAATAGTGGGACGCTTAAAAAATAATGTTAATGCCGCTATTCCGACAATTAGAAGTCAATGTCGAAATAGCGGCATGTCTGAATAGCAGCATGTAACCCTTCCCAGCTCACTACAACAGCCCTCCTGCTCGTTACAACATAACACTGGAGGCTCCTGTTGTTGGTGACGGGCTCCAGCGCTTCACTTGGACTGTATTTCCTTTACTGAGAGGTCTGTTCTACACACACACACACACACACACACAGAGGCCTGCACACTTCCACTCACTCATGCTGATCTACCCTCAAATGCTGAATATTATAGTATTTGTCTTAGATGTCCTTGGTGACCAGGCAGCTGGACCAGACAAGCTAAGCTGCTGAATGATATGTCACACAATGCCTTTGACACACACACACACACACACACACACACACACACACACACACACACACACACACACACACACACACACACACACACACTCTCTCTGTACAGATATGGAGAGTGAGGATGGACAAAAGTGCATCCTCACTCTCCATATGTCCTTGGTGAGCAGGCTCAGCTGTTAGAAGTACATCACAGGACTGGAGGATAATATGACACACAAAGCCTTTAAGCCCATTTAAATGTTCATCGGCCGTTGGATGGGGGGGGGGGGGGTGTTTTTACTGTGCACGTATGTGTGTGAATGACAGTGTGAGTGGTGTGTGTGTTTGTGTGTGAGAGAGGATTGGTATGTCATCGCTGAGTCGTCTGAGTCAGCGTGAGCGTGGTGTGGTGTCGACTTTAAAGCTGAGACACAATGTGTTTTTGTGTGTGTGTGTTTGTGTGTATCTCTATGTGTGTGTGTACATGACTTTCTAGAGTTTCACTTTGAATCATTGTCAGGACATTTTGTTCGGTCCTCACAACTTCAAAGCGTCGTCTGAGGGTTAACACTTCATGTCCATGTGTGTGTTTAGGGGAAATGCTATTGAAATCATTCAATCTTCACACCTGTATGAGGTTGAGGGCTGAATGCAACTAATAGAAATATTAACAACATGTTCTATGATGAAGAGCCCTCAAAGGTGTCACAAGATGCTTTTGTGGTTCTCAAGATCATCATTTACTGTGAAAACACAAAACAACACTCCACCTAAGCTGTCCAAACATTAGTGATTAGTTACACCATGGCAATGAGTTTCTCCTCACTGTGAAGGTAAGGCAACAATAGCACCACTTGGAAACAAGAACTGCATCTCATACTTCAGGCTGCAGACTGTGTCATGTAGAAAGTGAAGTGCTACTTGTGCTAAACGTGTATTGAAAATCTCAAATGTCCTTCATGCAACACTTTGTCTTTAATTATTTTTAAAAGGTGGGAGTTTAATTACTGTAGCTGAAATTGAGGTTTTCCACACTTTTCTATGGTTAATATTTATTATTCATTCTTATTTTACTGACTTTACAGTGCTTTCCTACAGTCTTAGTAGTGTCTGCTCCTCCCCAGCCCTGCATAAAACTGCATTGGCTCTTGGACCATTTATTGCCTTTGTTTTGTTTTGTTTTTCCTCTTGAGGTTAGGCACAGTCAAAAATTGCTAGAGTCAAAATTTGCATAAGAACATACTTACTGTAAACACGATGCTTAGCTGCTTTTTTCCTCTTCCTGTTATTTGTCTGAAGTGACATTTGTTGCACTATACTGTTGTTGCCAATTGAGAAAAAATATGTCAATTTCCATCCAAATGGCTTGTTGCTTCTATAAATCTAAAACACTAAACAGTTTTTGGGGCTGTTACTGATATGGAGTTCCTATGAAGTCTCCACTACCCCCAATTTTGACATGTAGAGCATTTCTGCAAATGACATAAAACTGTAGTTATTGCTGATTTCCCTGTGTGTTTTTTTTTCTTTTTTATTGTTCTTGCAACAACTGAACTGGCCCAAACTATTGTGTGAATGTAATGAAAATGAGTTTGAGTATACAGTCATGGTATGGGCTGCAGGTTGCACCATGGTCTTGTTTACCTTTTTCATCACCTTAGCATATAAAACATGTTCTAAGTAGCACTGTATTTAGCAGTCAGCTCATTTGGGATGTCATTAGGTTTTTTGTCATAAATCAAAATAGGCCTACTGAGGAAACGTTGACCTACTGATGGTTAATGAATCACTACAATCATAGAATCATCTTGTGCAGGAACTTTAATATCTAAATAGAGGTCATGACATCCAGTGGTTGTCAAGACATTTCACATAGAACTTCATTGTGGCACTATAGAGGAAACAATCAGGTCACCAAAGTCACATCCTAGATGCAAAAAGGCAGACCAAAGTGATGGACTGACCTTTTGACTACATGACTGAAACAGTGTGTGCTGCAGGAACGAACATGTTTAGATATAGTCATACTGAGATTCTGTTAGAAATCATAAAGGAATACATTTTCAGACATTCATAGTATTCAAGTATAGTTCTACAAACTAAAAGAAAGGTCTGTGGGGAGGGGGTTTCTGAAGCTGCTTGTCCATTCAACCAGCACCAGCATACCGGCCAATACAGCTGCAGCTGTCGGTGGATGGGAGGAAAGCCAGCGAGAAACATAAAAATCATAATAAAAAGAAACTTAAATCCATCGAGTTGATGACCTTATCTGTCAGAAAGAGGGCGATCTACATTTAGACGAATGCCTACATCTAGATCATTTAGGCAACAGTCCCAGTAAAAGGTGCCAAAATAACTGATGTTGAGAGTTGGAGAGAGTTGAGGATCAGGATGAATAATGAGCCCTGCCTAACCCTACCCTGGAGAGATGGGTTGAATCCAGTTTAGATTATTGTACCAATGGCGTACCACTCCTTTAGATGAAATAGTGTAATATACCCACACTGATTAAAAGGCTGCCTCCTCTCCGTAGAAATCAGCAAACCGCCAGCGTGTGTAGAGAGTAAACATCATGACTAAAGTCAAAGCGTTAAATCGGTGGATTGGATTAAAACTGCTTTTCAATTGACCTTATTATAAATCTAAAGGTATCATATGCAGCTGAGGCCATTCAGTTCCACTTGTGTGGCTAATCTACTATTACATGACATTTGTGAGAGTGGGAACAGACTCCATTTGGGACGTAACCTTCTTAACCTTGGTTAATGCTGAAAACATCTTAGCATGATTCCAAGGCAGCTTTTCCACAGATGAGAGTTGGGAGTAAAATAAGCCTCCACCTCGAGATAAATACACAAATACCCACACACACTCTCTCTCTCTCACACACACACACACACACACACACACACACACACACACACACACACACACACACACACACACACACACACACACACACACTAATAGAGCTCTTAGTTCAAAATGTTGCGTTTTATGATTATGCATTTCCCATTTCATTCCCCCCTCCCAACATCATGGCACAATATTTCCTCTGCAGAATATTTTAGACCCCTGTTGATTTCTTAATTTGCTTCTTGGGTTCACAGTCTCTGACATACTTAGTTTGCATTATATTAAATTAATCAGCAAAATCCCCCCTGAACAAGATGATTAGAAAAGGAACTCGCAGCAAATGGGATGCAGCAGCGTCTTATTATTTTAGGCAGAAATCTTCTCTTTGACATCCAATCTTTGTAGTAATTCTGCTTTTGAGAGATAATGCATAGAGAATCATCATTAATAGAAACAGTGTGTATCCAGCAAGGTTTCCAGGAGCACTAACAAGATAAGACTTTAAAAAGGGAATTGCAGCATGTGATTGAACTTTTGTCCTTGTTTGTCTATATTGTCCACATTCCTATCTCTAAGCCACTCTTCCCTCTCGTTGACCTTCCCAGTGAATGTGTTAGACCCTAAAGGGCAGTGGCTGTGTGAGGTAGCCTACTTATCTATAGTCAGTGTGTTACCTGAAGTGGTTCCAGGTCAGTGAACTCCAGTTTGGAGAAGCAGCAGGAGCACCAGCACAGAAGCTGAGCGATGTGCTACTGAAGGAACCAGTTTCAAACAGAGTTGTTTTTGAGGTAAATTCATGCAAAAACCGCTGATGCACGTTACCTTCAGGGGCAGTTTTTGGGTCTTTACATTTGCCTCGAAAACAACTCTGTCTCGTAACGTTCCGTTATTATCTCATAGCGTGGTGAATGTGCAGGTCACAACTTGTCCACCAGAGCGTTTTGGAGTTGTTGAAGAAATCCCATGAGCCTCCGTAGCATAGCTCTGAGCAGCTCCGCCGTTCTAAAAATAGCTTGCACCAACAATTAAAGGTAACGAACCTACTCCTAAAGCTATAGGGATTATGGCAATGGGCTAATTTGTCAAAATGTTGAACTATCCCTTTAAAGTGGGCATTTTTAAAGTTGCATTTCTGCCATCTCACATGAGTATAGGCTATATCGCTCTGTTTCTGTGCCAACACACCTCCCTTAACTCCATGTGTTAAAGTGACAACGTATAACTGCCTCACACAACCCCATGTCGTCTTTAAAATGAACATCCACCTACTGACCAATTTGCATCAATGTGAGAAGCAACGCTATTTCACCTGTTGTGATGCTAGTTAGCACCACCCAGACATGCTGGCTCACATTCAGTCTGAACATAGAAGGTGTGTTTGTTGCCAGAACCCAACAATACACAGGCAGAATGTTAACTGCAGTGTGTAAATGCCTGTTTTGTACTTTCACTGAATCTGAACCAGTCAGTGACATCATTTCCTCCCAAATCTAACTTGTAACAACAATTAGAACAATATTAACATATTTTTCAGAGCTACTGATTTGGTCTTTTCAGATGCTCAGGTGTTTGAGTAATATTCCACCCTGTAATCTTTGCCCCGGTGTTTATGTGTGTGTGTGTGTGTGTGTGTGCATGTGTCAGAGACTAATAAAGTCTCCTCTGATGCTTTGCTTTCACCGCATTCATTTGTGGAACAAACAACAAGCTAAATGCCAGGCAAATTCATCTCCTAATAAGCCGACACTAACACAGGGATTTTCATGAGGGGGAAAATAATTGCCTGTTAAAAGTGCTTTTTCATAAGTTCCACGTCTAATTTGGCAACTCATGAAGTGTGTCATGGAGGGAGAGAGAAAGAGGAGCGAGGATCACAGCTTTTTGCCTCCAGTCTACACTTCACCCAGAAAAGCCTTTGCCTTCTTCTGCATTTCCTACTTTTTTTTTCTGCTTTGCTTTGTCTTTTTCCTGCTCTGAATTGTGTATTTCAAAACTCACCTTCAATCAGATGTTTCTACCTCAGAGGCCTCTCTCCCCCACTTTCCCACCTCTACCCCCCCCAAACTCACATACACACACACCTACACCCCCTACTTCCTCCACTGACATCCCTTTCAACAGCAACACAAGTCTTTCTTCTTTGACTATCGAGTGCCTGAGCAGTGTTAGTAGTTCCTCTTTTTTTATGCTTAGTCGACAGCGTAACAAGCCCTGTACGGCGAGGAGCTGGCACCAGTGAGCGTCAGCACGTCGTCTAAACTGTTGCGGATAAAGTATTATACACCCGCGGTGGGTGAAGAAGAGGGGGGAGAAAAAAAAGAAGCTGCAAAGCACATCATCTTCACTTGATCATCCCCTCCAAATCCCCCTGGCACGGTGGCAGCAGGCAGGCGTGCAGGGGAATTTTGAGAGGTCAGGACATGAAAAAGCCAAAGAAAAGAAAAAAAGTGTGGAAGGGATGAAGCAGAGAGGAGAGGAAATGAAACCAAAGGAGAGAGATAGAGAGAGGGAGAGGGGGAGGGGGAGAAGGAATATGAAAGAGACAAGAGCAGTGGTGGAGTGCGGGATGATAACGTCAGGGGAAAATTGATGCCGAGAGTAACAATCCGGTTTATTTGTGCTTTGTCGGCTGTGATAGACATCCAGAAAGCTGCAATCTGAAATCACCGTGAAGGCAAGCGCTGCATAAACACGACAGTGGAGGGGTTGAATGCATTACCAGTAGGGGAAGGAAGCTTCATATACATGATAAACAGAAATGCTGGGAGAAGCCCCCTTGACAGCCGACTGTGATACATGTGAACTCAACATTAGCTATGAGCACTGACTGCAGCACTTAAGCACTGAGGGCTTTATCATCGCAACATGCCGCAGATGTAATGATGCTATGGGTTTGAAATGTGTCATTGGAGGGAGATTGTATTCACGTACAGAGCAGTTTTGTGTAGTGAAGCCTTACATGGGTGCTCAGTCAGAAGCAGGTAACAGGGGATACATACGGAACAGAGGCTTTATATTTGTATTGATGGGAATTCTGACAAATATGCTGATTCAATGAAAGAGCAGATGTTCCTTAGCCTGGCTCTCGCCAGACCCTTGTAGTTCCCCAAAGCTACGCTGACAGCGTTGCCAGGTGGGAAATGTAGGATTATCGTACCAGAGGCATAAAATTATCGTATTTTGAGGGAAATTATCGTACACCTTTTATAACCAAAATAACAAGCCTATTGATGCACTATAGTCAAATATGCTGATGCACTATAGTCACTCTAGTGTATAATAGCGCCCTATGGGCACTCATGGCTTTGTAACGTCAGTACAACGTCAGTACCCCCCACCCCCAAGTGGGGTTGTCCGTTTTTTTTGTTTTTTTTTTACAGTCGTCACGCAGTGAGGATGATTTTGTGGTCCTCTAACTTGTCGGGAAATAAAATGAGAAAAATAAAATGTTTGGTCATCCAATCCTCAAGAGCAAATAGACCTTTTATGATCACAGTTTATTTAAGTGGTGGTAGATTTTTAGCTCTCCTGAAGCCACACATTAAAAAGACAACAACCAATTTGATCCTTAACAGCGGCTGGCAGGCGCGCGCACACACACACACACACACACACACACACACACACGGACGGATGGACGAACGAAATTTCAGAGTCATGATCAACATGACATGATGTCGAATAAACGTGCGGCGGTTTGGACAAAAAAACAACAACAACTCAGTGTGCAAGGGCCTTACTGTCTCCTTCAGGGGCTCTCATTTCATTTTCCCTGCATTCTTCTGTTTTGAATTCCGCTCGCTTGATTTCTAGACCCGACCTGAACGTCTCATGGGGCGGGCGCAGCTGACCATTCAGCCAATCATGCTCGTTTTTCTGAGACAAACGCATGAACGTCACTCGTGATTGGCTGGAAACTTGTCACATGGGAACAGATGCCTTCAGGGTTCACAAAAAAAATCCGGCAGATAGTTGCGGCAGGCTGATTACAACCATACATTCACAAAATGGTCAAATTATCGTACAAATACGATAATTATCGTACACCTGGCAACACTGTACGCTGAGCTCCGCACAAGGGTCTGGGACTGCTCCATAGGCGATTCATTTCAGAAGGCGGGGCCTTGTAAAAAAATCTTGTATGTGATTGGATAAACCACTTGTCCGTTATCTTGAATGACGTGCTACTTCAGCCACTCACTGCGAGCCGCCATTGTTGTTTGACTCAAACAGTCGCTTCAGCGCTACGTCACACCTCAGAAAGTCCCGCCCGGCGATCCTGATTGGTTCATTATTTTTTGCTCCGGGGAAGAAGTTTGCATTGGCCTCGAGTCCAGACCCTTGTGTGAAGCTGAGCGTAGCGCCTCTGGTGGAGCTTTGCGGAACTACAAGGGTCTGGCGAGAGCCAGGCTAGATGTTCCTACAAGGTTTACACATTTTCATGAAGGAGCAGAGAGGAACCAAGCAGACTATGCTTATTTACAGGAAAGATATATATGAATGAATGAATATTTATTTTTCATGTCATGCCACCATCCCATATGGGATTGCAAGACACATTTACTGACAAATCAAAAACTAGACAGTCCTTCATGTTGGTATTACCCGCCACAGTCACAACTGTGACACATAAATAAACAATTTAAGATGACTTTCAGTACTCGTGTGTATATCGCTCTTCGTCTCATTGCCCAGGCTTTGTCAAGAAATAAAGAAAATGCTAATATTTTCAACTGAAAAGCAGCTTTTTGGCACAAAACTTTCACTGCGGCAGGCGGAGTCTGTGACACCTCCCCCTGCTGCGCCGCCACACCCATCTCAGCGCGCTGTACCAAACTGCAAAACTGACCGTGCGCAGGGCTGCGCTGGTCCAAACTTGCACTGCGCCGGCTCCGCCCACCCTGTGCCACGAAACTAGGGCCGTTCTCAAGGTCATGAGTTTGATTCCCATGTTGACAGAGCCACAGCTGAGACTGATTCATTAACTAGAGACTCCTCTGATATCTCTGCAGTTGATCAACTATTATGTTCCTGAGCCATTTTTTCCAACCTAGGAAAAACCTCAGGCTTACAACTTAAATATCCTAACCTGGAAAAGGTTAGGATATTTAAGTTGTAAGCCTGAGTTTGAGGTATACAATTAAACTGAATATCACTCGCTAAAGACTGAGCAGATAAAATCACGATGCCAACCTTTTGAGGGCAGACTGACACAGGTGTTTTAAATCAGATCATTAAGAACGGATGTTTGTGTTGTTTATCACCTATTTTACTGTCAGAGTCCATCAAATACACACATAAATGCACACAGACAGGTTGACAGCTCTTTAATGTAAATGTCCAGGGTGGAATGATCATATGTCTGTGCATAATAAGTCTTGATCTTAAGGTCGTGGGTTTGATTCCCATGTTGTCAGGCACCCTGGCAGCAGTGACGTGCAGTCAGGTGAGGCAGGTTAGGCAGTGCTGCATGTAGGTTGTCAGGGAAAATTTAATTATAATTATTATTTAAAGTAACATTGCAGAGTTTTTCGGCCTTAAAATAATGTTTCATTGCAATGGTAGAAAAATGGTTAATAGGATGAATGGTGCTGCCGCTGCAGCCTGAGCCGGGTCGCCTCGGCTGAAACTGCACTATGGAACTTCCCCCCTCCTCCCCCCTCCCCTCTGCGTCGAGGGAGAGACGTGGTGGGTAAAAGCGAAACTTACGGTTCCCCTCCGGTCGTCGTTGTCACCGTCGCTGCCACCGCCGCCCCCCCGACCCCACACACCCCCTCCCCCTTCACCCGCCACACAGTCTCCTTGCAAACATGTGGAAATACTGTCGTTTATTAATGGGAATAGACGCTGGATGCGCTCGCTGATAAGTTTCGTTTTCGTTTTTCCCCCCAGACGATAGCGCTTCTCAACCAGATGGTGGAAGCACTGAGCTGAAACTCTGCAATGTTGCTTTAATTCATAACTAAGGTTTAATTATCTTTTTTTTTTTTTTCAGATACTTTACACAGGTTTAAATGTGTCAGCATTTGGTGATTTTCATGAAAGCGACTCAGCAGAACCTAACCTCTGGCCAGGCAGCGGCTGCAGAAGCACACGGTGTGCGTTTGTGCATGTGCAGTTGTTCCCACATAGACTTTACAGAGGCTACGCTGCCTCTTAACGTAACTCTACTAAGCGTGAGCGGCACTTACGTTCACGTTGCTTTCGTGAATTGTCAACAAGCAGCAAATTCAACTGCAGTGATGGATAACTCTACCTGAGAGGCTCAACAACTTAATGAGCTTTCATTTGCCTGAACTACAGTAGCTAACAGTTTTAACCTACTCTCTCCCGCCCTCTCTTTCCTACACAAGCACACACAAACACACAAAGCCTAGATCTGTTGTAAACCTTTTAATAATGGCTTGTTGAGTACAGTTAACATTATTGTTGCTTAGGTTTGAGTGTGGATTAATTGTTAAAGGTGTACAGAAATGGCCGTTTGTCCCGTTTGTCGCGCCGAGTTGTCACGAGCTGCAACACGAGTTTACCCGAGTAAGGAAAATGAATTTGATTGGTCGTTATCGAGCGGGCGGGATATTCAAAGCTTGGGGCGAGCCCGAGCTCCGTGTGTGTGTGTGTGTCTCAGACGTTTGAATGACGGATTACGGATCCAATATCAGTGGCTAGTGAATCGTGTACAGGCTGACGTATAATCCGTGCGCCTGCATTATCCAATACGAAAAAAAAAACTACACTAAAATACACACTTTCATCACGGATTTACTCAAAAATAGAATTTTGCACAAAGTTTGACCTACATCGTCTGATAGATGAGTTATTACACTAATTTTATGACCCAGAGTGGGCTCAAATTCAATTTTCTTTTCTGTACACCTTTAACAGTTTGTTGTGTGTGGTGGTCCAATATCATGATCCTCTTATTGATGAGTTGCGTTTTATTAATAACTGCTGATAATAACTGTGTGGATGGCTTGAATTGTTTTTGTTTTTTATTTGGTTTCGACAAAGTTTGCCCCCTGAAAATAGTTATTTCTAATCAGCTGGAAGGTGAAAATTAATCTTTCCTAGCTGGAGGGTATGAACATCTTTGACAGAGGTGTTCTTCTGTAGCAACCATTTTAAATTCTGGGAGAGGACGATGAGAACAATGAGGCTTAGCTGAAGAACTTGGAGCCAGGGTTATTTGTACCCGGGGGGTTTTCTAACTATGCAGGGTTTTTTCCCCAGGGAGGCATAGGAGAGCTGAAGGTGAGGCACAAAGGGAGAGACATGAGATGAAGACACTGGTCGAGGTGAAAAGGACAGGTGCATGAAAACAACAGGAAGATAGCAGTTGTAGTTTGGCTCTAGTCCCGTGTCAATATTCATGTTGAAACAGTAGTAATAGATTAATTTGTGGATTCAATTTGACCCTTTTCAGACACTGTCACCATCTTGATGTTCATAATGCTCGTAGTAATCAGGAAACGGCCAAAAGCTGTCTGAGAATCTCCATGTTTCAGTGTTTCCTTTAGTCAGTCTGACGATTGACTGTCCAGAATAGTTTCAAAGTTTTCTTGTATCCCACAGCTTCACTCACTGACTCATGGTGCCATCATATATTCAGTTCCCTAAATCCCCAATGGGGGCAATGCCACCTCTGTGTTCACCTTAGAAAACACACAATTGGAGCAATGCCATCACATGTACCAACAGAGTAGAGACAGACTCAGGGGAGAAAGAGTAGAAGCTGCTGGCTGCAGAAGTGGGATTGTTGCGTTTCATCTTCCGGAGCCTCATGTGAGACAATTCGATGGGTCATGGTGTGTTTTTGAAACTTATTTCAGGGATGCAGCTCACTCTTTTAATTCCCAAGTGTGATGTTTCTGGTGCAACAGGTGTGTTCACAGTGTTTGCCTGTGCTGGTATGTCTTTCAGTGCACAGTCAGACAGCACAGAGCTGGACCTGAGAAATACATGTGGCTATACCACTCTATTGAGTCATTTGACCTGCTGTTCCATCACCAACAAAATCCAAATAGCAGTTCCAGTGTAAGATGAGGAACACAATAAACACGATAAAATAGGGTCTTGGTCTCACATTATGTTGTCCCTGTCATCCATTACAATCACTGTATGACTGCTCATGTCCCTGCCACAAGTTTTTTTTTTCTTTTTTGGTCAAGTTCTGTCTTGTTTTCAGCTGACCTTGATGAGTTTTCTCAGCTCTCACCGAAGTCTCGACATTCAAACGTTCCTTTATTTTAATGGGGACACGTGATTTCTTCAGAAAGAAAACAGAAGGACAGAGTGAGTCAACCTAAAGTTTGTGAGAGTGTTTTGTCAGCTACTATCTCCGAGGTCAATACATTTCCTTTAATTCCGGCTTGCTGACAGATGCTGGGTTTCAATTTGTGAATAGGACTGAATTAAAGACCTTGAGGTGTTTGTCCAGCCCCCTCGTTTAACAAGCTGAGGACAGCAAACATGAACCAACTTCAAATGATTTCCTGACTTATTCATCAGGATTAGGCTATATATTTCTGACTGATAAAAACCACACACAAAAAAAGATAACATAACCTTGTCATCCAGGAGGTCAATAAAACCATATTTTAGAGATCATATAGAGATGACTTTTATTTTTCATTTGAAAGCTCATCTTGAAATCACCGTTGGCAAGAGCTGGATGTGCTGCAGGCAAAAAGCACACACACAAAGTGATGGCTTTGACAACTCATGAAACTTTGAATAACAAAGGGACCTTGTAGAGGGGTTTTTTTGTTACAAAATAAAATGATTTAATCTTGTAAGGTCCACATTACAGGCTTGTATGAAGTTTCGACTCGATGTCGGTATGGAGACTTGACATTGGACAATATGGATGATGAGAAGTAAGCATATTCAAAAATATACTGTGTATTAAGGTCACATGTCAAACCCTGAACCTGCTTTGTAAGAGGCTACCAGGTGAAGTCAACATGTTCTCTCACTCCTCATCTATAGCAGCGTATGTATCCTTATCCTTGATGTTGATCAAAAATAACAGTATGTCCTCCCTCACAAAAGGTGCTTTAGAAATAATCTTTTGATTTCAAATAATTCTATTTTGTCCTCAAGGCAGCGCAACAGAACCTGCAGCGAGGACGACCAAAACAGTGAGAATGATGGATGAATACAAAATCTATGCACATAACCTCAGTGACTTGGATTGGCTGGCTTAATGCCTAACCCTATACACTGGCTGTAGGATTGGAAATGTGATGAGCTGGATTCATCATTGGGAAACAATGATGACAATATTTGATACTTTATAGAAAGAGAAACAGATCTATAGCTTTTAACAGCTGAGAGACCTTGGCATTCTCCCATGCATTCAGCTCTCTGCAGTTTTTATTCCAGACTGTTATAGGTTATTAATGTGTTCCGCCTGCCGCTATGCATGGGAAGTGAACCTGTGACTTCCCAAAGTCCAATTTCTGCGGGCTACATGAGGTTAATTTTTTTTGAGGAAGGGGATTAAAGTGGGGAGCTCCAAATGAATAAATGTATCCAGAGACCCTGCTGTAAAGTAGAAATCAAATTGAACCTTAACCGCCCCGATTAAGCTAATCCCAAGAGTCTATGTCATGCTCCCTCTAAATGCATTTTTTTTCTTTGTCAACCTGATTATTTTTGTCATCTATTTTTAACCAGGAAATATTTCAATGGAACATCTGATGGCACTTTTCCAGAATCATCTTTTCTTTTTTTCCTGTTTCAGCATCCTATTCCCTATGTTCACTGAAATACGGTGAAATCCAAAAGTGTGAGGGTGTGAATTCACTTTTATGGAATGTGTGTAAATCTCATAATTGATATTTCCAGATTATTAATTGCTCTTCAGCATAACTAAATGTATGTTCAGGATTCAGCAAGAGTGTGTATCTTCTCTTCGCTGACAGTGATGTGATCACATTTATCCAACAACAACTGTACCTAAAGTGGGCCTACAGTACTGGAAGCTGAAGGTTAGTAATTGCATCGCACTTGTTATTCAATATGATTGTTGTTTGTTGTCACAGTGTTAGTTGGAAGTTGTTCAGAATGCGTTGGATGTGCTGGATGCAGCAGGTGGTCATGGTTTATGTTTGCCAAAAAGGTTGGAATAAATAAACCTTCCACGAGCTACAAAAAAAAACATTTTGTCTCTTTGTTGACTAGTTATTCACTGTTCAGCTGACCTGTGATCTCTGTTCAAAGTCAGCTCCTGTAAACACAATTTGTCCTCACGGCTGAACATTTTTGCTTTATTACTCTGAGAAAAAGCTCCCGCACACTGTCATCACTTGCAGAGGTTTTATTGAACAACGTTTCGGTCCTGAGACCTTCGTCAGGTTCTAAAGGTGTGTGTGAGGGAGGAGGCGGTATAAATAACCTCGGCACCAATCAGCGTCCTCACGTGACAACACCCCAGAGAAAAAAAAAGTTACACACAGTGTCAACAAAATATACACATTATATCAAAATACACATTACATTACAGAATCTCATACATAAGGAAAACATCGAATAATTAAGCATTTTTTAAGGTTTTTTAAGATTTTTTAAGACCCTGAGGGGCACTCGGGGAGACACAGAATATAGAAAAAATCTCTAGAAAAACATCTTTGATAACGATTTGAGTAGCCTACAAATCTGAAATAGGCCTGCATGTGAGGAGACCGAACAAGACATCACCCACATCGAAAATCACATCATATCATATCGAAAGTATCGAAAATGCAAACATAATTCATTTACTATAAACATTAGACATTTTTACAAATTTCTTCACATTTCTTAACAATTTTTAAGCCAAAGAGGGGAGTTAGGAAGAAACATGTCAAAATTATTACAAACACACATGAAGAGGCAACTCATCATTCAGACCTCTAGGTGACAGAGTCTGTAAGTTGTAAATCCAGAATGCTTCACGACGTTTTAACAGCAAGTCATGACCCCCCCCCCTGCGTGGTGGGACTACTTTTTCGATACCACAGAAGCGCAGGGAGGAGATGTCATGTCTGGCGTCATTGAAATGGACTGCTACCGGGTATTCCCTATCATTCCGGCGTATAGAGCTTTTGTGCTCACTAATGCGCTGTTTTAATTTTCTTATGGTTTTACCCACATACACTAGACCACACGGACAAGAAAGAATATACACAACATGCGTGGCATCGCATGTGATAATGCTGTTGATGGGGAACTTCTTGTTTGTGTGAGGATGGCTGAAGTGGTGGGTTTTGTATGTGTTGTTACATTGGGCACAGTGGCCACAGCGATAGTTGCCAGTGGGAAGGGGGTGTATGAGACGCTGTTGTAGCTGCGTGGGTTGCTGGTTAGTGACGTCAGCGTGAACCAGTAAATCTCTCAAGTTTTTACCCCTCTTGTACACAAATAACGGCAGATCTTTAAACGAAGAAGACAATTCTGGGTCTGACTGTAGAATGTGCCAATGTTTTTTAAAAACAGGTTTTATGACATGTGACAGGGGAGAAAACGAGGTAATACAGGTGACAGAAAAACTTTTCTTTTTTCTGACTTTTTTTCAATAAGTCAGAGCGAGTTTTTTTCAGGACGGTTTCATAAGCTTTCTGAATCCATTCCTCAGGATACCCACGCTGGACAAATCTAGCTCTCATGTCCATCGCTTTCTCTGTAAAATCTTCGGTGGTCTGACAGATCCTCCTAAGTCTACAAAACTGACTTTTAGGGAGACCCCTCTTCAATGGGGTAGGATGAAAACTGTTCGCCAGAAGGAGTGTGTTTCTGTCAGTATCCTTACGATATAAGGTAGTTGTGAGAGTACCATTTTTTCTCTGGGGTGTTGTCACGTGAGGACGCTGATTGGTGCCGAGGTTATTTATACCGCCTCCTCCCTCACACACACCTTTAGAACCTGACGAAGGTCTCAGGACCGAAACGTTGCTCAATAAAACCTCTGCAAGTGATGACAGTGTGCGGGAGCTTTTTCTCATGTTACTCGACCACCTGGTCTTCTCCTACGCACCTGTCCGTCCGTGCCGGTGTGCACAAGTTTCAGCCTGGTTTTGCTTTATTACTCTAAAAATGGACAAAGAAAAATGACTGCATTCATAAAGCACTTTCATAGCCTTGACAACCACCGAAAAATGCACAACACGTCATATTCATATTGACACTCTTTTCACCTACATTTTATTACATTGTTACATTGATGATAAGTGCTTTTTTTGTACAGTATCTTGCCCAGGGCCACTATGACTTGTTGACTGGAGGAGTTAGTTGACTTGAAGCACCTTGTTGATTTAAATATTTATCAAATACATTTTATTGTAATGGTATGTAATTTTGGTCTCTTTTTCTTTGCATTTGCATTGTCCCCATCAAACAAACTTAATTGAGTTAAATTGAAAATAGAAGCACATTAGCAAAGTGCTATGTGAAGCTACATGTCTGGGCAAGTTTCATTTCAAATTCTAATGTGCTGGTCATTATATTATAGAGAATAAGAGAGGCCATCTAAGAATGGCTCCAGGGTGGCTGCAACTGCTTCCTCAAGCTCTCAGAAATCAATCAGCACTCTGAAGTAGTTGATTTGTTATTTTGACTTTTCATTTGATACTCTTAACTTACTGTGCTAGGAAAATAATTGCCAGATACTGATGATTAAAATACTTGGTACGATGGAAATGTACAACCTTGTCTTGACAGTTTGATAAAAAAGCTAAGGTCTTTGAACTTGATGAAAGACAAAGGTACACAATGAAACATCCTAATTCATATTCTCCTTCAGTGGTGTACATTTCTGACAAATGTGTGATTATTCAAACGGAATAGAGACAGTTAATGACACGTTTCCAGCCGAGAGCAGGGGCCCTTTTCCCTTTTACGCTTAACTCAGCTGGTAATCTGGATTCATGTGATGCTAGACTTAAACGCTATGCCACATAAAGCACTTGTAAGTGCCACATAGCAGCCTGTCTGATGGTCTGATGTGCGAGTCACACAGGCAGAGAGTGTGTGCTCTAACCACTTAAAGGGATAGTTCAACATTTTGTCAAACTGACCCATTGCCATAATCCCTATAGTCATAGCAGTAGGTTTGTTGCCTTTATTTGTTGGTGTAAGCTATTTTAAGAACGGCGGAGCAGAGCCGCGAGCTGCTCGAAGATACAGAGGCTCATGGGATGTCTTGGTTTTCCTCATCAAACTCATCAAATTCACAACTCCACAACGCTCTGGTGGACAAGTTGTGACCTGCACATTCACCATGTAATGAGATAATAATGGAACATTACGAGTTGTTTTCGAGGGAAATACAGAGACTGCTTGTAGAAAAATCAGCGGTTTTGCATGAATTTACCTCTAAAACAACTCTGTCTTGTAACGTTCCTTTATTATCTCATAGTGTGGTGAATGTGCAGGTCACAACTTGTCCACCAGAGCGTTTTGGACTTTTTGGATTGTGTATTTGATGAGTTTGATAAGGGAAACCAAGAAATCCCATTAGCCTCCATAGCGTAGCTCTGAGCAGCTCACGGCTCTGCTCCGCCGTTCTAAAAATAGCTTGCACCGACGATTAAAGGTAACAAACCTACTGCTAAAACTATAGGGATTAGGGCAATGGGCCAATTTGACAAAATGTTGAACTATCCCTTTAAAGATAGTAAACTGTTCAAAGACATCTTACAGTGCCTGGATAAATAAATGTAACATTTGCTTCTGGCATAATCCCTGCTGTATGGAAGTCCGCACAAGTTTTACCCCTGTTTAAAGGTGGTGAGCCAGGTGTTCTCAATAACTACCGTCCAATCTCAAAGCTCTGTCATTTGGCTAAGGTTCTTGAATCCCTTGTTAATTCACAGTTACGGCATTTCCTGGAGGTAAACAACATTCTTCAGCCTCAACAATCCGGATTTAGGCCTGGACATAGTACCACAACAGCTGCAACACTGGTTGTCAATGACATACTCAATGGCTGCCCTTGATAATCGTTTGCACTGTGCGGCACTCTTTATCGATCTATCGAAAGCCTTTGACACTGTGGACCATAATATATTATTAAATAAACTGGTTTCACTGGGTTTTGATAACTCCTCCATAAACTGGTTCAGTAATTATTTGTCTGGGAGGACTCAAACTGTTGTAGCGGATGGGTCTAGATCAAGTTTACTTAATGTGTACAAAGGTGTACCACAAGGGTCAATTCTAGGCCCTCTTTTATTCACACTCTATATAAATAATATTGTTCCCTCTTTTGTGTCCTGTAATTTCCATTATTATGCGGATGACACGATTCTATATAGTATTGGCGCCACACCAGAAGCAACAGTCACAAATGTACAATCTGCTTTCAATATGTTTCAACAGGCTCTTGTTGAGCATAAGCTTGTTTTAAACTCAGAAAAAACCAAATGCATGTTCTTTTCTAGGGCTCAATTAACTAATAAGAACATTGGAATACACACCTTACAGAAAAACACACACATTGAGACTACTGATTCTTATAAATACTTCATATAGAACAACTAATCAAAAAACTGAAAAAGAAACTTGGTTTCCTCTTCAGGAATAAATCATGTTTTTCTTTCACCAGTAGGAAAACAATAGCTCAATCTACAATTATGCCTGTCTTCGACTACGGGGAAACTTTATATATGCATGCCTCTTCCTCCCTTCTGAGGCCTCTCGATGCAGTGTTTCATAGTGCCTTACGTTTTGTCACAGGCGACGGGTTCTCCACCCACCACTGTGTTTTATACGATAGAGTGGGTTGGTCCTCCCTCTCTTCTCGTAGAGAGCAACACTGCCTCTTGTTTATTTATAAAGCTTTGATTGGGAAGCTCCCAACCTACTTGATGTCCTTGTTGCACTTGAGTCAACCAAGACCCACCCGCTCAGCATCATACATTAGGTTAGATATTCCACGGGTAAATACAGAGGGAGGAAAGAAAGCTTTCAGTTTCTTTGCCCCAGACAAGTGGAATAAACTGCAGGACTCGCTAAAACTTAAACAGTTTATTTCTGTGGAGTCCTTCAGGAGTCTTTTAGACCTTGTCTTTCATATTGAATGTACTTGCTTTTCGTGAAGTTGAGACCCTCAACCATAAGTTGTTTTTTCTTGTGTCTGCTTATGGTATCTTTAAATCTGACACCTGATGATTACACTGTGGACTGTTTATAATTGTGTTTTATTTTTGCTTTTATGCTTGATGCTTCATTGGTGTCGCTGTTGTGTGTGTTGATTGGTGTTGCTGTTGTGTGTGTTGTTCTATATTTGTGATCAGGGTGTCATTGTAAAAGAGAGCTTGCTCTCAATTGGCTTCCCTGAATAAATAAAGGAAAGGAAATGAAATGAAATAACATCTGATGGATGTTATGCTTGGTCTAAATCAGACAGCCATGGTTGCGGTGGGCTATTTAGTCACTCAGTTAGTCAAATATTTAGTTAGTTAGCCCAAAAGTGACATTGGAAAGTCATGTTGGTCTGATTTGCTGCAGCTTTTCCCCAGGTCTGCTTGATGCAGGTAGCCCAGGTATGGCCTCATGTACATGAATCATAGTTGGGCGGCTGTGGCTCAGGAGGTAGAGCGGGTCTTCCACTAACCGGAAGGTCGGTGATTCAATTCCCGGCTCCTCCAGTCAGCATGTTGAAGTGTCCTTGGGCAAGACACTGAACCCACACTTGCCCCCTGTTTTGTTGATGTGCACTGGGTGTACAGTATGAATGTGAGTGAATGTGTAGATTTCAAGCACTGTGTTTAGTGCTGTATGGATGAGTGTGAAAGGCGGAATGGGACACACACTGTTAAGCACTTTGAGTGGTCCTAGAGATTAGAAAAGCGCTATATACTGTATGTGCAAGTCCATATGCTACTGCAAGATAAAAATTATGATTTCTGCACATCACACATGGAAGCAGCTAGCAGACTTTTGTATACGTGTGGGTTATTTTTTATCCTTCACCAAGGAGCGAACCCAAACAGCCCATTATAATCTTTCAGATTGACAATATAATACAGTATGCACATATTTGTATTCTGTGTCACACCGAAAAGATGTAATTCAAACATGGGAAACATTCCTCACAATAATAAAGTCTATTAACATATAATAGTCAAGGTATAGCTCATTTTAACACATCAAGTGCTTCACAAGAGAAAGGAGAAAATGGATGAAATACAAAAGAAAGATTGCAATGAAAAGAGAATTAGCGCTTTATATTTATATAATTTCATAAAAGAAATGCATAATGTGACTGTCATCTATCTGTGGTTGAAGAGAAACTTCACACAGAAGAGCCAAAACACTTTTCAGCTCTTTTCCCACAGCCTCCACCCTCCTCAGGACTCATCATGTGTGGCCTGTGTCATTAGCTCTTCGACAAAAGCATTTCTTCCCCCATTTATTACATCAATTCTCCATCAACTAAACCTCTTCTGCCTCAAATGGGCATCGAAACTACTCGGGATATTGAGCAGAATGTATCGACTTTCAATTTGTTCATTTCATTTCAAATTGGACTCTTCAGAATCTGAATAAAACACTTGAATAAGAGACTCCATTATGACTGAGAGAAAGAGTACAAGAGGTGGTGTGAGGACACTGGGTAATGTAACTCCTACACACACATGGGACACATGAGCAAACACACACACACACACACAGCAGATGACAGAGCTATCTGTTTGGACCAGAACAAGGTCATGTACTGACCGCTGGCCCTATTCCATCTAACTCATTTTTTACCCTGCGTTCCTCTGCATTTCTTAAAGAAACACACAGAGCTTTTGGCAAAGACACAGTTTGATACTGCTGGGTGACAAGATGCCAGTTTGGCACATTATCACACATCCATGGTAATGTCATTCATGTTTGAAATCTGCTGAAGCCCTAACTACACAGAGACACTCCTGAAATCCTAAAATAGCCTGTTGTCTTTATACTTTTATGAGTATAACTAATATGAGTACTGTGATGTGGTTGTTTTATGGAAGCTTGTTACATGTTCTATTACTATTCTGCCCTACAACGGAAGAAAGGGTTAACTCCTCAAGCTGCGTTCAGACCGGACCTTTTGTTTTTCAAATGAGCGACGAGTTTACATGTTAACACTCGCACCGCCGTTGGACACTATATACCTATAACCGCCATGAGTCGTTCATTGGACGAACTGTAATAAAGCATTAATTAGTGCTGTATAGGTGTTACAGTTGTTGTAGTCTTTTAACAGCTACTGTTTTTTCCCCTGTGCACTTACACTAGTTTGCTCCTAAATACTGGCTTTATAAAACTAATTTTGTTTTCTTTTGATATCATGTTGATATTTCCCCTGAATGTGGCTACACCTCTTCTACAACCAGTCTGTCCAGTCTGGAAAATAATTTCTGCGCCGTGCGTGTGTGAAGTAGCCAGACTGGACGTCAGTGTGCATCTGCGCAGCCTGCGCACGTGTACACACAGAGACACACATACACACACACGCACACACGCACACACACATAGAGAGAGAGAGAGAGAGAGAGAGCATAAGCCCAATAATGTCGGCGCAAATTGGTGAATTCTCTGCTCGTCCAATGAACGAACGTGGCGGTTACAGGTAAAAATGAGAAAAACATGATCGATATTTTTTTATGTGAATAATATTTATTGTATTTAACAAAACGGGGTGCTGCCCAGCATCATTTTAGAAAAAGTCACAGACTGGTGGACTTCAATGTTTTTTTTAAATAAAGTTATGCACAAATGGAAATCAAAGTCATCCAATGAACGGCAGTTGGCGGTTCTAGTGTTAAGTCAATGCAATCGAGCGATTGAGCGTTTAATCGCCCAGGCGAAAAAACACTGGGGCTCGGAGCGACAACGACGGAGCGACAGAGCGACAGAGCGACAGAGCGTTCTTTCGCTCTGTCGCTCGAGATGAGAAATCCCAACTCTCCGGCCGCCAGTCGCTCGTCGCTCAGCGCTGATTGGCTGCTGTAATACCGGTGGTGCCGGTGTAAACCAGGTGTAAACAGAGACACATGGCAGTGGGCATGACGTCATCCAAGTGAAAATGTGAGTCTGTGGCTCTGAGCCAAACTGACGAGCGACTGCAGCTGAGCGACGGAGCGTTTTTTTTCGGAGTGATACGAGCGACAGAGACAAAAATAAAAGGTCCGGTGTGAACGCACCTTTAGAGTGCAGTTCTGAGAACTTTTTGTTGTCCAGTCAACTGTATTGAACTTAGGATTCAGAAAATTGGTCAAATCCTTGCTTTTGTGAGTAGTAGTCTAGCTGTGTAAAAATATTTAACTCAAACTTAACCCCTTATTACCCTTATTTCAGAGTTACCTCTCTCTGTTTGTGCATTGAGACAAAATATAAGCTGGTCATACAACGCAAGAAAGGGGAAACTCCCATTGGTTCTAAAATGGTAGCAGCCTGTTGTACAGTAGGGCCTGTTGAACATTCTATACACAGGAAGAAAAGGGTAATTCATGTTACTGTGTTCTCTCGTTGTTTCACCACAACTTTGGGTAGTTCTATACACAGGAAGAAAGGGGTAACTCTAGTTACGGTGTTCTCTTGTTGTTTTTCTGCAGTTTTTGGGAGTTACTGTGAAAACCACCCACAAATATATCCCAAATAAGATAACGTTGAGTCAAGATATTTATCCACATGATGTAGCAGACCTTTAATGTCACAAAAATGACAAAATCTAATTTTTGACAAAAAATGAGTTACCCCCTTCTTGCGTTGTAGGGCAGAATTGATAATTGATATTCAGTGCTGTATCTGAGACGTGAACAGGTGTGGTCCCTCTGCAGCAGTCGGCCTAGTGTCTTGTACATTTTAAAATCTGCACAGTGTTGTCTTCGGCTTCACCAGGCAGCTGTTTCCAGCATGGAAGCCTCCAAAAATCAGCTCAGTACAAACTACAGTACTAAGAATAGCTAATAATAGTAATTATGTACAACAGCACAATGTCTCTATTATTTCCTGCACAGCCACCAGCTAACACCATTGGATTTAAAATACTCATTTTTAAAATTTCTTTTCTTCTTTTTTTCCAGTATAAAGAGACAACTGTGTAACTTCTCTTGTTGTCTATTCACAAAAATGTATTATTTTGATTGCTGTCTGTTTGAAAACCATCACCGCGGTGTCGTGTGAGAGAGGAAGGAGGCTCACACTGATGCTGCATTCACATGGAATCAGGCAGACGGCCGTCGGCAGTTTAGGATCATTTTAGGATGTCTTCACTTTCTCAACGAGAGAAAGCCGGTAAAAGGTTCTCTCGACTGTACTATCAAATAAAGGCATGAAAAAGCCCCAAAAATATATACTTTAAAACGTGGGTAAGGTAAACAATAACAGAGTAAGTACATTTGTGGAAAACCGCTGATGTGCCTTCCCGTCGAGGGCAGTTTTTTGGCAAGCAGTCTCTGCATGAATTTCCCTCTAAAACAACTCTGGTAACGTTGTGTTATTATCTCATAGCGTGGTGAATGTGCAGCTCACAACTTGTCCACCAGAGAGTTGTGGAGTTGTTGGATTGTGTATTTGATGAGTTTGATGAGGGAAACCAAGAAATCCCATAATGAGCCTCCGTAGCGTAGCTCTGAGCAGCTCACGGCTCTGCTCCACCGTTCTAAAAACAGCTTGCACCGACAATTAACGGTAACGAACCTACTCCTAAAATTTTAGGGATTATGGCAATGGGCCAATTTGCCAAAATGTTGAACTATCGCTTTAGGTAAAATTAGTATAGATTAGGAGCCAACTGGTAATAAATCTCAATGTTCTTAATGTTAATTTTGCTGTGATAAATTCCATATGAAACACATCTTTAACTCTGTTTCCATCATGTAATCGTGGTGTGGGAGACTATCATCTTATTGGCAGTTAAAAGAATGACTCATAGTTATGACGTATTATTTTCATCCTGTTTGTTTTGTAGTGTGATTCCCGGCACCGCACCACGAAGAAGGAGATTGTGATTTGTGTGCTCGCCCCAGAGTGAGAGCCGGACTCGGCCTCGGACTCGGCCTCGGCCCGGACACACTGTGAATCCTGTCTGCTTGCTGCCGCCTGAAGCTCAGACAACACTCGAGTCTCAAATTAGGGCAACGCTTTGTGCACATCAAACAATCTGATTTAATCCAACTTCCTACAGATGGAAACAGCCACAGATCTTTGTTATTTACAGAGTGTTTCAGAGCAGTTTGACACAACACCTGCAGACGGAGAGCCTAACCCTAACCCTGTTATGTTATGTGCTGTGGAGCAGAATCTGGCTGAGCGCTCTGAGAATCCCACAAACAGAAACAGCCTCGGAGCTTTACAGCCACTTATTCACGTCCTGCTTCCCCACCACCCCCTGTTCTCCATATTTATGTCCTACATATTTCTCGTATGGTCTTAATCCCCCTTTTTTAAGACTCATTTGATGTCTTTCTTTTGCCTTCTCATTTCTCCTCTTCCCCCTCCTGTTTGCCCCTCCCTCCTCTCCTTCATCCTCTTCAGGTAAGTGATCAGCTTCCCTTCCCTTCCTTGTTCTCTCAGTCTTTCTCTGCGTCACTCAGTGAACTCCATACTCTCTCTCTCTCTCTCTCTCACTCGTTTCTCTCTGACCTGGTTCTGTTGGATCCTGCTGGAAGGCCTGATGTTGTTCACGCTAGCGCAGCTCAACAAACACAAACAGATGCACATTTGGAAACAGAGAGAACAACAACACACATAAAGCTCATCCAAAAGGCTTTTTTTTTCAGATCAGGCACAGACACACACACACACACACACACACACACACACACACACATACAGATCTAAATACATACATATTTACTCAGCACACATGCAAACATGTACACACAGACACACAGACACAGTCATGCACAGCTTATAGGATTACACTCTCTCTTTGGCTTTATTTTGAATGTCCACAGCGAGACGACACATAAATAAATTTGCCATGTTAAAAGTAAAAATATGTATCTGTCAGACTGCGGGCCAGGTGGAAATATTTCATATTGCATGTTCTTGCAGCTACATCTCATCATGTTGCCAGACTCTGGCCAATAACAGGTGTTTTCAGAGAGAGAGCTTTCCTATTGGCTGTGCTGATGTAGGTGAGCATCCAGTATGTCCCTGCAGATGGTCTGACTCAGTGGCAAAGATTCCTACGATGCAAACAATAAGATAAGATGTTTAGATACAGAATATCTGCAAAATATTTCAGAGATGGCGACTGACAGACTGATGGAGAGCAGCAAACCTCCCTTATCTCATCATGGGTTAAACCAACACTAAGGAACTTTTCAACCTTCATAAAATATTTTCATAACTTTTGTGATGATACATCGACTTACAACAAGTTGAATGACACCTCTGTCATGGCCTGAGGGGGTCTGTATCATTATGGTCTGTATCTCTTTCTCTGGCACTAAGCAGCTTTGAGGAGCATGGTAGGAACCCGGCTCTCACTTAAGTTTCACTTTCACTTTTGCGAGTCACAACAAGGAGGGAACAGGCAAAACGGCACTAGCAATGGATTATGTTTGTGTTTTCACTTTGAAATGATCCACTGGAAACAGAAACTTAGTTTTGATGTCTTCTGTTAATTTTAATGCAGGATATTTACAGGGCTTCACACTAGTGTTCATGGGAAATGGAGTCTTCCTTCAGGCAAAACACTACCGCTTTGGTCCACAGGCGCCGCCAAACTCAACCAAAACTGAAAGTTCTTTAGTACTGCTTTAAATGAGATCACTGGAGGGTCTTGTAATTGCAACAACAACAACAACAACAATATCAAAATGACCATAAATGGAAAATAAATGGAGAACGGACTAAGAAGTCATATGGTGAGTATCAACTCTCTGATATGAGCATTAGGAGCTAATAGCACAACACAGCGCCCTTAGTTGTCCTGGTTACATAATAAACAATCCACTGTGCAGACTACTATACTATAATAATGGTCAAGGCTTGAATAGGTTTAGGCACTAAAACTACTTTGCTACGTTTAGGAAAAGATTGTGTTTTCAGCAAATAAGTAGTTCAGAAGCATTTAAACTTATCTGTTACCATGGTTACTAAAACAATGATGTGGTTCACTTTGTTTGAGGCTCCTAGATGAAACAATTAAGATTTAGTTTCATAGGGGAATCCAATGTGGCCGTCCTGTGTTGATACCACCTCTCCCTCTGTCAGTAGCTGCAGCCACAACTAAATGTAAAGACCACAGGAACAGACGATGGACCTACGGGTTTTTACAGGAGGACAGTCTGGACTCGACACATCTTGATCAGATCAACATGTAAAACAAACAAAAGGGGCCAAACATCAGCAGACACAGCGTGGCCATGAAGCTGCTGAAATGGCAGGAAGTAACTGGCAACAACAAATGAATTACTGAAGTCAAACATCACGGTGCTGCTAGTCTCAGGTGCCACAGCTGTTGGTTTGGTGCTTTTCTGACCCAGATGTGCAAGCTCCTTTCAACCAGTTTGAATCTATTAATCCTGTCTCTATCTCTATTTCTCACACATACACACTTCATTTGGGATGTCCATTTCAATCAGTGGTACTGTACAAATGTAGTTATCAACACTGATTTAATTTCCATCCAGATCACTCAACAAGGTCACATGAGAGCCGTGTATTTTTATAAAGAGGCCGCCTTGTGTGTGTGTGTGTGTGTGTGTGTGTGTGTGTGTGTGTGTGTGTGCGGAATAAGTGAGAAAGAGACATTATGTAAGCGCAACATAATTCATCACAGGTCACAAAGGGTTAATTATGTATTTAATATAACAGGGGGGCAAGATTGCATATCTGGAGTTATTACTGTGTGTGTGTGTGTGTGTATGTGTGTGTGTGCGAGAGAACAAGAGAGAGAGAGAGAGACAGAGTGTGTGTGTGTGTGTGTGTGTGTGTGTGTGTGTGTGTGTGTGTGTGTGTGTGTACTGCACTTGATATGTGGTGACCCAACTAAATTAAAGTCTTTTTAAATTGATATTTAGCCTGGTGAGAACAAAAGCCTCATGTCCTGCTTCTCTTCTTTGTGTGTGTGTGTGTGTGTGTGTGTTTATTCAACATATACATGCTGGATTATTCAATTACATTTGCATTGAGGATGTAGGGAGCATTACACTGCGCTGCTGGAAAAGCACACAACAATAAATCACAGTTCACACCAGAGTAACAGAAACTCAGTGCATTACAGCATTCTGGCAATAAACAATGGGAAATCTAATCATTAGCATCCATGAGAAGTGTAGTGTTTGCAAAACATATAATAATTGCATGATGTATGTCAAGTATTTTGCATAAAATAACAGCATTTTTTCTTTTCCCTTTTTTTGTCGTTTAAACTTTTATAGAGTCACAGATGAAACAGGCCTGAATGATAAATTGTATATCAGGGGTGTAACGAATCATCTACAAATCGATGAATCAATTTATATTCCTACGATCCAACTGGATCGATCTGTCCTCGGCAAGTCGGCCTGCCTGGCGACATGGATCCATCTAAAATCGTTTAAAACGGGAAAAAATTTTAAAAAAACTTAATGTGTTTTTTGTTTGTTTTTTATTGAGCTTTTATTGTAAAAGACACACGTTAAACCAGCCATAGGCGTCCGGCCACTGTCTGACCCGCGAGTCCGCGACGGGAGGTACTGGCTCTGATCTGAGGCACCTGTCTTAATAAGGTAAGGGCTAGGTTAAGGCTAAGGTGCCCACATGTTACGTTCGATCTCACCCCACACTGTAGGCTAAGTCTATGCTTGTGGAGGTAAACGTGAAGACGTACCGCGCGATGGAGAAAGATAAAAAAGGATCATATACGGCGCACACATCAGCTGATCCGCGGCTATTCGCGGCGCTTCGGCGTCCAGAGTGAACCTGCCGTGAGAGAAATATCCGAGTAAGTCAGATAATTAATAACATGACTCGCACCAAAAGGTGGCAAAGTGACTGGACTGATGAAGTTGTTTTATTTTACTGGACCATGAGAGACAAAGTGACAGCTGCTCCATCCAGGTCAGATTAATGCACATCAGTCCAGCTGCTCAAAGAATATGATTCAGCAATGAAACGTTTAAAAAAACTGAGGAAAATGTTGTGGACTATCACCGGGGCTCGCTGAACTTAGAAAGTTACTTAAAAAGTTGTGAAATGACCTGTCACCATCACAACTTCCTGTGTTGAATGCAGCATGCGTTTTCACATGGTAGCAATCTGCTTGACTGGAGACCAGATGGTGAGACTTGATAAGACAGAGAGGGAACAAGAGCACTATCAGGCAACAGAAGCTGAACGGAAACAGCAGTGGTTCGGATGTAGAGGAAGAGCCTCACTACCAACTGCTATTTATGCAGCTTTGGATAGAAAAGCAGACGAGTAAAGACTCCTGACTTGGCACAGCGATCATCCTGTTAATTGGTGCTGCAGAGACTGATCAGACAGTGAGAAGGACACTGCACCAAGTCAAACTATATATGGACAGAGTCCCAGAATAAAAGCATTACTCTGCAAAACTGCGAGATTAAACTTCAAAGAACACAGAACATGAAAGGAAATCAGATGAATGCTGGCAGCTCTTTGGTCCAATGAAACCAAAATGAGACAGTTTGGATCAGATGGAGTCCATCATGTCCAGGACCACCACAGTGACTGCATAGTGAGGACCATGAGATGTGTCATACAGTCATACAGGGATGGCAATTGAGGGGTCATGTAGAGGAGATTGATGGGGCCATAAGAACATTTTAGTCCCAGTTTGGTAAAGTAGCTTTAAAAAAAAAAAAAAACATGACCACAACCCGAAACGCTGCAAAAAACACATGAGTTTTAAAAGAGCTAAGAAATATTTGCTATTACAATACAGCCAACATTAGCATTAGCATTTGTTTCTCACCTGTCTGAGCCTCAACCATCAATGTATTTGAAGTAGGGATGTACCAAATCCAGGATTTGGTTTCGGATTTGGCCGAATTTTGGGCTTTTCCGAACCCTACACTTGGCCTACGCACATCAATAAAATGACGCCACAATGGTTACTAAAACTATTATAAAGTAAACTAAATATAATCCGCTAGAAGACAGAAGAGGTTCCACTGCACATAATGTTGTAACTTTAAAGGGACAACGAGGAGTTTTGGAAAAGCGAAGCGTTTTCACACTACATTTATGAGCCTCTGCGCACCGTAGAATTCTTCAACCGGCGCAAGACGGACTCATGTTTTCATTCATCAAGAATTAAAGTCAGAGGTTCAAAGAGGTTCAGTTACCGTCGTAGTCCCGACCATAAACGGCAATACGGCGGCGTTACTCTCATGAGCGCCCGCGAAACCGAAAGAAAGGAAACGCTGGTTGGCTCGCCCAGCCAACACAGGCTTCATCAGGCCTGTAGTCTGCGAGCCTGATGTTATGGGAAATGGAAAACATCAAAGACAGGCTAAAGGAAATTAGCATTGCTATTGTGGTCATTTTAAACCAACAAACAGCTGTTATTTTAAGATTATCACAAAAACATGGTCTAAGTAACACGTAATAATACTACAGGCATATTTTCACTTTTTGGTCTTTCTTTTTTGTTTTGAATTAGGAAAAATACTAAAGTCTGTATCCTAAATGACTTGAAGCTTAAATGTTTGGTGATGTTCTCTGAGTGTGAGCATTTTTACAGTTAGAATAAAACACACTGTGTGATGTTTACTGCATTTATAATGTGTTTACTCTATGGGCCGATGATGGGAGTAGGAATTCGGTATTCAGTTCTGATTCGGTTGAATCTTCAACAGTTGATTCTATATTCGGCAGAACCCCAAAAATCACGATTCCGCATATCCCTGATTTAAAGGGATAGTTCAACATTTTGGCAAATTGGCCCATTGCCATAATCGCTATAGTCATAGCAGTAGGTTCGTTACCTTTAATTGTCAGTGCAAGTTATTTTTAGAACGGCGGAGCAGAGCCGTGAGCTGCTCAGGGCTATGCTATGGAGGCTAAAGGAATTTCTTGGTTTCCCTCATCAAACTCATCGAATACACAATCCAACAACTCCAAAACGCTCTGGTGGACAAGTTGTGAGCTGCACATTCACCACGCTATGAGATAATAATGGAACGTTATGAGACGGAGCCGTTTTAGAGGTAAATTCATGTAAAACCGCTGATGCGCGTTGTGTTCAGGGACAGTTTTTCAGCAAGCAGACTCTGTATTTACCTCGAAAACGGCTCCGTTTCGTGACGTTCCATTATTATCTCATAGCGTGGTGATTGTGCAGGTCATAACTTGTCCACGAAAGTGTTTTGGAGTTTTAGGATTTTGTATTTGATGAGTTTGATGAGGGAAACCAAAAAATTCCTTTAGCCTCCGTAGCGTAGCTCTGAGCAGCCTGCCGCTCCGCTCCGCCATTCTAAAAGTAGCTTACACTGACAAATAAAGGTAACGAACCTACTGCTATGACTATAGCGATTATGGCAATGGGCCAATTTGCCAAAATGTTGAACTATCCCTTTAAAGACAGGAGGTTACATCCTTTGACCTGCTAATGCTAAAACTGGCAATGTAGCTTGAGCAAAAGTTAAAAATAGCTACTTACCTTGAGAATGACTTTAGGCATCCTGCTTACGCTAACTGGTTAGCATGCTAACTTCAGCAGAATCATATAATAACTTTATAAAGAAGTTGAAGTTTGATGTTTAACTTCCAGTGTAATTTGTTTGACTGGTAAGTAAACATTTGTTAATTCCAAATGCTAATAGCATTAGGTATGTGTAGCATTAGCAAAGCTTGTGACACTTTTAATGTGTGAGGTAGAGAAACCAAATTCCTTCAGTTGGGAGCAGCGGATTAGTTGAGATCAGGCAGAATATCTCTACACAGATTTAGAAAAGAATTGTTGAAAGCAAGATCAAACTGGATCTATCACACAGGAAAACATACAAAGTGTTTAAAAATATAAGAATGGATTTGCAGAAATGACGTATGTACTGACATTTGCTGCTGCTACTCAATCTTAAATGTGAATGTTTCATCAAAGTTTAATTAAGCAAAAAAAAAAATCCCTTTATTGATCTTGATGTTTGGCTACAATCAATAAAACTGTATGAAATAGACAGGATGTGTAGTTAATTGATATTTTTAGGATGTCAATCATGGGTGTGCTTACTTTTTTTTAATGTTGTTCCAAATATAAAAGGGTGCGAATACAAAGCTAAAGTCAATGACTCATAAAGTTTTATCTTTGCATCTGGTCCCTTTATCCTCAATTAATCAGAGCTGCTGCTTCTACTGCACATAAAACCTACTCCAGTTGGCAATAGAGTCTTACTGTATAATGTACCTTTGAAAGACTTGTGAAGAAGCATTCCACTGTCTGTTATGTAACATGTCTGAGAAACTGGTGTTTGACTTGTAGAATATAATATTAATTCAATAAACATTTTAATGGTCCAGTCTATAATATTATCTTTATCATTAATTTATTGCTAAGGTTTGTCAGTAGTCTTTTTTATATGATTTATACACAGCTGAGGTTAATGTGTAAATTCTCCTTTAGACTGTCACTTTATTCATGTGTTGTATTATTTTCTTGCCCTGGTTTTAAAATCAGACGGCAGCAGCAGAAAGCCCAAAGCCAAAACATTCAGTGCATTGCGTGTGTGGAGTCGCCCCGCCTTGGTAGTCTAAGTTGTTAACATACTGTCTCTCTGAACACACTGTATATGCCCATGGTTCATCCTGACCCATGGCCTCCTACAGAATGACAAAAAGAATGGAGTTCAAAGTTGACTTAAGTTGGAGTTCGCTGATGAGTTGTATGCCCTCAGCTGTCGGGGAATAAACCATGGACTGATGAAGAGAAGCCTCCAGCAGCTAATAGCAACCCAGCTGTATCATCCGTGAAGTTTCAGGATTAATTCTGGTGCTCCACACAGCAGAGACTTTGAGGGAACTTTAGAGTACCTGCCGTACATTTAAACTTACACCGGTTCTGCTCCGGCACTCTCAACTCTCTGCTGCTTCTAGCAACTTTTCACTGATTAAGCAGTAGCTTGCATGCAGCTCAGATCAGCTAGTATCCAGAGCTTTGCAAATGGCAGAGCTCTCTCTCTGCAGTTGAACATATTCATCAGAGTGGTTTTGTTGTAACTTGTAGGATTGTGATGATTATTACAATGATACACAGCTCTGCTTGCCAGTCTGCCTGGACTATCTTCAGCATTGGTTGGCTGTTACTCCTACATGTGTTGAGTTCACTGTCAGATCTCATGTATATACAAGTTTGCTTCATATTGATTTATATTGTTCAACTGTGGATCCTGTCACGAATCAATGTTGTTATGTGTACTTCAGATTATATGGCTGTTAGTGACCAGACAGTGTGGGCATTGGGGAAGAGCTGATGCTGGCTATGCAAGAAAGAAAAACTAACTGTATGCTAAAGAGGAATTTCAAGCAGTGCCAGTACTGAGGATGTGTGTATCTCTGTCCTGCACTTTTCTCGGGGACCATTCCGACATCCCACCAGCCCGACATAGGCCTCTAATTGTCTAAATGGCAACACTTAATTTTCTATCAAACGTCCCATCATTCTGACAATTTTTGCCTCTTATGGTCTCATGGATCTCATCTAATCAGCCACAGCCAACTCACCAACAAGTGCAAAACCACCAAGTGGCAGGAGGCATACTTGCCAACACTCCCGATTTACGCGGGAGACTCCCGACTTTTAACCCTATTTCCCGCGATGCTCCCGGTTAGTAATTTCTCCCGCTAATCTCCCGATTTTACAGTGAAGGAAACAAGTGAGATTGTGGGGGATAATTGTTGCCGTATCTGGCAACCCTGGCCTGCCTGCACGTATGAGGCCAGCCGGTGACATGTCACTGACTGGAGTCAGTGATACCAGTAGCGTTGATACTGCGGTTGCCTGCCGCTGTCGACGTCGGCACGAGCGGACCCGCTGGACCGAGCGGATGCGGCGGCGCACATTCGTTTTTTTTTTTTTCCGTACTCCCCCTCCGTGCATGTCCGCGATGCACCGCTCCACAGACGTGCCCCCCCGCACAGCAGAGGAAACGGGCCCTTGAATGGCTGATCCAGACCCCTAGATTTAAAATACGAGTTTAGTTTTTGCCCACCAGCCACTGCCCCCCACCAGACCAGCTCTGAGTTCATGTTAAGTGTCACTCCAGCCATTCTTGCCTTCAGTCAGTAGCTACTACCTAAATGTGCTTCTTTTTTTATTTTTTATTTTTTATTTTTTTTTAGTCTGTTCCCTTTATGTTCTCAGAGTACACTAGAATGCTTCATTTATGTGTTAAAAATTACATTTTTCTGTGGGGGGGGAATGCCCCCAGACCCCCCAACAGGGGTCTAGTGACTCAACTTTTTCACCCCTTCTGACTTTACTGACTGATTCTATGCATCTTCAGGTAGGCTTACTGGACAGGGCCACCTTTGGTCAGCCTTCTGGTTTTCATTTCAACAATTACAACTGCTTTTTTTCCCATTGTCCTGATTGGTAAACAGAATCATTTATTGAATAGGCTATCAAAGAAACAGTTTCAGAACAAGTTTCATTCAGGTTTAAAATACAAGGCAAGAAATGATGGCAATTTATAGCCACACCTGGCGAATGAACCCTGATACACTGATGAAAAAAAATCTCCCTATTTTTCACAACCCAATGTTGGCAAGTATGGGCAGGAGGTCACGAGAGCCATGAGCTCTGCGGGTGCCACAGCGAGGACGGACAGTACGAAAAAAGTGGTCTGACTCTAAAGTGGGTTTCAATCTGTAATATGGCATACTCTGACAGAAAGATTCAGGACATCCTTTATTCCTGTATTCCACAATGAGTCTGTGGAGGGTATGGAATTAATTGGAAAATGGTATGGATTTACTATAAAAAAATATTTGATCAACAATAAAGTGAATGATGTGTATTATAAAATGATACACCTAATATCCAACGAACCATTTTCTCAAAAAATACAGACCTGATCTCTGGGATTCCTGTGTATTTTGTAAAGTTCAGACAGAAACGATTGTACACTTATTTTATGATTGTATCTATGTAAAGTTCTTTTGGATTGATGTTGAAAATATGTTTGAATGGCTATGTGGGACTAAAATCAACCTGCAAAAAAGGGATATTATTTTTTATTTTGAAGAGAAAGATATGGACCAAAGTCAAGTATTTTTGTTAAACCTTATTACATTATATGGTAGATTCTATATTCATAAATGCAAATGTTTTTTGTTGATTTGGATTCTTGTTTTGGTCTTTGGACTCTTGGTTTCTTCAGTTCCTGTTGTGTTGTCACGTGTGGTCAATTCTGTGTCTTGTCTTAGTGTCATGTTCTCTATGTATTATGTTATTTCCTGCATTATTTTGTAGTTCTGTGTCCTGTTTTCCTGTGTCATGGTCTGTGTCTTTCGTTCCCTGTTATGTTCCTGTTTCCTGTTTTATTTTGAAGTCCATGTGTTACTCCTGTCTTCCTGTTAAGTTTCCCGCCTGTTTGATTACCTAATGTGTTTCACCTGTCTTGATTGCACCACCTGTGTCTCCCTTTGTCTTTGTTGGATTGTCTGCGTTTCATGCTCCCTGTGTTCCTGCGCTTTCCATGAATTAAAACAAATACTTTTGTCACCTAACCTTGTACCTGGCTGTCGGCATTTGGGTCCTTCCCCCCTGCAAACCTGACACACAGGACGGGTAGACGTGCAATAGATGTTGTACACAGACTAGAAAGAATACCGAAAACTAAACAACTTTGCAAGATGAAACTGAAAAACTCGTACACACGGGGCGGAGGGTGGGTGGTGTCAGCTTCACAGCTGCTGCACCATCCCAGCTCGTGCCCTTAGTCCCCGTTGAAAACCCTCATGACGGGGAGGGGTCGCTGGGTCTGGGTCCACATGCTGGGGTGGCGGGAGGCCCGGAGGCAGCGCCTCACTGCCATATTGTGCAGAATTGCACAGGCCCAGATGATCCTGCAGACCTTTTGCTGGTGGTAGAGGAGCCTGCCACCCGACGCATCCAGGCAGCACCAACAGCCTTTTAAGAGCCCAATGGCGCGCTCCACTACGCAGCGCGCACGGGCATGGACCTCATTGTACTGGGTTTCCTGGCCACCCTGTGGGTCTGGGATGGGTATGGGAACTAGCAGCCACTCCCTCAGGAAGTAGCCACTATCACCCGTAAGTCACAACGATGGGGTGAGCATCATTGATGATTATAAGCAGCAGCTCTCAATGAATGAGTATTGTGTATATGCACTCACCAGGAGCCAGCCGTCACGCGCAGCGCCTGCCGCCAGTCTCGCCCCCACACTGCTGTGTGTCAGGATGAATGAATCATGTGTAGAGTCAGGCCATCGTGCCACTACGTTTGTTATGAGCATGTCGTCGTTACATATGATTTGGGTATTGATCGTATGCACATTTTTGCGATTCACATGTGGAAAGGTGAAGAGGGCCCGGACGGGCTTCGAACCCCAGACTCCTGTGTAAGACCACACCACTTGGCCAAGTAGCCAGGGCGCATGATCAATTGGAGGCATGGTGACAGGACCTTCAACTGTCACACACATACACAAATTAGTTCACAGATGGTGCCCTTATCATGATTACATTGGGAAAACCAGACATTGCTGCAAATGGCCTTTTGGTGTCACCCTGCTCCTCCACAGTGTAAGGGAACCAAACGTATGGATCATTCATCCTGATGAGGCCATCCCAGACTGCAGGCATCATGGCGCTCAGTGACGGCTGTGATATCCCGGATCTATAGGGAAGAGATGCTGCAGGATTAAGTAATTCCCGGCAGGGGCTTCAGCATTCATCATTACTGTTCACCTGTGTTGGTACCGGTATTGCGTGGGTATGGTGGATGCTCCTTTCCAACGCTGGACGCAGTTCAGCACATAGCTCTAAGAGCACAGCTCTAAATCGGCTGATCAGCAGTCAGAACACCCGCTCCCTCCTGATTCTCCCACCGTCTCTGGGATCACGGTTGTTGTCCTCTGCCAAGGCATGTGCGAGGACGAGGACGCGTTGCTGGATCCATTTTGTTCCATTACAGTACGCACAGGTGCACCGGCACGGTATGCTTGCCGCACACAAGTGTGCTTGATAATGGCATGATTGATGGGAATTTCATCTTCAATTATTGGCATTTGGTTTGTTGTTTTTTTTTCTTTGATTGTTCTTTTTAAATGTAATCTCACTCCCTCGCACACTGCCGTTCTCTGTAAGCAGCTGCGTCGCCAATTCCTCCTGTTCTTCAAAAAGAGTGTAAATCATGGTACGCCATGGTCAGTATGGGTGTAAAAGTCAGCACTTTTTCCTGTCAGGTTTTGGCTTGATAGATCCCAAATTTGGCGGAGAAAAGTGTGTATGCACAGAACGGGGGGGGGGGGGGGGGGGAATGTTGATGTCTCTTCCTTGTGGCACTGCAGGCACTAAAAGTAATAGATTTATGATAAGATACTTTATTTAAAAAACCAGGCCTTTAAACTTGGAGTGAGTTTTATTTTAAAGGTGTTAGGACTGTGGGATATCTGCTTTTCTGTTTCATTCATTCAAGTTTTCACTGTAAAAACTTTGAATCAAACAAATAGTACATAGAGTGAATTATGGATCATCCTGACTGATGGGAACTACATCTGCAGAAAAGTCTATACTACGGGGGGTAAAAGGAGAAATTTCACAGATATCTTCAAGCCTGGACTGGTAAAGCCCAACAACATCAACCAGCAACCCTTTGTAGATTAAAAAAAAAACAAAACAAAACAAAAAAACACTTTTCCAATGTTGGTTAAAAGTGCATGAGTCAGATTAAAGCTGATCGTGAAAGTTCAAAGATGTACTGCCCCCCCCCCCCTCCTACCTTCTCACCCTGGTCAGCTCCCCCAGTTGCTCCCCTTGTGTTGTAAACAAACACTAGTAAAATCCAAAGCACATGTTGCCAGCCTTTCAGAAAAGTTAGGTTGAACAATACCCAACATTTTACCACAGCCGCAGGATTATATAAATATATATATATATATATATATATATATAATAAATAAATAAATAAATATATATATATATATATATATATATATATATATATATATATATATATATACTTCATGGTATGCTGTGACACAGGTTAGAAACTGTCCCAAATATTTTATGCAGATTTTTTTTATTTTATTTTTTATTATAGATATTTTTGAGCAAAACTGTGTAGGAACTGCATTACCCAGAAAGCTATCACTGACTTGTGATGTCATTGTTCAATATGTCAATTGGTCAGTAAACATTACATTAAAGCAGACGTAAGCACGGGTCTGTCAGTCACTCTGCTCTGCTCTGAGCCGAGGAGAAAACTATCCTACAACCTTTATCCAATGAGGAGAGAGAACGGCATGAAGGGCTGTGTGTGCAGCCAAGGGATGTACGTAAATGTGGTGACGTAGGGACGAGGGCGGGGACTGCCAACTCATCGGCTGACAAGAGGTTAGCCAAAGACCGGATTGCTTACTTATGCTTTAAACCTGTGTGTTTATTGAGAAATACTTAACATGACAAAACCTGTTTTCCTCTCAATTTCCTCCTTGTTTTGTATTTGTAAAAACCAAAGGCCTGTTTTTGTGATTTACTACCCATAGCCTATTCTAAGACAACTGAATACTAATAAACTGTAGTCCAAATAAGTCTCAAATAAGTGAAAACATCCCTGGAAGGATATTGGATAGATTAAGACATTTCAAATCTTTTGATGCTCAAATGTCCTATGGGTATGTCAGAGGGTTGTATTATTTAAAGCAGATATCAGTGGAATGTTTTTGTTAATATAAGTCCTAAATAGTCCTATTTTCCGTCAGCAATCACTTACATGAAGTATTTCAGCCTAAACACGAGTCTCTCCGTCACTCTGCTCTGCTGTAACCCGAGGAGAAAATTTTCCTTGTGGGATACAAGTGTTATCCAATGAGGAGAGAGAACGGCATGAAGGGCTGTGTGTGCAGCCAAGGGATGCGCGTGAATGTGGTGACGTAGCACGAGGACCAATTGATGCCTGACAAGGGCGGGGGCTGCTAACTCATGGTGCGTTCAAGGAAACTCGTACTTTGTGTTTTTCCTTCCTGTGAAGTCATACCAGTTCGATCTGGTACGAGTTCACGGGTCGGAAGTTACGAGTGGCCGTTATAGGGAACTTTCACAGACAACAGGACGGTAAAAACACGAGCTACGGGTTACCTGGAATGCTACCAAGTCGTAGTTGTGACTTGAAGCTGTAACTTACGGTTTCAAAAGCCTGTCTTGAACACAGCATTAGCCGAAACGGCCGTGCCGATGATATCTGCTTTAATGTATCAACATTGCTGGCTTAATATAAGCTATATGGGATTCACTCTTGTTTTTATGTTTATGTACTAAAATTGCTGGTTTAAAGTCTACCTCATGTTAATACATTCCTGCATTACAGAAATATTGTCAGAAATAAAAGTCAAACTTGAAACATCACATTAATGTAAATCTTCAAACACTTTGCAATAAATCAGAAATGTAGCTCCAGTAGCATTGCTTAGGTTCAGCCCTCAACTCATGTCAGATGTCTTCCTCTCTCTCTCTCTCTAACCTTTCTGTCACTCCCTCACTGTTCCTATCACATTAAAAAGCAATCACAAAGAAATGTAGCTTAAATTCTTCAAATTCCTCTTGAAGTCCACCTGTGGGAAATTGCTGCTAAAAGCTGTCATAGCTGACGATGCAGAGCAGAGTTGTGAGTCTCCCCTCTGCACCTGACCTCTGTGAAGCTCTGCAGTGCCGCTCACCTTTGTTACCAGAGCCCCTCTTCCCTGATTGCAGCTTTGTCCGCCTTTTGAAGACAGGTGTGTGTGTCCAGGTGTGTGTGTCCAGGTGTGTGTCCAATCAGCTGAACTGACCACAGGTGAACTCAAATCAAGGTGTAGATATAGTCCAAAGACTTTCTAGAGAAAAGGGAAGCTCCTAAGTTAAAACTGAAGTGTCATAGCCATGGGTATGAATACTTATATCAATGTGATATATATATTTTTGGATTGTTTGATAATAAATCAGCAACATAATGGAAAGGAAACTTGCCCTACAACTTATTCTACCTTTTTTTTTTTTGATTATGCTGATGTAGTATATCTAAATGCATCTAAAACCAATCTTCTACCCCTCAACACAGCATATAATCGTCTTTGTAGATGCTCTTGGTTGTTCTTTTTACACTCATCACTGTATCATGTTTAATGCACTCAACTGGCCCACCCTCAGTATAAGAAGACATAATCACTGGTTACAGTTTATTTTTAAATGTATACATTGCAATTATCTTGCTTATTTACAACAATTTTTGATTCCATATTCTACAACATACCATTTACGGCACGGCACTCATCTCAGTACTTCTTCCTTATCCCCGCAGTGAACAAAACAATTGGTAAAAGAGCATTTATGTACAAAGCGCCCTCAGACTGGAATAATCTTCCTTTAAATTTACGCTCATTTACCTCTTTTCATAGGTTTAAATATTCTGTCTTCTTATTTTGAGTTAAATTGCACATGTTTCAGATTTATATCAATTTTCTTTTTTTTTTTCTTGTAACACACTGTAATTTTTAATTTGAATATTATGTTATTTTAAATTTCTCTTCTTTCTCTCTTTATTTAGGCTATTGCTATGGCCATTTGCGGCCATCGAGAGGTTGTGTCCATTTTTGTACTCATTTTTTTTATGTCTGTGTTGATGTCTGTTGTCTTTGTTGTTGTATGTTTGTAGATTGTTGATTGTGTCTTGTCTCTTTTTGGTTTGTAATGTATATTAGGACCCCCTCGAAAACGACAGGATTCCTCTCAAGGGGTTTATCCTATTAAATCAAATTTCTGAATGAGTAATCAGTTGAAAGCATGTATCTTTGTTGGGAGTTCATTGTTACCTGTTTTCGTTCTGCATGTTCAGGACTTGACGTACACACACACGCTTGAGCACGCACGCCGTGCCGGGCTGCCACTCGAGCGAAAATGTCGAGCAAGAAATCCACCGCCCCATATGTCACGCTGCTGTTTAATAAAGATAAATATTATAAGAGCAAAGACTGCGCTCAACAAACGATGAATTTCCATGTTTTGTTTTTGGCACAGCTGTAGCACACGCTGTAGTAACACAGTCACTCACAGCTGCATCCATGTTCAAAACAAATCGGCGCATGTGAACACCCAACCAGTTTACTTTGTAACCCATGTATACGCTCAAGCTGAAATCTTCAAACGGATTGATTTAAACCAAACCTATTTGAAACCGTTTAAACTGTCCATGTAAACCCACCTGTTGTTTTCCATCAACATTGTATTGGAGAGTATCTTTATTGGAGAGTCTCCTGGTATCTTTATGACAACTTTTCAAATTGCACATGTGTATATTATGCTTCTTTCAAGACAGCTCTTGAATAACCGAGAAGTTGGAACTCCAACTTGGAAATTTCCAACTTCTGACATCATAGCGTTCAGGCTACAGGTTAACTCAGATAAAAAGAAATAAATAAAAAAAACATGGATGCCCTGGAGAAGTTTCAATCAATCAATCAATCAAATCAAAATAAACTTTAATGTCCCCGGAGGGAAAATTGTCATGGACAATCAATGCTGTACATCCTGCATACAGATTATAAAACCATACATCATATCACATACTCACACACACAACCAACAGAGATCACTTACAGACAGTACGACCAAGTTCCTGGTTAACACAAGTAATAAATAATTATAGTAAAAAAATAATTATTGCACTTTCTCCTATAGCCTATTGCATCTTGCCTCTCAGTATTGCCACAGTCTCTGGGTCTAAATTGCACCTTTGTATGTGTGGACTCCACCATCAGCATCAATTTAATGGTGCCGAAGGATTAGTGTATATATCTATTTAAAAAAAAAAGAGATTTATATAACAATTAAAATGATGGATATAATACAGCAACACCCTTAAACATCATTTACAGTACACAATAATGACCAAAAAAAAATTAGAAGGAACACCTGAACCTCAGGTGACTGCTAGTGTTTAGCAGATTTGTTGAGCAAAGCAATAGATGAAGGCAGGAATGAATGTTTATAGCGATTAGTTCTATAACTGCTCGCTCTATAGCGTCGCCCTGAAGGTAGCATTTCATAATCCAGAGTTTGGCATATTATGGCTGATTGCTGTACCTACATGTAAAGTATATGCAGCAGCAATTTATTCCTATTTTTAAAGCAGATGAAGATGTGTGAAAAAAAACATCAACAAATAACTTTTCTCACAAATCTTCTCACCATTAACAATGACGGCCACCATGTTTCGTTGCTGATGCTGATGTCAAGTCGGAAAATCGGTGCCGATACCCAAATTTCCGACCGGTAATTCCGAGTTTTACACTTTAACAATTCCTTTTTCACAACTCAGAGCTTGTTTTTTCAAGTTGCAAGTTGTTTTGACCGCAGCATTAGTTGGTTTTTTCTTTCTTAATCGTATTGTCTATCTTGAAGTTAGAAGACCTTGCGGGTACACACAGCAGATACGTTATATGATGACTTGGCTCTTGGCAGTGACTCAGCAGTGAGCTGATCTTAGACTGAAATTGATTTTAAAAAAAGAAAGAAACATTAGCGTGATGCATTTCATTTTTTAAGATCCGCTGGTACCTTCAAAGTCCTCTGCAGTGTCCCTACAGCCTGAAGGCGATAATAGACGACATCTCTCTCCATGTGTCTTTGACTGACTCTGACGGCTTCTGTGTTGATTGACGAGTTTTTCCCCCCTTCAACTTTTCTCTTTTTTTCCAAGGGCCCTCTGAGCTGAATGATGGCCACTTGCTGCTTCTCTCATCGACCTGACAGCGTTTCAAGGTTTTTCCACAAATCCCCAATGTACGCTCCAACAGTCTCCACACCATCTATCCTGATGACCAAAGCCCTAGAAGTTGATATATAGGAGCAATATTGTCTTCAGCAGGAGACAGGGATTGATGTGACTGGATCAATGTGGATCACAAACACCGTGGATAACAACGTGTCCCGTGGACAACAGAGGTATGAGATACAGGATGTAGATGGTCACATTTCCACACTGACTGATTGTATCGCGCCAACTGCTCTTCAGACAAGCACAAATGACCTGACTTCTACTCTTCTGCAGGGGCGGGTAGAGTATTTTCTGGCGGGGGGACCACCACCCAAAAGTAACAGAAAATGAAAGCTGCCATTGATCGCTCTCTTGAATATTTGTAGTGTACAGTTACACACTGTTTACGGTACGTCTTCATCTTGCTTTTATTGGCCACATTGAATCTTACATCTTGTAAGGAAGACTTTTCATTTTCCACTTGTCAATATTAAAATTATAGTCAATCAATAATCAACTATCTTAAACTATCTTAGTAGAATAAGCAACGCAATAACACACACTCCCACACCACATCAGAACTTTAACAACACTGTCAACCTTCAAGTCACATCTCAAAACACACTTGTTCAGACATAGTGTCCTTGGGCAAGACACCTTACCCACCTTGCTCCTGATGGGTCGTGGTTCGCGCCTTCAGCTTCTGCCGTCAGTGTGTGAATGTGTGTGCGTGAATGGGTGAATGTGATGTACTGTAAAGCGCTTTGGGTATCGTTCAGGTATAGTAAAGCGCTATATAAATACAGACCATTTACCATTTTTGTTCACTGTTGCTTATTGTTTTATTGTTGTCTATTATTATTGTTGTTTTATTGTTGCTTCATTGTTTGTTTTATTGTTTTACTATTTGTACTTTTAAATGTTTTATTGTAAGGTGACCTTCAGGGTCCTGAAAGGCGCCCATAAATAAAATGCAAAATTATTATTATTATACAATTTTCATAGTGATACTCTAACCCAGTGGTTAGAGCTCAGCTCTGTACAAACATCTCAGTGTTTTGTCATGTATACAGAATAACCACAACAAGCATCACTCAAATTGAGAAATTGAGAACAATAACAATCTTACCCAAGTTTCTTTATTTACTACACAGAGTTGATTAAGAGCCTTAGTCAGAAGTTAGTGCTTTTAGCTCTTTACAGTGAACATAGCAGTGGTAAAGAGCTTTACACAATGACTGACATTACCACAAGTCAGTGACCATTGGTGGGGGCACACAGGGTGGCCAATCAGATTGCAGCGGGTGCCCCGTGCCACCATGGAAGACCCGCCCCTGCTCTTCTGTGGTGCACTCACTTTGTGTAAACACTCTTGTCGACACAACAAGTTAATATTAATACCTGATGCTAACTTCACACATAACACCACAGGTTCCTCCTACAAAGGAGGTGATTTGATTAGATTTCAGAGTCACTTGCTGCATTAATTACCATATTAAAAAGTGAAAAAACTCATTAGTTCATGTAGCCTCTTGCTGCTTAAAGACACACTGTTCATACTAATGTAGTTCATGGGTTATTTAAAAACAACATTGTTGTCTTAGAATGAGATACTATGCAAAGCTAATAAGTCTGATTGGCTCTACAAAGGATCTAATTAACCAGACTGATTATGTTGAAATTGTCAGAATGGTAATGACCGAGCATCAGGGAGCCTGTCTCTTAATAACCATGTTGACATAGATGAGTTTTAACCATGCAACCTGAAAAACAAACATCAGACATGTGGGATTTCATTCAGATGATTCACTCAAATTAATGTAGATATGCACAATCACTTGCCGCATGATGTCTTAAAATACTTTAAATGCATGCACTGCAACCTTGAACTTATCCTGACATTATCCAGAGGAGTTGGATGTGAGAAGACAAATGTGTGAATCAGTTGGAGCCTACATCCGATGGGCTTCACCCGCCAGTTCCCTGGTGCAAAGACCGTGTGACATGGGACTGAGCCGAGAGCTGGTCGCCGTCTGGAGATTTCACAGCGAGCGAGTAGGTGTGTTGTTTGATCCTGCCCGCTGCCCACGCAGACACACCCAGCCAGCGACGTGTCGTGTGCATTTTTGTTTTCAACGAAGCCTTTGACAATCAATCAGTGGATCAATGGATTAAGATGTGTGTATTTGTGTAGTCATTATCTGTCATAAACAAGAAATTATGGTTTGTGGGGCGCAGACTTGCGGTGCCACCGGGACAAGAGCTGTGACACCGGGTCTGAGGCTCTGATCGCAGGTTTGGTTTTCAGCCACAATGTGGAAGGAGTCGCCACTCTCCCTGTAACAACTTTAGTATTACTATTAGTACTAGTACTATTAGTCTGAAGCTGTTTAATGATGGTAAAAATGAAACATAAGGTAAATATCCTGCATAGTTTCCCTTTAACTTCTTCTCCTCTGTGCTACTCTGATCAGAGCGGTCTGTTATACTTGACAACGGTCTGTTATGCAGAAATAACGAACCATAGAACGCAGTGATAGTGCAGCATTCAATAGAGCTGTGTGATAAAGGTCCTAGCCTGCTCTGCCTGCTGCTGTGGGCCCCGCCTCCATGCTCCACCCTGCCACACCCCCTCTAAGCCTCATCAACACCACCTGTTGTTCCCACCTGAACCTCATCATCAGGGCTCTCGAGTCTCACGCACGCACACGCCACACATGACATTTCTCACGTGAGAAGAGATAAAACTTGCTGCATATAAATTGGTAATCTATGAATGAATGATGTAAGTTAATTGTTTGAAATTCATAAATGTATTTTCATATAATTTGTTGATGATGGATTTGATGATTTCCTGTGATTTGGGTTGCAAGGGCCTTGGCAGCCTCCTGTAATAACTGCAGGCCTCCAATTGTCTATACGTCTTCATTAAATAATTGGCTCGGTCCTGGAGGACAATTTGTCCTCCTTTGTCGGCTGGATTTATGATGACATTGTCCAAACGTTGGAGGGCCGCTAGGGCGCGTCTCTGGTGCCCAGTGATGTTACTCTTTTTGTTGTTATTTCTAACAACATTAGCTGAGGGGTCTCTAAAGGTGGAATAGGCGGCAGATTCACAGACGACATGGAAGCTACAAGCACACATACAACTAAAAACTAGACACACAACCAACACAAGCATACAAATCACAGCAGCAGGTGAAAACAAGTTTCCTTGTAAAGGACAAATAAAGCTGAATCTGAATCTGTATATAAAGTTATACATTCTCTTAGTCAGACCGTTCACAAGCATCTCAACACACAAATTGTTCACACAGAAAAACTTTACAACCGTTTATAGTCTGAATATTTGACTACACTGTTAGTCATTTGTAGTGTCCTTACCTTATAAGTAACTAAAAAAACATTGAAGCAAAACTGACACTCGCATGGGCGGACACCTTAAAACATGGTGGCCTTGCAAGGACAGAAATAATAATTGTTTAATTTATTTGGTTGAGCAGAATTTGTCCCTATCTTCAAACCCCCCCCCCCCCCCCCCCCTCATAAATAAATCAATAATAATAATGAAATAAAAATCTAAAAAAGAATAATCTCACTCTAAGCTATGTTAAAAACTTGACAGCACTGCTCATCCCCAATCAAGCCAGCATATAAACAGTCTACACATTTGCCAGATTGTGTCAGTACCTGTGCCAGACCTCTCAGCACTCGTCCTCTGACTCTTGGTCCTTCTGTCTCCTGGTTCTTGTCTGCCTGTGTAGTGTTGTCCTGCCTCAGTGTTGTTGGAGTAGCCCAGTATCACCTGCCAAGTAAATCACCCAACCTTCATGAGTGCTACTGGCCTGATCTCGTCAGCTGGTTCCTTGACCTCCTGTCGGCCTGCTCCTTTTGGATCTTCTGCCTCATCCGTTGCTGACTCCTTTCTGCCCTCGACCCAGAACCCAACCGGCCTTCTGTGTGCCATCGCCTAGGAACACTCTATCATTCACAACATGATAGATGCGGTTGATTGTACCCATGTGCGTCTGAAGCCCCCATCCACAAATGATTAGGCCACGTACCAAGTATGAAATTACGATCTATGACAGGGGATTTTCAGAAAAACTGTTGTCAGTATTGGTAATTATGTTTGTGACTAACATTTTAAAAGATACAATGGAATTCATTGAAAGCGATGACACACAGGCCACACACCTTGTTTTGTAAGAACTCTCAATTTGTCTACTGGACTGATTATGAAGTAGTTGAAAGAAAAACTTCCCTGTTAGATCACACAAATTTACTGTCTGCAGGAAGATAAAAGGAAATGACCTCAAACTCTGATTGGCACAGACTTCCTCCCAATACAATTCAGAAAGTAAATTGCTCAGAAAATGATGCTTTCATATGACAAATTCACAAAGTCACCCCGTGTGATTAGAGCGTCCTGCTTAATAAACAACATTATCCAGTCTATTTGTATCCCTGTCTTTCTTCTTTGTTCTCTCAGACACATTTTCTAAAAGTTACACCAACCTGTATGTTTGTCCTGCTTTTGTTTCTCCCTCTCTTCTGTCTACAATGACTCCATATGACTGCAGACAAGCTATTTCAAACGTTTTTTTTGTCTTTTTCATTCCTTTTTTCCCCACAAAACAAGAGAAACCCGGCATTCTAAAAAAAGATCTACCGTCGGTGTCTCTGCCTCCTTTGTTGGTCTGTGTGCACGCTGGCAGTGAGACGCTGTTAGTCTGTTCCTGTCTGATTTTTCCTCATCAGTCTCTCTCTGTAACCCCCACCCCCCCACCCCTCCCCTTTAACTCTCCCTGGGATTCCCACATTCCCACTGTTGGGACCCCCCTCTCCACCTGGTGGGTGTTGCTGTACTTTTCAGATTCTATAAAAATAAAGACGACTGACATCTGTGTTTGTTAGAAGCTTCCCACCGGGGTCTAGCACTTCTATTGAAAACCAAAGAATGGATTGCCAACTTTAAAATGATTTCCATGCCCTGAAAAACTGGCTCTCTGGGGCTCTGTGACTCATATTTGGACGTTGAGAACAATTTATATTTAAACCTATCCAGCTGTCACCAATCTAGGCCTCTTTAAGTCACATTTCAGTATTTACCACCGTTACTATGGGGAGTGTTTAAACCTGATTTCACTACAGTGATGGGCCATATTAACACATACTGAGTTTAATCTCGGAAGGTGAAATTTTGAATGGCTTTGCATTTCCACAAGTTCCTACTCAGGCTGACGGAGGCTCTTTAAACTGGAGTGTTCTTGTCATGAGGGGATCCACAATGCTTTTCACAAGGCTGCACAAGTATTTCCTGTTGTCACTGGGTGGCACGGCGGTGCAGTGGTTAGCACTGTCGACTCACAGCAAGAGGGTTCTGAGATCCCTGTGCATGCATGGTGCTCCGACTTCCTCCCACCGTCCACAGACATGTAGGTTGGGTTAATTGGCGACTTTAAATTGCCTGTATGTGTGAATGATTGTTTGTTTGTATATGTTAGCTCTGTGATTGACTGACAACCTGCCAAGGATGTACCCCGCCTCTTGCCCTATAAGCCAACTGAGATAGGCTCCAATGAAGATAAGTGGTACAGAAGAAGAAGAACCACATTCCTAGTTCAGAATACTGGATATAGACAGATAATAGAATAAAATGCAATTATCATGTCATTAGAGCTTGTTAAAATCTTCAAAGTGAAAGCTGCAGTGATCTCTCAGTCACCAGGAGGCTGTATGAAGATAGAGTGACACTATAGAAAATCTAAATTATAAGAGCATCTGGCTGTTTTCACAGAACTAGATAGAAATGTACTTTTTGTCCTTGTTACTGTAGGGACATTTGACTGGGACTCTACAAAGCTGAACCTGACATAAGGGCATAGATCTACAAAGTGTGAAAAAGACATCAAAAAGTACCGAGCATCAGAGTCTGCCATATCCATACAATAAATGGAAATGGGTAACTATAAAAGACATTCTCTGAATAAACTTTTACAAAAATTGATTACTCATCACAAATACAACCCACGCACTCACTTCTCCACCATCTACCACCTCCTTAACCCTCAGCCAACCTCCTTAGCCTCTCTCAGGATGTATGGATCAGCAGTCTTTTTCACAGATAAGATAAGACACATCAGGAAGAGGATTGAACACAAATTAATTCTGTGTCCTCGCTCTGAGACGAAGCCAGATTTTTTGCTGTTGACAAAAACCTGTAACAGCAAGTGGGTATTAATCTTAAAAGCTCAACTTGTGATCTTGACCCCCATATCCACTTAATTTTTCAAACAACAATTATGGTTTTTTGAAGATGATGCACTTGGAATTTTTAGCTCACCTTCTGCTCCTTTCTGCCCCTTTTAAAATGGCCGCTGTTAAAACACTTAACAAGATCAGTGCTGCCCCAGGTCTTAATTTGTTTCCGGCAAATGTGAAATTTACCTTTCACAAGTTCCATGGCAATGAGCCTCAGTTTTTGGCCTTGTAAACAGAATCTCAGTAACACATTGAATTAATTTCAAATTTGGCAGAGATATTCATTCACATGCATGCAAGGATGAACTGTTCAGTTTTAGGGATCAAAGGTCAAGGTCACAGTGACCTCACTAAATGCATCCACTGTCAAAGAAATTACACCCATTATGGTGAGAACCTTCAACTGGACTAGAGGGCGACCTCTGAGTCTATTACAGCCTCCCTCAAATTCACCAATGATATAACAGACTGGCTGGATCACAAAAAAATGCACGGCCCTATTTGTTGACCTTTCTAAGGCCTTTGACACAGTGGATCATTCCATTTTGAAGCTGCTTGACATAGGTTTATCAACCGCCATTCTGACATCCCACCAGTCCAACATAGACCTCTAATTGTCTAAATGGCAACACTTAATTTTCTATCAAATGTCCCATCATTCCGACAATTTTTGCCTCCTATGGTCGAGTGACAGTATTTTTTTTATTTTTTTAAACTTCCTGCCTTTCCAACAATTCCTTTAGTAGCGTATTTTTTCCCCAAAAAAGGTTTTGCACTGGTTGGGCTTAGGCAATGAAGAAAGGAGTTGGTAAGTTTAGTAAAAAGACGAGGTAGAGGCTAGACAGGCAGACTAGTCCCAGTCCGCGCTCTGCTGCGTAATTACGCACAACCATGTGGGTATTTTTTATATTGAAAGCAAGGGGGCAGTTGTCGGTCTGAGAAGTTAAGACCACTTCCACGTTCAAAAGACTGCAATCCCCTCTGCTTCCTCTGGGGGCTGGCTCCAGAAGGGAGCAACTCCAATTGAGCCCCATGTTAAAATCGCCGACTTTACAGCTTAAAAAAACCTATACAGCCTGGTACATTTTATTTTTTTGGTCTCAACCGATAGTTTCTACCCCCGCACACACTCTGAGGGGGGTGAATTTTTTTTTAACTCTACCGTTTTACTATTATTAGGTTAAAACTCTGGCCAATTAGGGCACGGAGACGTTGAGTGACAGGTCCGGTGACCGCTGCTTCAAGGCCAGTGGGCGGGCTCTCGGCCGGCTAACCGCCGCACCGCTCCAAATATGGCAGTAGAATCCAACATGGCGCGGCTCAAACCCCCGTAGTAGAGACACAAAACAGACTCACCAAAACCAATGGGTGACGTCACGGTGCTACGGCCATTCTGACTACAGTCTATGATTGAAAGCCTTGTCAGAATGGCGGGACGTTCGCATGTCGGAATAGCGGTACGTCGGAATGGTGGTAGGTCTAATGGTGCGTTCAAGACAACTCGGAAGTCGGAAAAAAACGAGCTCCGAGTTGTAAAAAATGAATTGAACGGCGTCGAACTCGGAAATTACAGGTCTGGAACTCAGGTATCATATCAGAGCTCCGACTTTCCGACTTGACGTCAGACAACATCAAAACATGGCGGCCCTCGTCTTAAACAGTTAGAATTTAGACATTTTAAGTTATTTGTTGAGGTTTTAATGCATATTTTTTGTGTATTATTGCAGTAGCCTATATGAAATACGTTTATAATAAGCGGTGATTGTTGTATTGGGTGAAATTGCGGTCCTTGTATGTGACGGAAATAACGTTTAACTGTTATCAAGGCTGTAACATTATATGTGCACTCATCTGCAGCGTCTCCTCTCCTCCAAAATAAACATCATTTACTGCTGCATTTATTTTTCGTATTCAGCTATGAGCCACAATACGACAAACTTCCTTCAGGTATCCGTGTTTTTTTTTTTCTTCCGAGTTCCTGCAGCGTGAACGCAATGATGTCGGAAGTCGGAAATTTCCGAGTTGGGAATCCCGACCTCCGAGTTGTTATGAACGCAGCATAAATGGTGGGATGTAGGAGTGGTGGGACCTCGGAATGGTGGGATGTCGGAATGACAGCATGTAACTAGGTTTATCTGAGCAGGCTGTTGGCTGGTTTGATCATTATTTGTCTAATAGAAAACAATGTTTATTTTGAAGGCAGCTCATCCACATTGCTAAATGTAAGGAAGTAGTTTTTATTTATATAGCACTTTTCACAGCTAAAACTCACAAAGTGCTTCACAAGTAAAATACAACAAATGAAACACAATAAATAAGAGAGGAGAACAATAAAGAAGCAACAAACAAACAGCAACAAGAGAGGAATCCGTCAGCTCTAAAACCCTATAGTTCAAACTATATGCCCGCTCAAATAAAATGGTCTTTAGGTGCTTTTTAAAAGAATCGACTGAGTTCAAGCAGCCTACAGAGAGGCCAATCGTTCCATAGTCTAGGTGCAACCGCTTGAAAAGATTGGTCCCCTCTGGTCTTAAAATGAGTGTGAGGGACCACTAGCAGCATTTGGCCTGATGACCTGAGACTACGGGAGAGAGTGTGGAGTTGGATCAGGTCAGAGATGTAACGGGGGTCTTGTCCATGCAGGGCTCTAAAAGCAAGGACTAACATTTTAATGTCTCTACTGGTGTACCTCAGGGCTCAGTTCTGGGCCTGATTCTGTTTGTTATTGATGTAACTGCATTGGTAAAGAAGCCCTATCGCTTCTGTTGTTAAGACGTGTTCACAATTTGTCACATAGTGGCTGTGCTGTGATATACAAGAGGCCTTTGTAGTGGGTGTGGGTGTGAGTCACAGTGGACAGCATTTTAATTTAGCATTTACATCAAACTGAGGCAGAGCTCCAGGTTTTATGTGTGTTGACAGTTCAAGCATTAATGAGTGGTCTGTTGATAAAATCGCTCACTATATTGGTCTGAGGTCAGCTTTATAGACAGTTTTGCAATGCTTATGTTACACTATTAGCTCATGAGTTGCCTAGTAGCCCACAGCGCCAGTGGGTTTAAAGTGAAATCCGATAACAAGAAGAGTGGCTAATGACACATGGAGTAAGATATGGGTACCTTGTATAGAGAAAGTTTTATTCAAGTCAATTCAAAATGTATTTATCCCCAGGGGGCAATTAAAAGCACACAGTCGACAGCATTAATATCAAGAAGGTGTCCTTTCTGTCCCTTCATTATGAGTTGTTGTATTGATGGAAAATACTGAGTGTTCATTCAGCCATGTTTATCATATGTGTGGTGGCCTGGGAAAACCCTTCACATGGTGGGATTTTGACATTTTCATGTTTTGATATTTCCATAAACTAGACGTTTTCAGCCATTCATAACTGTTTGAATGACTGAGATAGCCCTCTCAGATCAAAAGTTATGAGCATTTTAATCTATTATGACCAAAAAACTGAAAAGTGAGAAAAATGGCTTTAACTAGAACGTTGCTGTTTTGACCCTATAAAGACGAGAGTTTTACAAAACATTAAACAGCTTCTGAACCGTTTATGATAGAGATTAGCTGTAAACTGTATCTGAATCGTGTGATTTTCTGCTTTCCGAGGGTCCTTGAATGGTGCCTCTGTGACAAGAAGGGTGCGTGTGATCACGTGGTACGGGAACAGACGCTAACCTAGCGTAGCATCGATGCTAATCCGAACGTAGCATCAATGCCAAACAGAACGTAGCATCGGCGCTAAACCGAACTCATCATCGGCACTTGCACAAGTTTTACAAAACATCAACAACCGTTTATGATAAAGATCAGCTGTAAAAAAGCATCTGAATCGCGGGATTCTCTGCTTTCCGAGGGTCCTTGAATGCTACATCTACAACAACAACGGACCTGTCTCCTCTAGCGCTGCTGCTGCGGCTCAGCTGTGCTGCAGCTCAGCTGGAAACGAAACGCCTTATACTCGCCACAAAAACATAAAAATAAGTACTTCCCGTTTTGTTTTCTTAAAATATTTATTCACCACGATGTAGTAGGGAGTTCAAAGTACCAGAATCACACAAAATATCAAAATCGTGGAAATAGTACTTTTCCACCTATTTTGGCTATTTGCCACAATCGAACGTCCGCGACATCCGACGGGTTTTCCCAGGCCGCCACACATATGCCCCGTCTTGCAGGAAAGTTTTGTGAGAACATGTCCAGGTTTAATAAGCAAAGCGGCCTTGAAGATAGTGGAGGTATGCAAACGGCTTTCGAAAACATCTTCCTTGCAACCTAAGAGATAACATGGCTGTTGCTAGGCAGTATGATGTGTCTTGTAAGTACTCTGCTTTGTGCTTCGATACTGATGACTTCCTCTGCCCGGGATCTCACACCTTGTATGTGTGAGATCCTGTGCACTGCTTGAATAAGGTGATATTGACTTCACGATCCTCGCTGTGAGAGTGGTGACCTTTTCACTTACAAGTATTAATGATTTATTAAGTGAGACCAGTCTCCTATTGTGCAAATGCAAGTAAAAAAAGTTGATGTAACACATTGTGGCAAGACTGATCAAGCAAATGACCACAAGTTTCTGCCATACTTATACTTTTGAGTCTTTAGTCAAGATTCACAAAGAAATTCAGACAAATGGTCAGATTTTCTTTATTATGGACACACAACAACATGAGGAGTGAATGCCAATCACACTGGTAATTCTAGTACAAAATGCAACAAAAATTACAATAGGACAGTGGTTGATGTATGTTGTCTCTATAGAACAGTGGAAACTGTAACGTCTGACTGCTGTCATCATCAGTACTAAAGTAGAACGTAATGCAATAGCCAAAGGAAATAAATTCTTGCTGAACTAATGTGCTGCCACCACTGATCATAGTATTACAATACCAGACCTCTATTAATTTCTCAGACACTGTTCTAAATTGGTTGATGGCTTTTCTGGTTCATAGTTCCTGAGTTGGTGTACCTCATGGGTCTATTCTGGGTCCCACACATTTTGATATGTATATGATGCTAGTGGGAAAGATCACTGGAGTTCAGCAAACTGATTCTAATCCTTACGCTGATGGCACACTGTTGTACATTTCCACCTCATGTGATGATGTGAAACAAATCCATAAACTGTCTTGTTACATCAACCATATTTAAATGAATGTCACAAATCATTATGCAATGCAACAATGACAAAGTCACATTTATGAGTTCATAGACAAACGGACATGAAGCCTGAGGCATGAGAAGAATCATTACTTTTAATCTTAGGTGAAAGAAAAGTCACTGAATACTATATCGTACAGCCTTAGAAATATTGCCAGCATACCATCTTTCCAGCTCAACGATGACACCAAGAGACTTATTCATGCTTTTTATTTTTTAACAGACTTGAGTGCTGCAATATGTTTTTCTCAGGCATCCCAGGAGGCGAGGCGAGGCGAGGCGAGGCGAGGCGAGGCGAGGCAAGGCAAGGCAAGGCAATTTTATTTGTATAGCCCGTTTTTACAAACAGTTTGTCTCAAAGGGCTTTACATGGCATCGTAGCAACATCCTCTGTCCTTAGAACCTCACATCCACTGAGGAAAAACTCTGTGGAAAACCCTTTTAACAGGGAAAACCAGGAGAAACCTCAGGGTGAGCAACAGAGGAGGGATCCCTCACCCAGGACGGACAGACGTGCAATAGATGTTGTTACAGATAAGAAGACAGTTTACAGTTTGTCACAGAATGTGCGGAATATGGAAATGTTAGCAGGAGTTGATGAAGGCAGTCTCTGGTGAGGGAAGGGGGGGGGGGGGGGCAGGGAGAGCCGGTCAGCTCGATGGGAGGACTGGGTGGCAGACTGGTCCCTGGGAAGGGAGGGGAGGCCGGTCTAACAGCAGGGGAAAGGGTGGGAGGGTGGGAGGGTGGGAGGGGGGGGGGGCGATGCAGGCGGCGGCTGGTGCAGAGAGATGGAGCTCCGGTGGATCTGCGGAAACACAGAGAGAGTGCGAGACACCAAGGCCAAACTACAAAGTGCAGCAGAAAATGACAGTTCAAAAATATACTGAGGAGAGGAGAGGAGGGGAGGAGAGGAGAGGAGAGGGCTCTGTGTAACCAGATGTGTCCCCAGCAGTCTAAGCCTATAGCAGCGTAGCTATAAAATGGTTCAGAGCTACCTGAACCAGCCCTAACTAAAAGCCCTGTCATAAAGGAAGGTCTTCAGTCTAGACTTAAATGTAGTTAGAGTGTCTGCCTCTTTGACCCATGGAGAGAGCTGGTTCCACAGTAAAGGAGCCCGGTAACTGAAGGCTCTACCTCCCAGTCTGTTTTTAGAGATACTGGGAGTCACTAACAGACCTGCGTTCTGGGAGCGGAGTGCTCTGGTAGGACAGTAAGGAATGATTAGTTCTTTCAGATAGGTTGGAGCTTTATCATTAAGAGCCTTATAAGTCAGCAGAAGGATTTTGAAGTCTATTCTAAATCCTACAGGAAGCCAGTGGAGAGAAGCTAAGGTGGGAGAGATGTGCTCTCTCTTCCTAACTCCTGTCAAAACTCTCGCTGCGGCATTCTGGACCAGTTGGAGACTCTTTAGAGAGTTTTTCGGACATCCTGACAGGAGAGAGTTGCAGTAGTCTAGCCTAGAAGTGATAAATGCATGCACTAGTTTCTCAGCATCACTCTGGGAGAGGATATTCCTAATCTTAGTGATACTACGCAGATGGAAGAAGGCGGTCCTAGTCACGTGTTTTATGTGGGAGCTGAAGGAAAGGTCCTGGTCAAAAATGACTCCAAGGTTCCTCGCGGTTGTACTCGGGGTCAGAGTGATACCATCTAGTGTAGCGATCTGATTAGAGAAAGTGTCCCTGAGATGTTTAGGTCCAAACACAATAACCTCAGTTTTATCTGAATTCAGTAGCAAGAAGTTAGAGGACATCCAGGATCTAATGTCTTTCAGACAGTCTTGCAGATTGATGAGGCGGCTTCTGTCATCTGGCTCCATGGACAAGTAGAGTTGCGTATCATCCGCATAACAGTGAAAATTGATTGAATGCTTTCGGATGATGCCACCTAATGGGAGCATGTAAAGAATGAAGAGGATTGGCCCTAAGACTGAACCCTGCGGTACACCATATGTAACTCTGCTATACTCTGAGTGGTCGTTATTAACATTAACAAATTGAAACCTGTCAGATAAGTATGACTTAAACCATTTCAGGGCGGGTCCTTTAATCCCAATTTCATGATCTAGTCTCTGCAGCAGGATGCTGTGGTCGATGGTGTCGAATGCAGCACTGAGGTCCAAAAGTACAAGAACAGAGACGAGACCTCTGTCTGAAGCTATAAGAAGATCATTAGAGACTTTGACAAGTGCTGTTTCAGTGCTATGGTGTTCTCTGAATCCAGATTGGAAAGCTTCAAAGAGCTCGTTGCTGTGCAGATGTTCATGTAGCTGCTCCAGGACAATCTTCTCAAGGATCTTAGAGATGTAAGGAAGGTTGGATATAGGCCGATAGTTGGCGAGGACATCTGGGTCAAGAGAAGGTTTTTTAAGAAAAGGGTTAATGACAGCCACCTTGAAGGCCTGTGGCACGTAGCCTGTGGCTAAGGAAAGATTGATTTGGTTCAGAAAATAAATGTTAATTAAGGGGAAGACATCCTTAAGTAGTCTTGTCGGGACTGGATCCAGTAGACATGTGGCTGACTTGGAAGAAGTAATTGCAGAAGTTAAGTCTGACAGGTCCACTAACCGGAAGGTCGGTGGTTCGATTCCAGGCTCCTCCTGGCAACATGTCGAAGTGTCCTTGGGCAAGACACTGAACCCACACTTGCCCCCCGATGTGTCCATTGGGTGTACAAATGTGTGTGAATGGTTAGATTTCTGCGCTGCCAAGCGCTGTGTGAATGTGTGTGAAAGGGTGAATGTGACCAACAGTGTAAAGCGCTTTGAGTGGTCCAAGAGACTAGAAAAGCGCTATATAAGTGCAAGTCCATTTACCATTTTACAGGTCGATGGGAGAGAAGCTGTCCAAGTGTGTACCAAGTCTGGGAGGTGCTTCTATGGGTACTGTAATCTGTGGTCCATTACTAGCAATTTTTGTTCTAATATTAACTATCTTTTCGGTAAAGAAAGTTAGGAAGTCATTACTGCTGAGAGTTGGAGGGATGGATGGCTCAACAACACTATGGTTCTTGGTTAGCCTGGCCACAGTGTTGAAAAGGAACCTGGGGTTGTTCTTATTCTTTTCTATTAGAGATGAATAGTAATTGCTTCTAGCATTACGGAGTTCTTTTTTATATATTAATAAACTATCCTTCCAGGCTTGACGGTCTTCCTCATGTTGGCTGGAATGTGTTTTCCTTTCCAGCTGTCTGGTCTTCTGTTTCAAAGCGCGCAAGTTTGGGCTGTACCAGGGAGCTATTCTTTTCTGATTGATAACTTTCTTTTTCAGGGGAGCTACAGCATCAAGTGTCCCAAGGAGTGCTGCTGTAGTGCTATCCACAAGATAGTCCACCTGTGTGGGGGTGAAACCAGCATAACTGCCCATAATATGGTTACAGAATGTGGTGAAATCAGTATCACTGCCCATAATATGGTTACAGGATGTGGTGAAATCAGTATCACTGCCCATAATATGGTTACAGGATGTGGCAGCAAGCTCTGCTGGAATAAGCTCTTTAAATCTAGAAACAGCAGTGTCAGATAGACATCTACTGTAGCGGGATTTTTTCCCAGGTAGGATATAATTTGTTAAAGTAAATTCAAATGTTATTAAAGAATGGTCAGACAAGACGGGGTTCTGAGGAAGAACTGTGACATGGTCAGCTTCTATTCCATAAGTAAGTACTAAGTCAAGGATATGATTAAAAGTGTGAGTGGGTTTGTTTACCCTCTGAGAGAAGCCGACTGAATCCAAGAGTGACTTGAATGCAGTAGCCAGACAATCATCATCAACGTCCACATGAATGTTAAAGTCACCTACTATAATGACTTTGTCTGAACTCATTGCTAAATTTGACAGAAAGTCAGGGAATTCTTCTAGAAACTCAGAATAAGGTGCAGGAGGACGATACACTACAGCAAGTAAGAGTGGTTTTTCTGCTTTCCAGTCTGGGTGAGAGAGGCTGACAGTAAGGCTTTCAAATGTATTATATGAACTATTATGTCTAGGGTTGATAATCAGATTTGACTGATAAATAGCAGCCACTCCTCCTCCTCGGCCTGTGTTACGAGGCACATGACAGTTAATGTAACTAGGAGGGGTAGATTCATTCAAACTAACATATTCATCTTGCTGCAACCAGGTCTCAGTTAGTGTTAATATGTCAATATGGTGACTTGTAATTAAGTCATTCACTAGGAGAGACTTGGATGGGAGAGAACGAATATTGAGCAAACCACATTTAATAGTTCTATTAGGTTGGTTTGCTGGAGCAGTGGTTTTGATTTTAACTAAGTTGCTTAGACAGCCTCGAGGCAGACACAGTTTCTATAGGCTGGGTGGGTGACAACACGAAGGACCCAGCAGAGGGGCGCGTTAAACTGCGGCTCTGCCTGCTGGTCTGAACTGGTCTTGTTGCAGTAGCAACAGGACCCGCATTGTCAGGGACAAGGCTGTGAGGTGAGCAAATTGTAGACTGGGCAGGGTCTTGCTGAAGACAGCGTCATTGTGAACCAAAAGCAATGAAATTTATAAAGTTGCGAGTCAACTTTTCGGCCCCCTTCTTGTTCACATGTAGACCATCCGGTTTGAACAAGCCACGCTTAGTCCAAAAATAATCAAAGTTGCTTATGAAGCCAAGTCCAGTGGCAGTCGCAAAATTACGCATCCAGTGATGTAGACTGTAAAGACGACTGAAACGCTCTGAGCTTTTTGACAGTGTGGGTATTGGGCCAGATAAAACACAAATTTTACCAAGACTTTCAACTGTGTTGACTAGTGATTCCAGATCGTGATGGAGTCTAACAGACTGTCTGGACATAACATAATTTGTACCCATGTGTAACAGGACATGATGAACAGAGGGATGGAGATCAATAATGGTAGGAATTAGCTCTATAAAGTCAGTTGTTTTCCCACCGGAGAGACAGTAAGTGATGGAGCCTGGGAGATGCACATTTCTGATAATGGAATCACCAATTACAAGAATTTCAGGGGGCTGATTTTTACTGCCTTTATCATACACCGACAATCTAGGCGAAAGAGATACATCAGCGATGACAACGTCATCCAGAGTAGTAGAAGAAGAGTTAGGGTCACCTGAACAGATGACGTCATCACTCACCGCCACAGTGCTCGTCTCCACAGGAGAAACATTATACATTAGATGATTCAAGATTCAGTACCATGCCTACTTACCAAAAGTGAACATTTTGCTGCAGTTTTAAAGGGTCTTCATTAGTTCTCCCTTCCATTTTAGAATTACTTTCACTTTATAATGCTCTTAATTGACTAGATTTTGCCTGTTTATCTGATTGGTCAGTTAAGTTCATCAGTATGTTTTAGATCCCTAAGATTATCTGGTGCTGGTCTCTTAATTATGCTTTTCAGAGTAAAACTAAGATCCCACCCTCACTATCAGTTCATCTGATTTACTTGATGGGTTGAAACAAACCATTAAAACATTTAAACTTTTCATTCATGTAGTTAATGTATTATGTTGGTTATTCATCATTTCAGATACAGACCATTTTATTTTATATTCTCACAAGAGGCCCTTTGTATGAACTGCACTATACCGAGATATAATGAACATTATAATGTAATATAATTCATCTGCTGAGTGTGCAGTCACTATCACAATCTATAGTGGTTTATTTTCTTCTGAACAGATTTGCAATTACAAGCAGCTCTGCAGAACACAATGCAAAAAAAAAAAAAAATCCCTTTTCTAAAATAAAATAACACAATTAGACAATGGACAAGTCTAGCACAGATGTACTCTGAATGTTTTCCAATTTCCTGTTACATTCAATGATAAACAATTAGGCAGTTTGATTATACACTTGAACTTTTAAATGACTACAGTATTAACACAGCAGGAAATTAAAAAGCAGTTCCAGTTGTTATTTGTATTGTATCATTTCTGAAGAGGAAGTTAATTTACAACACAACTCGTCTCTCAGGACTGTAAGCAAAGATGATGATAGGTTTTTATGGTGCATTCTGGGAGCTAAACTTTCAGGGTACTGGAACAATGTTTTACTCCCTGATCAGTCCAGTGCCTAGTGAACGTTATAAAGCACTCTCGTACTAGAAAGCCCATACTGGCTCATTATCTGGATGCGGCTACACACTAGGTCTCAGATCATACACTTTTCATGGGGCTGTGTTCTTTAATTTGGCAAAATCAAAGATATGTAGATATCAGAGGAGGGAGGGAGGGAAAAGACAAAGGCAGAAAGAAAGAATGAAGAGTGATAGTGTATAGCACAAGACAGAGCAAGTGAGTCACGCAGTTGTTAAATTATTCTCTTTTGATTTGCAATAATAAAACCATTTGATCAGTGGAATATGTCCCCATTTTCTCCCCCTGCGGGTGCTGTTCAGCTCCCTCCATCTCACACTTCCAAGTGGGTTCCAAGGCTGAGAGCCGAGGCGAGCGGGGACAGAATTAAGAATAAAACAATATTTGCTCCAAAGTTAGCACTGCTCAGCCCAGGAGAAGGAACTGTGGGTTTTTATTTTTTTTGTTTGACTGCAAATCTTTGAATCTACAACAATATGTGTCTGTTCCTTGGAGCCACCTGGAAGATATTAAAATGCAGATAGTTTTTTTTTTCTGCATGACCTTTAAGACAAACGGCACAGCCAAAGCAAATCCACTATATTTGTTAAAGATCATGTAGTATATGTGTCAGTTTGGCTTTAAAGGGATAGTTCAACATTTTGGCAAATTGGCCCATTGCCATAATCCCTATAGTTTCAGAAGTAGGTTCATTACCTGTAATTGTCGGTGCAAGCTATTTTTAGCACGGCGGAGCAGAGCTGCAAGCTGCTCACAGCTACGCTACAGAGGCTAATGGGATTTCTGGGTTTCCCTCATCAAACTCATCAAATACACAATCCAACAACTCTCGCAGACAAGTTGTGACCTGCACAATCACCACGCTATGAGATAACGGAACGTTACAAGACAGAGTTGTTTTCGAGGCAAATGCAGAGACTGCTTGCTGAAAAACTCCGATGGGAACACACATCAGCGGTTTTGCATGAATTTACCTCTAAAACACTATGCACTATACATAATGTTCCATTATTATCTCATAGCGTGGTGAATGTGCAGATCACAACTTGTCCACAAGAGCGTTTTGGAGTTGTTGGATTGTGTATTTGATGAGTTTGATGAGGAAAACCCAGAAATTCCATTAGCCTCGTAGCGTAGCTCTGAGCAGCTAACCCTTCTAAAAAAAATAGCTTGCACCTACAAATAAAGGTAACCTACTGCTATGACTATAGGGATTATGGCAATGGGCCAATTTGCCAAAATGTTGAACTATCCCTTTACCTTTATTTTGCCGAGGCTAAACACAATGGGTCTCATTCATGAAACGTTAGTAAATCTGTGTGTAGATCTAAAACTCTACTCCGTATTCATGAACGACGCGGGAAACTCAGATTTGATCGTAAGCACGTATCATGAATGCCAACCCATCGTAAATTGACAGTGCGCCCCCGGCGATCATCAATTAGCATAAATCCCTGCACATGAATAGCAAATGATCACCATATAAGAACATAGGCGCACCCGGTCGGCTTGCGATCATGGCGCAAGGAAAGAAAGAGAAAGAGAGAAAAAAAACTTCTCAGAGAAGGAGATAGATTTCAAAATTGATTGATTGTGCATTTCAGTTTCTGATTCTTTCCATTTACAAGTTGTTTCCTTCTCGTGTTGTATTTGTGAGTGGGTAAAGAATGGGATGAAATGGCAGAGTCTGTCATTGAGTCATACATTACACAGGCATTGTGGAAAGTGTTGCATTCAGTGAGTTTCAGAAGTTTGTAACTGCAGAAAAGAGGATCAGAGGGGGGATTTAACTTGGTCCATGATATTACTCGAATGACTTTATTTTGTAAAATCTGTAATTTCTCGAGATAACTGGGATATGTATTACACCATATAACATTACAATAGTTCAAATGAGGCTCAAATAGAGACCGATACAAGTTTAGAAGAGCTTCAAGAGGAAGAACCAACCAACCAATTCAAGTTCCTGAAATCTGGGAGACACTACAGTGTCCCATTGGCTAAGGGAGCACTGAACTGCTCTTAAAGCAGATAACAGCGGCACGGCCGTTTCGGCTAATGCTGTGTTCAAGGCAGGCTTTTGAAACCGTAAGTTACAGCTTCAAGTCACAACTACGACTTGGTAGCGTTCCAGGTAACCCGTAGCTCGTGTTTTTACCGTCCTGTTGTCTGTGAAAGTTCCCTATAACGGCCACTCGTAACTTCCGACCCGTGAACTCGTACCAGATCGAACTGGTATGACTTCACAGGAAGGAAAAACACAAAGTACGAGTTTCCTTGAACGCACCATGAGTTAGCAGCCCCCGCCCTTGTCAGGCATCAATTGGTCCTCGTGCTACGTCACCACATTCACGCGCATCCCTTGGCTGCACACACAGCCCTTCATGCCGTTCTCTCCCCTCATTGGATAACACTTGTATCCCACAAGGAAAATTTTCTCCTCGGGTTACAGCAGAGCAGAGTGACGGAGAGACTCGTGTTTAGGCTGAAATACTTCATGTAAGTGATTGCTGACGGAAAATAGGACTATTTAGGACTTATATTAACAAAAACATTCCACTGATATCTGCTTTAACTGTCTTTTTTTCTTCTTTTCTAACTATATGTTTTAACTGTGTTTTTAACGGCATTCTTAACTGCTGTTTTTAATGAAATTTTGTATCTTTGCGGTGAGCCAAAGGCAAATTTCCACCATGGTGGATAATAAATATTTATTGTATTGTATTGTATTGTGTCAGACTTTAAAAAACAAGCCAACAGATTTAGATAATTTCTTTGTCAGTTCATTTATATGCTTTTTGAAGTTTAAGAATTCATCAATGTATATTCCCAAAAAAAATTGTCATTTCTGATTTTTGGGAGAAGTGGAGTCCTTGGCCGAAGGACATGGCGTCACAGCCAGGTGTTGGCAGATCATTTCAGGACAGCATTCAATCGCTATTATCTCCCTACTCTACAAACCAGGCAAAAATGGAAATCTGACCAGGAAAACTTGGATTCAGGTCAGGTTGCAATGATTGTTGACCCGCAGTACCCTCGAGCATCATGGCCCATTGGAAGGATAACTGAGGTATACCCTGGAAAGGATGGATAGGTTCGCAGTGCCAAGGTCAGTATTCAGGGACGAGAATACTTACTACCTGTTGCTAGACTAATCCCACTTCCTGAGATCACTGATTGAAGTAAATTAACATATTTTCTGCACAAATCCGAGGGCGGCCGTCACAAACTCCAAGGCTGAGCACTCCTTTCTGCAGGAGAACCAAGTCTGTTAGCACTGGAGTGAGTGACAGGAACAGGCAAAGCAAAGGCCTGGATGGAAGTAGCAGATGCAGTGAATGTTGTCTCCTCTGTTGGGAGGACCATTCAGGAGGTGAAACATAAATGGTTCGATATAAAGATTGATGCGAAGAAACGTAAAAACAACACTTCAGCCATGGGAGGAAGAGGAGGACTTTCCCAGCCACCACTATGCGCAACAGACCAGCGCATCGCTAGCGTCATTGGGGAGACCTTATCAGGAATCATTCCTGATGGAGACAGCGACATGCCTCCATTGGAGCTGTCACCATCAAACTCATAAGGTAAGGTCACATGTGTCATACCACAATACATTCTGAAAACCATTGATGATACCTTAGTGCTTTGTCAGTAGGTTATGGGTCCTATAGTCCCACCAAACAAATGAAAATGGCTGTCGATATAGCTATTTAACCCTTTTAACAAAAATGATAAAGACAACATTTAAGTCTGACGAAGAGCACACACAGCTCGAAAAACGTCATGGTGCAATACATTTATTTTTGCAAGAAGTCCTTCATCCTTTATTCATGATTATACAATTGACTCAGCACCTGCCCTTCCCTTATGAGATGTGCGTGTCTTATTATTAGATTTTTCAAAGACAACATTTAGCCTACAGCATTTCATAACTGTAGGTAATTTAAAAAAAATGTTGTGGTGTTCAAATTAGGCCTAATTAATTATTTAAACAAGTTCGGTTTGGGTTCAAATTAATCCGCTCTGCAGCCAACGTAAATTTTCTTTTATCAAAGCACATTTATTGATGTTTTTAATTGTTTCAGCCAGCGAGTGCTCTTCCCGCGGTGTGAGTCCTCCACCTGCTGCTCCTACTGCTCCTTCACCCAGACGCCGAGGCCGGAGAGGTGACCTAACAGACGAGGTGCTGAAGAACCAAGCGGCCATTGTTAGGGCAGTTGAACATATTACCAATTCCCTGCAAGAGATCAACACGAGCCTGAAGGCAATCTGCCAGGCACATTTGCTATCATTTCAATCAAAAAGGCTGACAGTGGATGACTGTTGACATACCTAGAACGTTGAGTGTGTCAACTATGTAACATTAAAGAATAAAGTGACTTAGGCCAATTTTCAAACATTGAAGTGTGACTTAGGGAACTTTAATCTTGGCTTAAACTGCCATTTATTTCCATGAAGCAAACTCAAAACTTAAATAACTCTAACCTGATTTAAACAAATGTCATGTCAAACACTGAGGAGGCATGTTGTCAGGATTTGCTGAATTTGGATCCAAATGAACAACTCAGTGACGTGCAACAAAACATATTTATCACAAAAGGTCTTCAAAGTCAAATGGAAGAAAAACACAAAGTATCAACTAAAAAGTCAACAGTATTAAGTCCTGGACAAGCTAAAGATCAAAGTACCAAATGAAAATCAGAAAGTACACAAAACACAAAAACCAAGAACTCACTGGGAACCAGGTACATGAACAGGAAACAGGGTATGAACACAGACGATCAGATGAGGACAAAGGGAGACACTGGGGCTAAATACACAAGGGAAGACACAGGTGGTGCAATCGGTACAGGTGGAACACATGAGGTAATCAAACAGGTGGGATAACAACAAGACAAGACAGGAACTTCAAAGTAAAACAGGAAATAACTCATCTTTTTTAATATTTGTACTCTGAGTGTCCTCTGCACAATAATTCCTATGTACCTTACCAATGTACACATGGCAAATAAACTTTATCTCATCTATCTATCTCATCTCACATGTCCCTCTCCTCACTTCATTCTCTGCCATCTTGATTTGCCCGAATGTGATGACACTAGACAGGCATCACATATTTCATGGACTGAAGGTCCTGGAACTTCCTCTCTTTGATTGGCAGAGCAGTGCATCCCACCCACTCAGAGTTTTCAGAGAAGGATAGCTTGTAGTGGACCGTGCCATCATGGCTAAATTGAAGAGCCAGCAAGTCATGCACAGTTGGGTCTCCTGCTTTTTTGCCTGGTCTGATGCTTGAGAAGTGAGATCCACTCAGTTTCATGATTTCATCACGTCTGACCACTTTCACTTGATAGGGTTTCAGTCTTGCAGTCTGGAGGATGATGGTGTAGTCTCTTGGGGTGATGATGTCCGCTGTCATTTTGCGCTTGATGCGTTTGCCACACTTACATTATGGTTCTGATAACCGCAGCCATCGCTACTATCTCCTTGATTTCTCGATTTTCTTTGATCACTCTTCCAAAATGGCAGTACTGAAGGTGTGTGAAAACATTGCTGCTGAGGTCCCCCTCTGACGCATCCCAGATGTAGCAGTACCCTTCCTTTGAATGCACATTGAAGAGGGTAAAGTTGTGGACCTGCAGTTTTGTTTTGTAAAACAGGCAGCTGGCCTGGTTTTTTTTTGGTCACAACAGCACAGCTTCAAGTCCATTGTCTATACCAATTTCTCTTTGTTTGAAGACTCCTTGTCACAGGATTTATCTTGCCGTGCTTCATCTTTTTTGTTCACATGTGCATCATATTCAGCCAACTGATATTCCCATGGTTTTGTAGCCGATGTTATCTGGCCCTCTGTGTTGTGTTCGGTACTGACTGCCCCAGGTGGGGTTTGAATCCTGGACTTCCCCGCACGGCGGGCGACGATGCAAACCATTTTGCCAAGAGGTCAATGACTGCTGAGCAGTTGGGTTTGCACGTCCTTTACGGGTGAGTGAGTGTACCCGGACCCTCCGTTACACTCACCCCCGCTGAACTCACTCCACCCAGGGCATCCGGGTCACAGTACCAGTGTAGCCGCTGTTATCTGGCCCTCTGCATTGTGTTTTGGTGCGGACTGCCCCAGGTGGGGTTTGAACCCTGGTCTCCCGCACGGTGGGCAACGATGCAAACCGTTTTGCCAAGAGGTCAATGACCGCATAGCAGTCAGGTTTGCATGTCTTTTATGGGTGAGTGAATGCACCTCAGACCCTCTGTTACACTTGAATGACACACAAACATCACCCTAACCCTAACCATCTTTTCTTTGTAGGTCGCTATGTTTCTGCAGTAGTGTGAATCAACACTTGGCAGCTCCTTCAACCAGTCCCTAAGAAAAACAGTGACATTGGTCTCCACTTTTGCATGCTTGCCACTATTTGGTCCAGATTTGTTTGGCCGGGCTGGTGCTTGTTTGTCAGGGCCTTCGTCAGGATCTTTGTCAGAGTCTTCGTTCAGCCAGTGTGTGATTGTTCTTACAGAGAGACCAAGTGTAGATGCAAAAAGTGTATACTTTGCACACTTTAAGACTGGTTCTATCCTGAAGTTTCAGCTGGTAGCTAAATGATGAATGGTGCCTGGATCCCTCAGCAACTTTCTTTTGCTTAATGGCAACCTTTGTGACCAGAGTGGTAACATAACTTCCATTCTTCCCACGTTTCCATTAACCACACTCTCTCAAATATCCACTGCCTCTGCTCTTCTGTAATGGCTTGGCAGCCTCAATCTTGATTATTTGACAGAACTTTGAATTGCAGGGAGGACCCAGAGCCTTCTCAGTCATTTCTTTGCCACCTTTGGATTTGTATGACATTCCTTTGCAGGGTTTCCCCCAGAAAACTTGTTAAGCCCGGTGGTAGGGTGGCACCGGCGGTCCATCGGCGGGCCACCGGTGCCCAAGCGTGTTTTTTTGTGACAGGGGCCTGACCCTGACCATTGACTGATGGTAGGGCCCTGTAGGTAACAGATTCATTAATGGAGCAGTAGCATTTAGAAGGCGTGATTCCATAAGGCCTTATGATAATGTTAAAAGTTGACTGGAAATTTGAAAATATTATCATAAACATTTGTTATTATAAGACCTATGTAACATATTTAAACACCTATAGCAGAGTCTTACAGAAAGGCACTCTTGAAATACTGTTCAATCAACCACAAAAAATAATAATAATTACAATTATAGCCTAAAAAAAATATTTAAATAAATAACATCAACTCTTTGCATTAAAAACTAAAAAACTACTGCCTGGTGTCTCCATTGTTGAATTGTAGCGTTATTTCTCAGATTTTTTTTTTCTTTTTTCCGAGATTTTTTACATCTGGAGTCACGTTACAGAGGCTACACATGACGTAGGCTACTGTATAATGCATCCATGACTGTACCACGTTCTTTTTCCTGTCAGTCGTCATGGAAAAGTGACACTCACGGATCTACTGTTTAGACCAGAGAAGACAACGTGTGTGATCGCAAACGTTACGAGCTGAAAAATGAAACAATGGATCATTTTCACATCAGGTGAAAGCCCCGCGGCTCACAGGAGTCCGGAGCTCAGACGCTGCAGGGGACGACGTGCTAACAGCTAACGGCTACTAGCTAACAGCCGTGCTACAGCAGCTGATTGAGCCTCTGGAGCCGTGGCTCCGCTCACGTTAACGTGGACTCGGTGCGTTCCTCTCGGTCAGCTGGTGAAGCAGCGGGCTGATCATAGATGCGGTCTGAGGAGCATGATGTCCGTGACGTGCCCCGTTATGCGCGACGAAGTTGTGACGTTGTCAGGTGATGAAAAAGACACCTGATCACGTGTTTATGGAGTATCAAAACTGATTTTAAAAAATTAATAAACGATGCTTAGCCTGGCGGGGGGGCAAGTAAGGCCTGGCGGTCCGCCAGGCTTATAATACACTGGGGGAAACCCTGCTTTGAGACATTTTCTCTTGGATTAATTTTGATTCCATGCACATTGGCTGAGGCGTTTCTGTCGTTTTCTTTTGACTGAATTGTTTTCTTTAACATCCTCACCATGCTGTTCTGGTGTTGGCTTGGCTGTCTACATTTTCAGGGGCAGATGACTCATCAGAGGATGGTTTATAGTCTGGATCTCTGATATTATCATCATAATCTGTGTCCTCTTCATTGTGTTGCTGCACCTGCTTGGCATCTTCAGCAACACTCGTTTCATCAGTGGTAGTGTTTAAGCTATTGTCTGCTCCAACTGAAAGAGGGTCTTGACTTGATCCATCCATCTCAATCTCTTCAAAGATGGGCTCAATCTCAAGGATGGTATCATTTTCAGTGGATAAGGCAGTGTCAGAATAGTCAAATACTCCTACCAAAAAGGAAAAAAAAAAACATTTATTTAATTGTAAAACTTTGAGGGGTATTATTGCCTTGTGCTCATTTATGTGAGTAAAGTAACTGCACATTATTACACTTATTACACGACTTACGAGTGAAATAATTAATTAGAAACATCAGCTGTGCTCCTCTGATCGGATCGAACGGTGTGTTTTACTTGACAATGGTCTGTTACACTTGATGACGGTCAGAGTGATTGACCAGAGTGCAGCATCCAATTGAGTCATGTAATAAATTTAAAGATGTGGGATAGTCAGGATTAGGTAGCTAGCTAAAAGTAGCTAGCTTTGTAGTTAAACTATATCTTGTGAAATTTAGACTAAAATTACTACACAACATTATAGCCGAGCCTTATGATGATTTACTTATGATAGTAAACCTTATTACTCACCAGTAGAAACTGATTCAAGAATCATATTTAGAGCTTCTTCTGCACCATAGATTATGTTGCTTCTTGAAATGCCATAATGAAAGCAAATTGCCTTTTTTATCCTAAAGAGTGAAAAGTTTTGACTTAGGCAAAAAATAAAATGGCCCAAGTCACCCTCTTGACATAGGCCATTTTCCTTTAGGGCATGATCCTTTCAATTGATGATTAAGATTTGTATTTGTTTTTTTTGTTTTTTTTAACAGAGTTGGCCATAATTATCAGGAGATGATTTAGGCCAAAAACAAATTTTCGTCAAAAAATGGCCATTATTTTAACTGATTGAGTGCCAGACCTTTTATAAAATGGTCAGTGCCAGGTGCCAGCGTTTTGGGGCATTTTGAGTAATATGTCAAGACCCAGAGAGTATTTTGTACTATGACTCTGAAAACACCAAACAGCTCAAAGGAAAGAGGAGACTCTCTATTTAACTAGGGAAAAAACCATTTGTTTGTACCTTGTTCCATTCTTGATTTATCTTAAGTTGAATAGAGCCTGGTTGCACCAAAAAGACCCCTTTTTTTCTAGAAAGCTGAGAAAAATGCATTTTTGTGAAAGAGAGTCTCTCAAGAAAAATAGTGATTTAGCCGTTTTAATTTTGGCTTCAAAAACATGTAAGACATCTGAAAATTTCATTTCACATGTTTTTTTCAACCCCCCCCGCCCCCCCCCACGCCCCCCTCCCCCTCCCCCTCCACCCACTCCCCTCCCCTCCTTCTCCTCCTGCTTCATCCCCTCGTCTCTGAAGTAGGGAGGGAGACGTCGTGGCGTCTTCAGCCTCTCTGCTGGACGCGGCCGCGGCAGCGACTCACCGCGCTGATCTCTCGGTTCATCGTCACGTCGGTTAGACAGCAACTGGTGAAACTGACTCCGCGATCCGCTTTCGCTTCGGCATTTCGGTGCTGATCATCTAGATGAGTTTACCTTTCCTGCCTCCTCTGATCACTTCATGCTGGAGCTATGCTAATAGCACCGTGGCTAAGCTTTCCTCCAGCTCCACGTTACACTTGTTCCAGGCTCTGCCCGTCGTTTTTCTCTAGAAATAGAAACTTTTTCCAACTTTTTTATCTCTGTACCGATCGCACTCGTCTTCTCCTTCTTCTTCACTTCTTGCTCTGATCTACAGTCTTCTTCGTTCTACACATCCCAGAAGCCCCAAAATTACTCACAATGGCCCTCATTTATGAAACTTGCGTACACCAAAAAAATGGGTGTACACCAAATTCACCGCAAGGATCGGCATTTATCAATCTGAGCGTGAGCGTACGGTACGCACAAATCTCACGCCAGCTCTGACCAGGTGTACGCACATTTGGAACCAGCGTAGAACATGCAGAAACGAGTGCTGCTGTGTCAGAACGATTATTAAACCATAGTCTAATAACGCAGCGATGTGGACCACATGTTGTTGTTGTTTATATTGATAAAAAAGATAAAAAGTAGCCAAAAAAGAGAAACGCTACAACCAAGTCCGTGTTGAAAATTTAACTCGACTTTTATTTTGAGCAACTGAGATGAATTAAAAACCACGACGTGACAGATGCTCGTTAATCAGCTGTGGAAACAGAAACAGTCAATGACAGACAGACCTGTTATTGTAGATCACACACACAAACTTCCAACATCTCCTGCACCAGAGCATGACCGGACGGCTCCTCAGTCTCTCTCTCTGCCGGACACCGGAGGGGGGGCGGGGGTGGGGGGGCTCCGCTACCTGTCCAGGTCCAGCTGATCTCCGCGGCAGAGTGTTTTTTTTTTTTTCCCCCGTCACCGGGACCTGTCAGCGGGACATCGGGCCGGTGTTTCACATCCCTCCATCAGCCGAACCATGCCAGCGGTGCTGATGGTCATAAAGTCGCGTTCGCAGCAGTAATATGCCTATGATTTCTCCTCAGTCACTTGTGTTTAGTAAACTGCAGGAGCATTTCATGAGGTCGCTGGGTTTCCTGACGTGGTCGGTGACACGTGCGTCTGCAGCCTCCATCCACCGGGATGACGCTTATCAATCACTAAAACTATCAATCTATCAATGTCCAGATATTTAATGTTGCCGCCCTCTCCCTGTTCAACACGGTAACGTCAGTAAAGTCCGTCTTCTTGGCCGTCTTCCGTGTCTCCATGTCGTAAAAGGGGCAGGGCGACGCCTCTAAAGCAGGAATATATCGGGGCGTGACATTTAAATTACGCTTGTTTTCAGCCGCCGGATTTATCACCACCACGCCGGTTCTACGTTGAAATCAGCAGCGTACACACTTTTAGTAAATCACACGTGACACTTGGCGTACACTGATATTTACACCAGAATCTACACCAGATCCTGCGCAAGTTTGATAAATGAGGGCCAGTGTGCGCGAGAGCATCCCCATTTACCAGCCGCAGAAAAGTGCATTTGACGTCTATGGACGTCAATGGCACTCAATGAGTTAATAGAATGATGAGAAATTATTTTTTCTACTACTGATTGGTATGAATGCGCAACTGGTTTGTGAGATCACATGATCATGTCATGGGACTGTTCTTTAAAAATGGCGTCTCTACCCATTCATTTTCTGATCTAACATCTGAGGAAGAGCCGGTAGTGTTCGAAACGTCATGTACTGTAGCTTTAATACATTATTGCATTGGAGCTCCTTTGGTGTTGTGGACTTTTCTTTACCACGGTTTCCTGCAGAGGACACATCTACAATAAAACAGATCTTCTTGGACGCTGCCTTGGACTGGAAAATGCAGGTTGATCTAAATCATTGATCGGACTAGACCGGATCTTTTACATTGTGGAGTTAACTGTGCCATGGGAGGTTGCAGTGGATGAAGCAACGCAAAAGGCTAAGGGAAGCAGACATAGCAGCCGAGGCCGAACAACGCGGCTGGCGTACCCAGTAGAGGTAGGCTGCAGAGGGTTTGTAACCAAACCAGGGTTTCTGAAGGGGGTGGGAAGCTGAGAACAGGCCTTTCCAAGGTTGCTTTTAGAAGCTGCAGAGTGAAGCAGCAGCTGGATTTGGCTGAAGAGGAAGGATCCAAACTGGGCTGCAAAATGACAAAGGGGAGCGGTAATAGTGTCGCTGTTGAACCCTCTGGAAGTGTGGTGGGCCTGCCTACCAATGAAACACCAATGAAAGAGGGTGCTCCCTGATGACCCCAATGAAGGTTTACCCCATCCATTCAAAATCAAGTGCAGTGCCGACTTATCCTGGGATTCTAATATAAAGTCTCATAAGCTCCAAAAAAAAAAAAAAAACTACAAGCACCGTCCATTGGTATTATTTTCAATCCCATTGTTACACTTGGCAGCATCATTTGGATTGTCTGTTGGATGCTCCCCTTGACACCAGCATGAATACCACACAGCTCTGCACTGTACCTCAGAGATGGTACGTTGGCTCTGGAGAGTTCAACACACCACACCTTAAGACAAGAACAACAATATATAAATACTATTTATATATTGTAAATATAAATAGACAAACGATAAGCAATATCCTCATCAATTTGATACCACATTTGTCGCAAACACTAAAATGAGATGAAGTGACTGGGACTGGGACGCACTTGTTATAAAACTATGAACATCCCAGCAGGCTCATCACTTTTTATTTTTAGGTTGTTTTTTTTTATTTCATTTTGCCTTAGCTCTGATGATGAGAGTGAGACAGAGGAGGGATGATATTCTTCAAAGATCCACAGGTTGGCCAAAAGTCCTGGGTGTTGCTGTTAGATTTACACCTTAATGCTCCACAAAATTACACCACCTCTTTACCTCTGTTTGTCTCCACTGGAAACACTTCCATTAAAGACAGAAAAAAGGTCCTACGTGTTTGTCTGAATGAATTTACCTTTCAAGAAGATTGCACAAGAGACTGCTCTGAACCAAAGTGGAATCATGGCACCAATCTAACTTTACAAAACCCTGGATTTCAACCTCTCTATACCAGATTTAACCACTTGGTATTTTTCTTTCAGCACGGCCCTGTTTTAGTGAAGGAGTCAGAAAAGTCCCAAGTACAAAAGCAGGTCATTGACTAAGAAAAGGAAGAATAAGGGTGCCCCTTATTCAGAACGCGAGAGCGACAGAGCTTGGGAGAAGGCGAGCAGCGAGCCTTGTAAAAAGGGCTGCGCTGAATGAATGAGCAGCAGCAGAAGAAAGCAGGAGAGAAAGAACGTGGAGAAGAGAAAGAATAGAACGAGAAGGAGAGAAAGGAGAGGCTGTCTTTAATAGAGTCTTATGAAAAAAAAAAAGCTTTGTGAATGGCCTCTGTCTGTCGTTCCCACACAGGTCATCACAGAAAGTCCTCTCCACTTGAAAAGGAGGTGGCACTGAATAGACTTTGAGGTTCCACTTCGCTGTGATGAAGAGACATTCCTGCTTTTATTGAAGGAGCTGCCGGAGACTCGATTTCAGGAGTGACAAGAGGGGAAGAGATTGAAGGAAGGAGAAGAAACAAAAATGAGTGAGATAAAAAGAGATTAGAGGAAAAATGAAGAAAGACAGGCGAGGAAAGAGGAAAACAAGAGCCAGAAAATGAGAAAATCTCAAGCAAGGCGAAGAAAAGGAAAAATCAAGGACATGAAAGCTTTGTAGTTCCACTTCTCCAAAAAGGCATTTTTTCGGGTGGGGGGGTGGGGTACTGTAACTGGACTGAGCTTGTTACAGGAAAAGTCCTAAACTTTATTGCTGCAGTTGTAAGATAGCGGAACGGTTGAGTGGCTACAGAGACCAAAGAGCAGCACTTTGAATATGAATGTGGCTGGTGTAAATCAGAGCACAGTCAAATAATAATAATAATGAAAAAAAAAATTAGCACACACACACTCAAACACACTTTTGAAGCCGTTCAAAATGAGCATGCATTTGAAAACATGCAAATGAATCCATACGCACACACATACACAGCAGTTTGCACACACAGCAGCTCAAAAAAAAAAAAAAAAAAGGTTTGCAGCCTTCTTGCAATGCAGCCACTCAAATGTAAATGCGCGGAATGAATCACATTAAAGTTCTTCAAGTTCTTTAAAAAGTGGCATTAAGAGACACATAATGACAGAGGACATGCAGTTTTTGACATTTAGGGACACATTAAAAGGAGGGGGGAGAAAGGATGAGTTGAATAAAAGCGGTTTGTGTGTGTGTGTGTGTGAAAGCTTTCTGATGAGTCAGAGGCTCCCATTGAAAAAAAAGAAAACAGAATGTATTGGACCTGATGGAGAGGGCTTTGTAGCTTATTAATGGTGTGGAAATGGTGGCAACATGGTGTGAAATGCTTTTTGTTGACCTCTCTTTACGTTCTCCTGTGTCCTCCTGGCTGTGGGTGACATGTCGAGAGGAAACATTTCTGACCTGACAAAGATCCATTCATATTTAAATATTTTTACCCCACTAAACGCCCACCCTGACTTCTCTTTATCTTTTAGATGATGTGAATGTCAGCAGCCTTTTTGGGGAAAAAAAAAATCCTTTCATGATTTAAGCCTTTCAGCCAGTTGGAACGTTCTTCTTCTCAACCCCTAAAAGCATGCATCAAAAAGAGAGAAAGAGGGTATGAGTATGAAATGAGCACATACACACACACACACACTCACACACACACACACACACAAAAAGGAAGGATGGAAGAAGATCTGTAATTTGGCTGGAATCGTTTTCTTTTCTCTTTGGTTCCGTCATCAAAGGATTTCAGCTGTGGGAATGGAAATAGCAGCTGACCTTGGATGTGTGCGATTCAACTTTTTTGGGGGGGACAAAGACCGAAAGAGTGATTGAACCAAGGTCGGGATAAATTAAACCCATGGGGAAAATGGCTGAAAACAAACCTCATCAGGGTTTGTCATATAGGGACGCACCATCAGATGTGTTTGCATGCTAATGTTAACCATGGTCTACGAGCCGGTAGCGTGTCAGGGCCGTGGCTGACAAGAGATTCTTGCTTCATGACAGAAATACACTGTTACAGCAGGACAGTGAGACTGTTTTATTTATGAACAACATCATGGCAACACAACAGAGATGGGAGGAGAGTTAAGTGCCACGCATTCACCTGTCCCCCTGCCCCATGATGTGTTATGCTTATTGTTATAAAGCCTTATAATAATTTATGAGTGTTTATAATGACATGATTATAAGCCAATGATGCATGTTTATACAGTAAGTCAATTATAACACATTATTATAACTATGTATTATTGATGTGGGCATTGTCGGTGAGTTAACAATTATAACGTATTATAATACCTGAACTTATATGTCATGATAAAATGGTTTATAGTGTGTTATGATTATTGTTATGAAGAATTATGATAATTTAGGAGTGTTTATAACTATAGTTATACAGTGTTATAACTGCATTATAACACATTATAAGCATGGTTATAATGTGTTACAGAGATAGGTGTCAAAGTGTTACCCTAATTTCTTTTGAAAAAAAGTAATAAAGACAGGAACATTACTACTTGAGTAATAAAATTACTGATTACTCCTTTTCAGAGTAACTTGCCCAACACTGCCTGAAGCCCACGGGCAGGCAGAACCAAAATCTGTTACCAAACAATAAAGTTTATCTAATCTAATCTAATCTCAACATTTTAAAGACTGCATCCCAGAATCATTTACACAAATAAAATACCACCAAGGTAAATAAATATATTATAGGCTGAATTAAATAAACTAAGCAATACTCACAACTTAAACACAACAACACATAACCAATACATCTTATACTGTTAATTAATATACAAACCATATGTTACGCATAAGCAACATAAAACCCATAATTAAAAATAATAAACATTATTAATAAACTACAAGGTTACACCAACATCCTCACTCCTCACCCTGCAGCATTGCGTTCTATGAAAGTCCACTTGGAGGGACTTGAGACTGGCTGCAGATGGCTCATCCATCATATTCAGTGTTTGTCAGCTGTATTTATTTGTCAGAGTTACTGTTTTCTTACAGCGTGATGCAGCTGCAAGCGAAGAACAGTCTGACTGTTGTGTGTGTTCGAGGATTCTCTGACATCTGAGGTTCCTTCCCTTGTTTCATTTTTTTGGGGTCAGTTATTGCAAACAGCAGAGTTCCCATGATCCTCGACACAGCGGCCATGTGTGTTCACCGCTTTCCCTCTGAATTAGATTTTTTTACACAACAGCTGACTTCAAATCTGAAAGTTGGAACCTTTGTAAATTTTTGAACTTTTTCAAAACTCCAACGACAGCACCATTATTTAAAAAAAAGGCCATACTTCATTTAATTTATTGTGTTTTTCCCCCTTTACAGATTTCTACATAATGCTATGAATTCAGGAGATCACAGTTTAGACCTGTTCTTCCTCCATTGAACTGTGGTCGCCCCACATTTCAATGCATCAGTCTTTTTTTCCCCATGTTTCACACACTCCTGTTTCCATGTCACCTGACCTGAGTGTCTCTGGAATGTCAATAAAAGACACTTAAATAGGAACTGCTAAAAGCTATAACATACATTGACATGAGTGTCTCAAATATATGATGATTTATACATTTAGCTCCATATAAGATTCTGACTAGTGCATTTATGTTGTTTAACTTATCAGAAGTGCTATGAATTATACAAAATACAGTTAGCAGTATAAAGCTTGGCACATAACCTCATCGTTTGACTATTCATCATCTTTTCATGCATGGACTCGTAGTTACCATAAAGGCCATGAAGGTTACACACAGGACACTTGTATAGAATTGTGAATTCATAAGGAACACCTTGCTAAAATGAATGTACAGAGCATTCAGAGGAGCTCCAGCAACACTTGTAATGGAAAAACAACCAACGTGTTTCGGCTTGTGGCCTTCATCAGGGTCATAGAGAAACAAAAATGAATGTACAGCCAGCCTTTAATAAGCACTCCTAAATAAGGTGGAAAGGTAGATGCAAACTAAGATGTACCTCTCCTGATAAAGTGGCCACTGTGTTTCATTTTCACGCAGCGTGGGTAGATGTCTGCTATTCAAATATTCAGTTGCTCAAACATAATGCAGTGGAGTGGAGAGAAACAACCTTCATATTGTATATTCTTAACATTTCCATGTGAATAAATGCTATACACAAGCACTGAAATGCTGATAAAGAGTATCTTGATTGGTATAGAAGCATGATCCAACACTAACTGGTGTAGTTTTGCAACACAGGACCTGATGACTTTTAATGAGGTTCAGCTGTGACTGAGGAGAAACAGCAGTCATGGTGATCAGTGATTGGATCCCCAGCTCCCCCAGTCCACATGGCAAAATGCTGAACCCCACATTGCTATATGAATGTGTGATTGGGTGAAGGTGTGATGTGCTTTAAGACCAGAATAAACACCATACAGATCCAGTCCATCTAATGGCTTGTTTAACATAAGCAGAGGAACTGGGTAGTTAGTATGAGCTGTAACTGCAGCAGAGGAAAGGCAGATCATCGCCTACACACACCCGACAGAAACAGCATCAAAGCAAAAGGACATCACAGTGTTTGACTGGCGCTAAATGCCCGCTGCTTTAGGTTTTCACTATGAGACATAAAAGAGACAGAGATAAAGCTGAGGAAGGTATAACAGTGTGGTAACCTTAGACCCAACGACACTATAGGAATGTGAAACTATAAGCAAAAAGTTGGTGATTAGAGGCTCCAACATTCATGCACTGTTTCATTTCTCCCCATGTTACTCATATTTGGCCTTTTCCATCTGTCCCTGCTGTATATGTACCAAAATAGACATGCTTGACCTTTTTTTTGTTGCTTGTCTAATCCCTTTTTTCCTTTCTCATTTGTTTTCCAATTTGTTTTTAAGTCTTGTTTTATTTCATGCTCTTTGTCGTCGTGTCAGTTCCCCCCGCTCTCTGCATATGAAACAGAGGCTCAGTTGACTTGAAGTAGAAAATCAGATTCTGCCGCTAACATGACGTATTTGACAGCTGAGACGCTGGTTTTTGCCAAATGAACTTTTGACGATAAGAGCCATTTAATTGATTGGCTGAGCTGGAGTCACGACTCGGTGCTGGAGCGGGGGTCACTTTCTCACAGTAAAAAATGATGAGCCCCCTCTGTCAGAGAGATAATCATAATATGCTTTAGTGGCTCCGCCGAGCCAAAAAGCTTTACAGTAATATCACTGCACTGATATTCAATCAAATGTTTCACTCTGGCATCGTCACTCTGTCTGAATACTTTATCATTGCTACATTGATGTATTGATGGTTGGGCACCGTCCTGCTGCCAGTGCTCTTACTGTACCATCCTTGGGGACTGGTGCTTGTTGGTAATGGGCAGTTGAACTTTTCCCAATGAGACAGGATGACTATCCATACAGTATATGGTCAAAGTTATCTGAAAGTCTCCTGGGTTTCCTATTCTTTTGCAGGCTGCTGCTTTGTTTTCCTTTTTCACTCTAAAATTATAGAAAACAAAAATAATACACTGATATTGCTTAAAATGAGTGTTTTGTGTTTAACTTAATGCCTTTCGGAGATCATTTAAACTTCATTTTGACCAGGGGTCCTCAAACGTTTGCATGCCACTGTATATTAAGAACCCAGATATATCTAATGTGTTGTTATTATTTTATGACTTTTGAAACTACAAACATGTATATCTGGTTTTACCCCTTTCATTTTCCCATAATGGAGCTATTTCTAAGTTTAGCTATTGCTACTTAAACAGTGTTAGCATACTTACCAGTCTAGAAGGAATGGTGTGAGTTGAGCATCAAACTTCATTTATTTATTCACCAAGAGTTATCTTCAGTAGTTGAAAGAAACACCAATGCTAAGTTTTGTTTCTATCACATCTTTTCTTTTATTTTAGCATGCTAACCCGTTAGCCAGCTATCTATTGTTATTGAGTGACTGTAGCCTCCGTCATGGTGCTGATCCTAGGGCGTATTAAAACCCTTTTCTCACAGCTGACAGAATCATACATTTATCTTTATGGAACTCAGGTTAATACGCAAACCCAAGACTTCCAAGATTTTCTATCCATCCATTCTGTGTAGGGTCACCGGTGCACATTATTGGACTGTGGGAAGAAGCTGAAGTGCTCGGAGAAACCACCAGAACATGCAAACTTCACCCAGAAAGTGTGGAAGGGAATTTAACCCTGTAAACTTCTTGCTGGGAAGCAATTGTGCTAAACAGAATACAAACATTCTGGATATCTTTTCAGTTATGTTCTATACATTTCTTCCAGACTTGCTAGTTTCAAAACATCACCTATGTTCAAATGATTTTTGGCTGCAATGTATACGTTAAGTACCGACATACCCAATGATGGGTTGTGAGGTTTCAAGGGTAGGTCACAGTTTTTCATAATGATGCATGGGTAGGACTGTGGATGACCCGAGACTCTGATACTAAAACCTCAGGATGTGAAGTGTTTAATAAACAGTCAGCGAAGCAGGATTCAACACAAAACACACTTGTGGAAAATGATACACGACAAAGTCAACAGCCTGACTTTCTGTAACTATATTCACTCTGAGATCAACCTCATCTCAGATTCGGGGACGCTTGTTTTTTTTTGAGTGGGCTATCTCAAGGCTATGTATTCTGTAGAGACCACACAGAGGTCGTGCTGCATGAGTCAGGGTACAAATGCTTTCATAAGGAGGAAAACAAGTTCTGTTCTCTTACATCCTGTACCACACATTTCAAAACTTTAATTAATGAGTCTGATGGACAGTTACCACCGCTTCTAACATTAAAAGATACCCCAAGAAGTTTGCTTTTGGTTATAAAAGTGTCTCATATGATTGTGGATGAATCTGCATTACCCACACTTGTTAATGGGTTCATTTTGGATAAATATATCATTTTGTCTTTATAGTAATTTTGATATTATTATTTAGTGGTCAACTCGCCTTTCCTAGTTTTGGTTTCGCGGACGCTGCCCGGCGGGTAATGGGAATAACGCCACCGGATCGCTAGTTGGCATCGTTTATGGTCGGAACTACGACGGTATGTGATCATCTTCAAACCTCCGACTTTCTTTTTTGATTAATGAAAACATTCTTGGCAAATGCTTTTGCTTTCTTCCGTTTTGCGCCGGTCCAAAAATTTCACCTTGCGCGTGGAGGCTCATGGGAAATGTAATGTGATAACACTTTGCTCCCCATAGTCCCTTGAAGTCAACTGATACGTTTTTCTTAACTTTCATCATTAAATGTAATTTTGAAGGCTAAGTTTGTTGCTTGTTTTATAGCCAGCATGGAAAGAGGTCAAGCTGAGACTCTTGATTGAATCCTGTTTTCCTACATGCTGCATGTAAAGAGTTTTGCTGGATATTGAATCAGAGGGTGGAACCACAGGGAGAGACTGTTGGTCATGCAGGTTGTTTCTTGAAATGTAAGAAGGCCTCTAGCATCATGTTAAAGTTGACATAAAGCAATGCAGGAGGGTCGGATAATTCTATTTTCATGGACATTGGATAACATGGTTGCAGCCATGAAGGTCTCCAGAGATATAAAAATTCAATTCCTGGATGTATCATTTGAATTATTAATTTAGTTTGTATTACACCAGCAGCAGTTGCAATGTTGTACTTGCATTTTGTTAGCACGGTGCTCTTTTTCCATTGTGAGAAGAACAGCTACTGTATACTGTAGTATGTGCTCTAAGAAATACAGTCGGATCAGTACCACGGACAGCGCATGTGGATGCATGTGGTATGGGCGCATTCACCTTAAGCCAGGGACACACCGAGCCGACCGTCGGGCGTCTGGCCTCGTCGGACGGCGTCGGGAGCTCGTCTGTTTGGTGTGTTCCTCTCCGTCGTGGAGCCTCGGCTCTTGTCAGATCTCGTCGGGGCCGATTGAACATGCTCAGTCGGGACTCGTCGGCCGTCGGGAGAGTAGACTTGTCGGGTACTCTGATTGGCTGTGTGCTAGCTATGGCGATTCTGATTGGCGGTGCCCTAAGCGAATCAGCGCGGTGTGTGGGAGGGACGGAAGTGACCACAGTAAACAAACGGTGTCCTAGCCTGTCCTACAGTAAAAATGGTATATAAAATAAAAAGAGGAGTAAAGCAATATATTAAGCGGCAATATAAATATATATTTAAACATCAAAGATGTTCAATAAAACCCACATAGTTTGAAACAACGTTCAAAACACACACAGCTCACAACTAAGCATATAAAGCCCGCTAGCTTAATGTGTAATGTAAAACACCATAGACGGGCTAACAGAAATTAGCATCGGCTATCGCCAATTCGTGGCAACCGAGCCACAGCAGTAAGCTGCTAAAAACTGTTTTAATTTCGGCTTTAGCGCTGTTAAAACGTGGCTGGTTAAATTGTTTTGGGGAGATTAATGTTGTCTCATTGATGAAATTAACTGTGGCAGTGGCATTAGTTTGTTTGAATGAACAGTGAGCAGAGCTGCCTCTGGTCTGTATTGGTCTGTATTTCTATGGGGGAGTCCTCGCCACTCAGTCGCTCTGGTCGGCAGTCGGGGCAGTGTGTTTCACTTTTTCCTTTCTCCCGACGAGAGGCGACAGACTCGTCGGCCAAAGCCGTCGGCGTCGGGACGCGTCGGGAAGCGTCGCAGCGGTGTGTCAGGGGCTTTAGCTTTCATTGTGATGCTATAGGTCACATGTGAATGTGATAAAGACAAAGTGAAACTTGCATTGTTTTTAGACCAAGTGAGAGTTTGAAGGTGGTGACGGAGAGTTGATCTTATAAACATTATGGTGGCATTAATGTCAAGGGCAAATGAATGAGGGCGTCATAATTCCCATCAAGTATAATCCCTGCCCTCTTAAAGACAGACAGTAAAGATTTTTCTACCTTGAAATGATCCACGTCATTTGCATAATTCTCTACTTAAAAAGAAATAAAAAAACACAAACTCCTGTTTTATTCCATAACAGCAACTGAACTTCAGAGGCAGAACAGAACTGATTATCACTGCATTAATTGTGCATTGATAAAATACAGTTAAGAAAACCAACTATGACAGCTTCTTTGATGAGGAGCAGCTAATTGGTCTGTTGGGAGAGTCATTTTATTGATATTCATGTGTCACATCACTGCATTAATCAGTGGACTGCCTAGGATTAACTGCATACACACTCATATACTCATACCACAAACAAATGTATATAGTTTTTCCTCCTTCTTCTTCTTTTTTTTTCCTTAAAGTTTTATCACCACTGCAGCATTTCAGTTTAATTGATCGGGTTGCGGTTAATTACACAGAGTGTCCCAAAAAAAATAGGGCCGAGTCGACCCTCTCGCCCCTATTAGCCTTGCCCTCAAATCAATACTTGAAGTTGTGGGAATAAGAGGGTTACGGCTATTGTTACTGGCTCTGTGAGGAACCGGCACCAGGAGATGAGTTGAGTTTAAATTGCTTGGGGATTATTAAAAAGGTTCTGGTGGCAGGGCCTTTGGAGAATAATATCTCTGAGAAGGAGAAACAGGAAAAAGAGAGAGTGAGTGGAGAGCAGAAGAGAGATAAGATATCTTATCAGCTGATAAGAGTGCCCGTCCCTTCCTGCTTGTATTCCGCGAAGACACCTAATTAAAGGCCCCCGAAATAGAGGTGACCACACCTGGCCTGATTATATAAAGTGAAGTTATTAATCTAGATTCCATATCTGGTTAAAGACCTGAGAGAGTTGGGGAAAAGTCTCAGCCATGCTAACTTTACAGTATTGCCTCCTCAAGAGGATTTCTTTTCCCCTTCCTCTCATTTACCACTAAAGTCAATAAGCTGTTCAGGCCTTTTAGTTTGATAGAACACATTACCGACTCTGTAATCACACACACACACACACTGAGAAAGAGTAATGCTGGCAATTCAACAACATACAATACCCTTAAAGTATCCCTATAGCCCTTGGCTGAGACAATGTTTTGCATTCAAGAAATGCACCCTCAGTCAAATTCCCCCCTGAGGTATAACCTATGAATTTACCTTCACCCCCTGAACCGTTTCTCCATCGCCTTTCCCACACTGCTTATCCAGTTACAGTGGCATCAATCATAGAAACTCCTCCATCCTCCATCCGTCCTGCATTGGAAATGTCCTGGCCTCTGCAGCCGCAGCGTTCCTCACGTGTTGCACAGAAAGGCTGAACAAGCAAATTAAAAGACCGAAATTAAAGTGTGATCGCTGCCAACAGGGCTGAGGTCAATTCACCGAGAGAGCAACGGACTGGGGGAAAGTTAATATGCAGAGTTGAAATGTTGAATTAAGCGTCTAAGAGAGTGTAATTCTGCCACGGCTTCTGCAGCATGATTTTTGTTTAATCATCACCGAAGGCATTTGGAAATGCACCATCAAAAGGAGAAAAAAAAAATCCCATTAACAGTGCTTGTTGTTAAAAATGAGACTTTTGTGTCACACCACTGCATCCATGGTGGACGGTGGAATTGTAAAGTAAGCAATAGCTGAAAATGCTGCCTCTAACTGCTGTTCCAAATGTCTGAAGTTGATAAGAGCTGACGTCCTTCTAAGAATGAGTTTCCCATTATATAACTATGTGTCTCTTTTATGAAACAACACATAAGTGTTCTCAGGAAGATAAGGGATTCTGAATTTCACAACAAGCAGTAAAAGAGTGAAGGACTAATATAATTCATGAGCATGTAAACAATGTTATCATTGTCCATTTGATCCATTTGGTTGTTTGTCTGTATGAGTCAGTGTACCCCTCCCAGACCCTGACACTGACCCTGCAGTGAGAAGTGGTGGAGCAAATCCATGGATACTATGAAGTGCTAAAAAGGTATATAGCCTACAGATGGTGTACCCGCAGCCTGACTCTGCCCACCTACGTACTTCCGCTCAATTTACAATGTCCTTCAGTACTCTAGCTGGGATTGAAACACCTTTTTTTAATTGTGCAATACAAGTGACAAACTAAGGCAAACATACAGTAAAGACATGACACTGCATCATGGCAGCCAAAAAAGTAGAGAGTTAAATTACAGATGAATTGTGATAAGAGAGAACAAAACATGAGAGGAATAGAATATAAGTAAATTTTAAAATAAATAAATAAACATCAGCAGCCAATCGATCAATCAATCAATTTTTCCCTTTCCCTTCATTTCCCTTGAAACAATTTCAAGGCTTTTCTACTGCAGAGAGTTTACCGGCCAATCAGATATCAGAGGGAGGGGCTGAGAATGACGTTGAAGTTGTAGTTCATACATAATGGTGGAGATCGATGCTGTCATTGATGAACATCTAGCACACACTCGCTTCACACTGCTCATTGCAATGGGTGGATGATCATCGTTTACAGCGTGCAGCAGCTTCACTGGGTAAAGGCAGATCCTCCTAAATAGTTTTTAACTTCAACATAGTATCCATTTACCAAGAAGTAAACATTTGTCAATGGAGAGTGACCAGTCTCAGTGTAAATCACAGGTTAGGACCAGCCTAGTGTCAGAATGTCATATTGCTGTTGTTGCTGCCCTTAGCTTATGTATTTACTGTATGTGCTTTAGGCTAATAGTTAGATGCAAATCTCTAGCTGTTATAATAAAAGCAGCTTAGCTTGTGGGTTTGATTGATAGACCCTTTGGAAGTACATAAAGTTACCTCTCAGCAGATCATTAAAGTAAGCATGACAGAAAGTGACAGGTGTCTCATACAATCCTCCACCTTTGTGTACAGAATTGGAAATTTATTTTATAAGCAGCCATCCATGAGGCGATAGAAAACTCTCCTGCGTGTGTGTGTGTGTGTGTGTGTGTGTGTGTATGGGAGTATCAGTAAACAGATGTGTAGCCATGTTGTTTATCGCGGTACAGGTTATAGTCCATCAACCTACCAGCTGACCCAGATGTTGCGTTTAGTGCCAGAGCAGAACAACACTACTTGTTGAAGTAATAAGGCATTCTGCAGCCTTTGTTTATGATACTTGTTCATGCTGTTGTTATAGAGAAATACAGGTGAGTCTATGGTCACACAGTGTTGTGGCTTTAACAGCTGCTGTCACAGTCAGCATCTCACCTGGTTAGTCACAGCTAGAGAGTCCAGGGAATTCAGATGAGCTGAATTCCCTTTTTTTTAAAGGCAGATGTTATTCATTATTCAGTCAGATCAACATAATATAAACAAATAAATAAACATGCCCACAATGTTGTGTGATTCAATTCAACGTTAGATTTTATTTATTTTCATCAAAATGCACATTAACACAGCTACATTAAAGGGGACATATTATGTAAATATCACTTTTTGAAGGCTCTTTAACATATATTTGGGTGTTTGTTTTGCCTTCCGGCCCCCAAAATGTGAGAATTGACAAAAAAATCTGTAATGTTCAGGTTCCCTAGGCTGAAATCCACATGGTTTTACAAGCTGTTCCTTCAGTTGTCTTCCCATGATGTAACTAGTTTTCAAATTTGCATATTACGACCCCTACCTGGTACCAGTAGAAGGGGCGGGGCAAGCAATGGTTCATTTGCATTTAAAGGGACAGGCACTGAAACCAGCCGTTCTGAACAGGGCAGTTTTGAGAGGATAAAAGAGCTGTGATGTTTGATCCTTGGGGGATTTTGACCAAAGCATGTCACAGACATGTCTTTAAGACACCTGGGAACTATTGTAATTTGTGGAATAGGGGCATAATGTGTCTCCTTTAACATTATATTCAGTCACCATAGCTGTGTAACTGCTTCCTGTCTCAGTAAGGAGAAGCGGTGTAGTCTTCTCTGCTCTTTTGTGGTGAACACAATTATCAATTATAGTTTCCTGTTTTAAGCAATTAAGGAAAGACACATGGAGACAACTTGCTGTTGCACATAATCAGCAAAAACAAGAATGTCTGAGGCAGAGGTGTTTCTTGGAGAAGAAAAAGAACAACTTGAAATACATAATCACATAGAACCGATGAGGACGCCCTTGTCTTTGCGACTGGAGGACACAGAAGGAGTTCAGCTGCTTCAGTGGAGCCCACCTCTGCAAGCATCTGTCTCAGAAAACGTCTTCAGGTTGGTGCCACCTGTTCTGAAAAAAAAAAAAATCAATCCGTATGATAAGCAGTGATTTTAAAAAAGAGTGGATTGTAATGGTGCATTAAGAACAAACGCAGAACCAAGGGGAGCACTTAAGGCTATAAAATCATCTATTTCATGTCTTTCAAACCAACAGAGGTGACTTAAGAGACTGATGTGATATTATCGCCTGCATTTATTATTGAGGCAAACAAAAAAATAAGTGGCTTTTCTTCTGCTTTCAGGTAACGGTGAATGCATACAGGCAGAAAAACAAATCTTAAAGAGGTGACAACAATCAGTCTTATCCCTTTACTCTACTTTGGCTTCCAGAAGGCAGGCGTTTGAGGATTAGTGGCATAGGGGATCTTGGCAAGGCACTGTATGCATGTGTGTGTGTGGGTGTGCAAGTGTGTGTTTGTGTATTAGTAAAACATTTCTAGCGGAGAAACACAAAGCTTCCTCTAAACTGTTTTGACTTCCTTAAGGGAGGGATTGTCAGTTTATATAGGCTTGGGAGTATATAGGCTTCCTGGCAGGGCTGGGCGGATTAACACAGCACAGGAGAAGATTTGATGAGAGCAGAAAGATGATGTGAGTGCATTAGCAGTTCTGATTGACAAACAAAACAGATTAGTCTCTCATCACTGTCTCTTTTCTGGGGAAAATTGCAGGATTGTACAATTCATATATATTTCCTACATGGCAAGATGTCAAACTGACTTTTTTTGTTTGTCTTTTTCTTCCTCCTCCTCTAGTTTCTACATTCCTCCAGCTTTCACACCCTTGACATCCCGCATCCTTCTTCCCTCTCTTCTGGATCCAAACTTTCTCTACCTTCCAGTGCCTCCTGTCATTCCTCCGGGGGGGGGGGGGGGGGGGGGGGGGGGGGATTATCTGAACCCCGAGCGTCCTGCGGCTCTTTTTCTCTAAGTAGCCTCACAGCTGCTGCCGTGCCTCAGCTTTAAAAGGCTGGATGGATGGATGGATGGATGGATGGATGGAAGGGAAAGCAGGTTCTTTCTCCTTCTCCGTCTCATGCCGAGGCCTCCGCTGTTTTCCTCCCACTGCTTGCTGCATCTCACCAGGAGAGGATGTAATGTTCTTTGATCCCTCTTTCTTTCCACCTCTCTTCCTCTCCTGTGAGGCTGTGTCAAGTAGGCAATACTTCCAGGGTTTCCATTTTCTCCTCATTTCCCTCCTTCATCCTCACATTTGCACGGCTGCAAAATGGAAAGCGGAAAGATGAAACCTCATGAATACTCTTTTTTTTCCAACTATTGATGACAATCCATCCTATTTTTCCTCTACAACTCTCTGCTCTCTCTGCCCAGACATCCACCACTTAATGGCCCTGACCTTTGGGATTGTAAAAGGTCATCATCCATAAAGTGAGAGAGCTTTTACTAGTCATTAGCAGAGAGGGACTCCTGGAGCGGCGGCGGCTGCAGAGCCACATATGTGTGAGAATTTCCGCATCACATTTTAATCCATGATGTGCTTTGGTTGCTTCGTGCAGAGTTCCCCACAGTGCTCCACACACACACTGATGTGGAACTGATCAGACGCGACAGAGAAACTTACACACCAGTTACTTCATAGAAAAAGAAAAGTGAACTACAGTAAAGTTGTACTGAATTGTCACGGTGAACTGAGCACCCGCATATCCTGACATGCTAATACTATGTTCATCATAAACAGAAGAAACATAAGTAAGGCACAGGTGTGTTCTGTATGTGAAGATCTACATCAGGGTTCTGTAGTGAGAGAAAATGGGATGTAACTGAACTGTGAAAGAGAAAATCAGGAGGGAAAACACAGTGACATTAATGACCTGGACTAGCACACCCTGACACTATGTGTTAAGAATGATTACCTGCACTGTAATAATGTGGACATTACAACATGTTCAGGCTGGAAATAGCCATACCCAGGCCAATTTGAAGAAAAGACTTAAAGGTAGAGTCTGGAGTTTTGTTGCCCCAACTGTGTAGCCTCCTGCCCCTGACAGCAGCAGTTGTCAGGACTGTAAAGAAAAGCAAAGGAGTCCGAGTGAAGCGGTGGAGCTGTGGGCCCATACCCGCACGTCACCAACAACAGGAGCCTCCAGTGTTATGTTGTAACGAGCAGGAGGGCCGTTGTGCTGAGCTGGGAAGACGGTGTTAGTGGTGGACGCTAACTGCTACCGCTAGCCGACGTTAGCATAGAGCTAGCTCACCACAACGGCCGTCATACTTGTTACCACTTGAGGCTTTAGTTGTCGGTGACGGCTGGTTGTCCGTCTGCAGCTCCAGCGCTTCAGACTGTGTGGTGCGGCTGCTGAGAGGGAGAGAGAGACAGAAAACCTTTTTCCACTAAAATTAGCGGGTTGACCCGGGTCTGGTGTTCCCACTGCAAGCCGATCGGAGCCGAGCCGATTAAAGGCGATTTTAACCCGCGTCGCTTGCCGAGTTGTTTGACACGGGTCGACGTGGGTCGGTGCCTTTCCCACTGCCACCAAATGCCGATTGTTAGCGGGTTTAAACGGGTTTTTTGGCCAGTGGGAATTGGGTAAGAGAGAGAGGTGCTAGCACTCGCTAACATCCGGGACAGATAGTGCGGCTAGCAGCCCTGAGCCCTCCTACTCTGCTGCACGTAGCTTTACCTGAGCTCTGTCTTTGGCTGGAGAGAAAACACCAACTTCTCGCTCTCTATCCAGAAACGTCCCCGTGCACAACAAAACAATGCAAAAGACCAAAATACAGACAGGGGGAGGGGGCGCTGCAGACACAGCCACCACCACACAGGACTAGAAGCCCATAGGTGATGATTTAGACAGATTTCATTTGTTTAAGTCTAGCGTTTATTTTTGGGCAAGAAACTCCAGACTCAACCTTTAAGGTTATTAAGAGTTTTTATGTTTTTTTGTGTTTTTTTTTTACAAAATGCTATCATTATCATAATTAATATATATCAACAAAACAAAACAAAACATCCTTCATGTATCAATCAACACCGGAGAGCTGAGCGAGTTCACTTGGAGGGTTGAACTGAAGTCTTATGTGTGCTGGTAGTCTAACCATTAGATAAAAGAGCAGTAGATCAGTACATCATCATTTTATACAAGCATCATTACATTAGGTGGATGTATATGAGCAAAATAAAATGTTTCCGTTCAACAATTTAATTTCAATGTCAGTGTGGTAGCTGTTCCACAGTCCATTATGGTTCGAGTTAACTTTTGCAATAAAGTTTCACTGCATCATATCACAGCTAAAATATTAGTATGCTGATCGCAGAGTGAATTAAACACGTTCAACACAACAGTCCTGCAGCCAAACTGCAAAACACTATTAAATATACACAATGTCAATACACTCCCATTTCACAATGGTCACATAAAGCAGAAGAACAGTCATACTGGCACATTTTACTGTGGCAACTCAGTGAAAAGTCCTGTCTTGTTGTGAAAAATGATACAAATGATCAGTTTTTGAACTCTTTGACTGAGCCTGCAAACAGTTTGGAGGCAACAGAGAGTTTGAAGTTCTGTAGTTGCTTCATTTAAAATCATATCTGTGAGTTTTCCCTTTGTTGTGGTAGCACTGCTGATCAGTATTGAATTCAGTTCATTGTTATTTCTAACAATTGTTATGATGATGATGACAAGGATTTTTTTTTCTTTTTTAATCTTCTGGAGGTGTATATTTATTTATTTATCCTTGCCTATATCAATATCAATTTAAATCATTTGCTTTGAGCAGCCTACTCTGTTGTATTAAGTATCCAATCATGTTGATAAGTTTTGTGCAATGGTATGGAACTGTTTGTATTGTTTGTTATGTGGATGTATGTGTTTTTTATTGGGTGGTGTTATGTCTGAAAACATGCAGTTTGTTTTCATAAAGTGTCCTGTTGGACTCTGGTAGGTTATGCACTGCAATTGACAGGGTACTGTGTCTTTAAGGTTTTCAGCAGTGATGTACGGCAAGGTCGTAAAATGTAAGGTGTGCGTCAGTTCAGTAAACGCAACAAACGAAGCAACACGTTGTGGTCATTGACTCCTGCACGAACACAACATTTGGCGAACGAGGATGTCTGAACTCGCCTTACCGCCTCCTCCACCTTTCCTACCTGTTCCCGGCGACCCAGCTGTTCCCTGGGATCGGTGGCTGCGGTCATTTGAGGATTATCTGCTGGCGTTGGGACACACGGACCTAGCGGAGGCCAGGAAGTGTGCGCTCCTACGCCATTGCCTCGGGCAGGAGGGACAGCGAGTCTTCGCCACGCTCACCTTATTGGACGATAAGTACGCCACAGCTGCGGCCGCTTTGAAGGCACACTTCAGCTCCGGGAGAAGCCGGCGGATGTGCCGCTTCGAGTTTCGCCAGAGGACCCAAAAGCCGGGTGAGACCGTTGCCCACTTCGTATCAGCTTTACGTGAGCTGGCTAGGCTTTGTGACTTTGGGGCTTTGGAGGATGGACTTATAGTTGACCAGTTAATAGAGAAAACGTCATGCAACCAACTGAGGGAGAGACTTTTATTAGAGCCAGACTCCATGACGCTAGCAGATGCTGTAGTGATTGGAAAACAGTTGGAAACGGCCCTAGCGGAGGCGCGCAAGTTCGGCCGCGCAGTGCACGACCCGATGACGTCATCACCACCGTCAGTTCATCATACAGAGACTGCAGAGCCAAACGACGGGGTGAGTGACAGTTTGGATGTACAGAGAGTGGACAGGGGACCCAGGGAGAGAGGGGCTAAGAGCTGTAGCAACTGTGGCTCCTCTAAACATGCTGCCAGAGATCAATCATGCCCTGCTCGGGGAAAACGTTGCCGCAACTGCAGCAAGTTGAACCATTTTGCACGCTGCTGTCGCTCTTCCCCTGCTTGCCATGATACTGCTGCTGTCCCCATAAACACTGTTCAGACCTCACAGCCTGCCTTCAAACATTGTACATGCCGTGTGGGCACAGCTCTAATTCCGCTCCTCGTGGACACAGGAGCCAAAGTGTCAATCCTGAACAAATGCACTTATGACCGCTTCTTCAGTCAGGTGCCTCTGGAAGCAGCAGTTAAACCCCTGTTGGGCTACGGCCATTCTCCCATCTCCACTCTGGGCGTGGCTTGCCTTCCCGTCAGATATGATCAACAATGTGCACCTAACACCAAGTTCTGCATCACCCAGAGGGGAGCGAACATTATGGGCCTAGACTTGTTCCTTGCCCTGGGTTTTGCTGTGAGTGATGCTAGAGGCCAGCATGTCCTGCAGGTCGCCACCTCCTGGCCTGACCGCTACCCACAACTGTTCAACGGGCTGGGCCGCATGACAGGATTTGTACACCAGCCTACGGTCGACCAGTCAGTCCGCCCTGTCATCCAGCCTCTACGGCGCATTCCTCTGGCTCTCCGTGATGCAGTGGAGGCCGAGCTGCAGCGCTTGGTGGGGGCAGACGTCATTGAGCCTGTCAACGCCTCGCCGTGGGTGTCGAACCTGGTGATAGCTAAGAAAAAGGGGGGCGGACTGCGACTCTGTGTGGACCTCACAGACGTGAACAAAGCCATCATCCCCGACAAGTACCCCCTGCCTACGGCTGAGGAACTGACTAGCCATTTCCACGGCTCCACTGTCTTCAGTAAGATGGACCTACGAAATGGCTATCTGCAGGTTCCTCTGGCACGACCCAGCATGGACCTTACAGCGTTTGTCACGCACATGGGGGTCTTCAGATTCAAACGCATGGCATTTGGACTCTCATCAGCCCCGAGCTGCTTTCAGAAGATAATGTCACTCATACTGGCCGGTATCCAGGGTGTCTCCATCTACCTGGATGACGTGGTCGTGCATGCACCCTCCACCACACTGCATGATGCTCGCCTGCAGCAAGTCTTTCAGCGTTTCGAACAGCATGGGGTCACACTGAACGCTGAAAAGTGCATGTTCGGGGCTGAGGAAGTCGAGTTCTTGGGTTTCAGGCTCTCGAAGGAGGGCATCACCCCGATTATGTCCCACACCGAAGCCATTCTGTCCCTCCCAGATCCGCAGTCTCCATCCCAGCTGTCTTCCTTCCTGGGGATGGCCGCCTACTATCTCAGGTTCATGCCACACTTCTCTGATTCAACAGCTCCCTTGCGCCGGCTGCTCAGGAAGGAGGCTGCGTGGGACTGGACCCCGGCCTGCCATGAAGCCGTGCGCGTCATCAAACAGCAGCTCACGTCCCCGCCCACACTGACCCATTTCAGCCTGACTGCGCCCACCTTGGTCACCTGTGATGCTTCCGGGGTGGCGCTGGGCGCTGTCCTCTCCCAGACTCAAGACGGGGTGGAACGCCCGGTAGCTTTCGCCTCACGAGCACTTACCCCAGCGGAGCAGAAGTATTCGGTGGGGGAGAGGGAGGCTCTGGCCTGCCTGTGGGCTTGCGAACGCTGGCATGTTTATTTATACGGGAGGGCTTTCACCATTCGCACAGACCACCAAGCGCTGACGGCACTGCTGGCGACCCAAGGCTCGGGGCACAGGCCTATGAGACTGCTAAGGTGGGCTGACAGGCTGAACCAGTACAACTTCAGTCTGGAGTTTGTGCCTGGGCGGGCCAACACGGTGGCCGACCTCCTGTCCAGGGCTGTGTCGGTGACGAAGGAGATGGGTGGGGTGCCATCAGACCCAGAGAGCGAGGAAGACTGGGTCCACATCCTGCACGGGCCCCTCAGCTCAGCAGTCACCCTGGCGGAGCTGCAGCAGGCCTCAGCTGCTGATGAGGCCCTCACGACTCTCCGCACCTACGTCCGGGACGGCTGGCCTGCCAAAGTGGATGACAGGCTGCTTCCCTACTACCGCTTCCGCAACGAGCTCTCCTGCTGGGGGGCTGTGTGCCTAGCTCGCGGTCACCGTGCGGTCATTCCAGAGACTCTCAGGTCCAGAGTACTACACATGGCACATGAGGGGCACCTTGGGGTGGTCAAGGTAAAGCAGCGCTGCCGGGATACAGTTTGGTGGCCCCACATAGACTCTGACGTTGAGGAGCTGGTGCGTAACTGCGCCTGCTGCCTTCTGAGTGGGAAAACAGGCCAGCCCGCCACAGCCCCTCTCACCCCAACCCCTTGGCCGTCTTCACCCTGGGAACATATCCAGGTCGACATCTGCGGTGAACTTCACGGGGCGCCTGCTCATGCCCGTTACCTGCTGGTGGTGCACGATCTTCATTCGAAATGGCCAGAGGTTTTCCAGTTGAGCTCCATCACCGTGCACTCCATCGTCGACCACCTGGACAACCTGTTTGGGCGCTGGGGCCTCCCGGGTGTGGTCACGACAGATAACGGGCCCCAATTCACATCAGCAGAGTTCGCGGAGTTTCTCACGCTGCGGTCCATCAAGCACATCAGGACGGCAGTGTATCACCCAGAGAGTAACGGAGGGGTGGAAAGACTGAATAAAACTCTCAAGAATGGTATCCGAGCCTGTCTGGAGGAGGGGAAGACCTTCAGCGACGCTCTCAACCAAACTCTCCTGACCATCCGGGCATCCAAACATTCCACCACTGGAGTGTCACCTGCATTGCTAATGATTGGACGTGAACTAAAGCAACCACTGGACTGCTTGAGAGCTGAGCCACCTCCTGCACGTGGGAGCCCAGGGCTCCAGAAAGCCAGAGCTCAGGTGAAACATTCGCAGGCTCGGATGAAAGAGAAGTATGATGCCACACGTAGAGTGCAGACCCCCTCACTTTCGGCAGGGGATTGGGTCAGGATCAAACGCCTCCACCGCCAAAATAAGCTGCAGTCATACTGGTCAGAGCCCCTGCGGGTGACTAAGCAGCTGGGGCCGGCCACTTACAGACTGGAGAACGGGACTCGTTGGCACTCAAACCGCCTGCACAGAGTTGCAAGCCCCACTGTACCAGCCTCACCTCTGTCGCCGGCAGCTCTAGGTTGGCAGCCCCGGCCAGGAGCTAATCGAGTGGCAGGGGACCCACCAGCGCCACTCGACGCAGCTTCAGGGCCAGCACGCCCTCAGAGAATGAGGGCCCCGCCTGTCTGGCATGGGGACTATGTGACAGGGTGACATTGACATTGGGGGTGGGGTGCGAGGTGAATGTTATGTTTCTGTTCCCTGGGGGGTGGGGGGAAAATGTTATGTCTGAAAACATGCAGTTTGTTTTCATAAAGTGTCCTGTTGGACTCTGGTAGGTTATGCACTGCAATTGACAGGGTACTGTGTCTTTAAGGTTTTCAGCAGTGATGTACGGCAAGGTCGTAAAATGTAAGGTGTGCGTCAGTTCAGTAAACGCAACAAACGAAGCAACACGTTGTGGTCATTGACTCCTGCACGAACACAACAGGTGGCAAAGCAGTTTCCCCTTGGGGATCAATAAAGTTTTCTAATCTAATCTAATATATAATTTGAGCATTTTAGCACTGGCATAGCAGAAGCTTCAGGGAGGGGTTACTCCCTCTGTGTCCACAGGGGCACAGAGGATTACTGTGTTAAAAAAAGTTCTTCTGTGCTTGTACGTCTTCATTTTGACAGGACAGTTGGAGAGAGACAGGAAATGCCACACAGAAAAGCGCTGCCGGGGGGAATCAAACCCGGGTCCGATGCCTGTTTATGGGGTTTATGAAGCCAGACCCGAGTCATTTGTAAATATTTTCTGCCTGAACCAGCACTTCTGTTTGGGTCAGCCCATGGAGAACTTCAACTGTGTCCCACAGTTTTATTCTGGTAGTGAGCAGAAGTATTAAAAAAGTGCCTCCAAAATATTTTTAAAAAAATGTATGTAAATGTATAGTGCACAGTACATAATTTGGATATGGCTCAGTTGTTAGACAGTAACAGTTCAGCAGCAGATATCTCACTCACTCGCTCATCACTCGCTCAATGTGCAAGAGAAACAGTGCAGCTGTGCAATCTTCACGTCCATCTTCTGTGTTCAAAAAGAATAGGGGTCGGGGCAGCACACTCAGATGGGTGCAATGTTGTGTGAGAACTGCAACAATGCAAAGTCTATTTCACAGACTGCAAGTGAATTCACACGTGTTATTACTGTAAGTGGCACAAGGTGGTTCCCTCAGCCTTTTCAAATGGGTGTAGTTTTACAGCTTTCAGATCATGTAACATGATGTCGTTGTCATTGCATTTTCTTTTACATTGTGACATAAAGGTTGAGTTCACTTAATGTGCAGTACGTCCTTGGGGATAGCAGTTGACACACTTTTGCCTCTGCTTGTGTTTTCTTTGTATCTCAGAGTTGTTTGTATGTTCACAGCTGATATGTGGATTGAAAAAAAATGCACCCGGTTGTCGCATTGCTCTCCAAGTATCCCAGGAATAAGATGCTATGACGGCACAGGAACCCTGGAGTCACAGGGAACATGATGAGGCAGTCATGTGCCGTATAACATGAATGTATGTGCTGAATAACTTAATCAAACATCCTCTATTTCTCTTTAACCAGAATGTGCTCCATGTCACAGCACTCAGCCAATTAGGTGACAAATGCACCACATTGTAGAGCAGATATTTTTTTTTCCAGGCATTGGCAGGAATAATAATGTCACTACAAAGAACCCACAAGAGCAAAGTCATCAGTCATTTAAAAAAAAAGTAATTTATGGAAGAAAATGACATGAAGCAATCTGCTCTTTGAAATAATATATTACTCATGATGGCAGTTTGCATATCTATCTATCTATCTATCTATCTATCTATCTATCTATCTATCTATCTATCTATCTATCTATCTATCTATCTATCTATCTATCTATCATTTTCTTCTCTGATCCATTGAAAGATTGCACAAAAAGTGAACAAAATCTTACAGTAAGCACCAAACACCCCTCCACTTTTCTCTAACCTCCCTCTATGTCCTTCATGAGGAAAATAGATTTTCAGAGGCAGAATGGGAAATAGGAGTTTCTTGGAACACATCCATGAATGCAGATTTGCCAGTCTGTGTCAAAATTCATACTGTTTCCAAATAGTCTCTGAAATAATACAGCCCGTTAAGAGTGGAAAAAGCCCATTATCACTCTTGTGGCGCATTGGAAGATCTTCAACCCCTGCTATGGCCAATCAGGAGAGAAGAGAGCTTCCAAAAGTACAACTCTGCAGGGAGCCACAGCCTCATGGCAAAATGAAATGCTCTCCAGGGAAAAAAGCTATTCAACAGAGCACAGGTTTGAAGACAATAATAGAGGAAATCAGCTTTTCTTTATGGAAATTAAAGACAAAAATTCAAAATTGATGTGTGGAAGTAAAAGGGAAATCTGCCCAGAAGTACAAGTCAACTGTCATCTACCAAGAAAGAAAGAAAGAAAGAAAGAGTACTACAAACCTGTAGTCAAACAAACTCTTGCTTTTAAGTTTTAAGTGTGCTCTTGATAGTGGACATTAGCATTAACAACTTTTGGAAACACAGCTGTTTATAGTCTAAAAGGAATGTTGTAGGGTCAGCATCAGACTTAAGTCTTTTACTCACCAAAACCTGTTGTCATTGGTGGGAACCAACACCAATTGTAGCCCTTGCCTCAATCACATCCTTTCTTCTTGAATTTAGCATGCTAACCAGCTAACCACAGTCCATCTCCTCACTTTGCTGTAGCATCATACTGTAGACCAGGGGTCATGTTCACCTATATAATGTGGCTCTTTCAGTACCACCGTAAAACATTTGGCTCTATGACCCTGGCTGTTTGGCCACCCCTGCTGCTGACCTTTAGTCGGCCATGAAAATGTAGCACTGCTCCAAGGACATATTATAGCGTCTTGTAATTGAACATTAGCTGACAGTGCTGTCAATCAGCAGCGCTCCTGATGGATCTGTGAGGGTCACACAGATCCCCCTGACGAGACGAGACGGAGACTGTCAGACGTGTGTGTCAGTACTCCTGCGTCTAGCTCACTTTTAGTTGTTTTTAAGGGGCTTTTATTCCAGTATCTTAGCAGATTTTAGTTGCTTTTAGTCTTTTTATACTCACAGTTACCATACTGTGTGTTTTTAAGACGATCAGTGGCTATTTTATCTGCTTTTACTGGATACACCGACAGCCGGGGACCTACAAGCTACAGCCAAGCTAGGCTAAGCTAGGCTAAGCTAAATGGCTACCTCCATGTCCCCGGGGGATCACAAACAACTAAGGAAAGCCCACAAAAAGATTGCTGACCTGAAAGATGATGTTCGCCGACTTTCCCAGGAGCTGAGAAGGAAAGAGGACCTGCTCCAGCAGTCCCTGGACGTAGCTCACGAGCAGTGTCTCCGGATCTCGTCGCTGTCAGCGGCCCTCCAGGACACGGTGCCCTGGGATCCCACCGGCCCGCGGCCGTCCTTCTGCTCCACCCCCCGCCTCCAGCGATCATGGACTCGGGTTACCCATGGCCGACAGAGGACCCCACCTGGAGCTGTCTCGCCTCCAATCCCACTCTCCAATCACTATGAGGCTCTGTCGCAGCTTGCTGGCGCCCCGTGTGATGGTCGGGGTCCGGGCTCAGCTCCTCCGACCGGCGCGGCGTCCACAGCCTCCCTCCCCGGGGGCGCACCACCACCCAGGCCCGCGGGTCCCTCGCCACCGGGGAGAAGCAAGGCAGCTACCCTGCACCACCAGGTCGGTTCAGCCTCCCCCACGCTGTCTTCTGGAGGTCCCCACAGCCGCTCTGCTGCTGCCTGTGTTGTCCCCCCGCTGACAGACACCACAGCCTTCCCTCCACTCACGGCGAGCTGCCCTCCAGCAGGTGGGCATCAAACCCGGGGCTGTCCGCCTCCGCCGCCCAGCTCCTCATCCCAGCGCAGGCGGCTCGTCGAGGACGCGGTGCGCTGGCACTCATCCCGTTCCCGTTCTTCCCACCAGGCGAGGGATCACACCCGAGGTCCTGGTGTGGGTGGCGGGGTGGCTGAGCTGGCTTGCCCCCCTGAGGACCGAGCGGTCGCGCCCACAACCCTGGTCATCGGGGACTCGATTGTGAGGCACGTCCGCATGAGGGGGGCGCTCACCATGGCGTTTCCCGGAGCCACCGTTGCGGACATCACCGGGAAAATTCCGGACATCCTGAGCTCCCATCCGCAGGCAAGAAGGATTATCATCCACGCAGGGGCAAACGACATCGCCAGGCAACAGTCCGAACTTTTAAAGCAAGATTTTATCCACCTTTTTAACTCTGTCTCACAGTCCCAGGTGACTGTTTTTATCTCCGGCCCCACCCCCACCTGCGGCAGAGGGATCGGCAGCTTCAGCAGGCTGCTCAGCCTCAACACCTGGCTCTCCTCTGTCTGCAGCTCACACCAGGTAGGCTTCATCAATAACTTTGACATTTTCTGGCAGCGGCGACATCTTTTTGGGTCGGACGGGCTCCACCTGAACAGGGCAGGTGCCCGCATGCTGGCTGCCAACCTGGCATACGGCACACAGCATGCCAATCACCCCAAACCCGCACCAGCTGCTCTGTCCCCCTCCGATTGATGTCCCCCTGGTCCATGCTCCTACGCACTCAGTTCCACCTTCCACCATACACTCAATACCGGACTTGGACCTCTGCACATCAACACTTCACCCATTCCCGTTATCATTACACACCATCACCACATCAGACACTACCACACCCACTCTGTGAACTTTCACAATCTCAGATCACTCACACAACAATCCACCTCTCCCATCAACAAGCCACCTGTCACCATCAACATGGCACTTTTTAATGTTCGCTCTCTTTTAAACAGAACCTTTTTAATGAATGATGTGATTTTAGACAACAAGTTAGACTGTCTTCTTTTAACTGAGACATGGCTTGGCACTGACGCACCTGCTGTTCTCACTGAGGCTTCCCCACCAAATTATAATTTTTTATTCTCTACTAGAGAGGGTAGAAGAGGAGGAGGTACAGCATCAATTATAGAGGATTCACTGAACTCAAATGGAGTGTTTTTTAACAGTTATGCATCATTTGAATACCATGCCTTTACTTTTAGCAGTCCTCCAATTCTTGGTGTTACTGTATACAGACCACCCCATTACTCGAGCTCTTTTATCAGTGAATTTTCAGAGCTTTTATCTATTATTCACACCTCTTTTAGCAGGATTTTAATAACTGGTGATTTTAATTTACACGTTGACGACACCTCGGATCCTATATCCAGAGAGTTTTTAAATCTTTTAAGTTGTCTTGATTTTAAGCAGCACGTCGCACAGCCAACTCACAACAGAGGACACACCCTGGACCTGGTCATAACCCATGGCCTGTCCATCGGTGTGTCCTCTGTTGTCGACCTGGCTGTGTCTGACCATTACTGTGTGTTTTTTAGCATCACCAGTTTTAACCGAGAGGAGGCCCCAGTGAGAACAGTGAGGAGGCGCTATCTTACTTCTGAAGTGGCTGCAAATTTTATGGAGATTTTACAGAGCACTCCTGCTGAAATTTTACCTGCACCTTGTGATTTTATCGTTGATAATTTTAACAGTAGACTGAAGTCAACTCTGGACTCAGTAGCTCCACTTTTAACTAAAACAGTAAAAAGAAAACCAACACCCCCGTGGAGAAAAAACAATGAAATCAATGAACTGAAAAGAAAATGCAGGAGTGCTGAGAGAAGATGGAGGAAAAGTAAACTGACAATTCAGTACGAGATTTTATGTCAACAACTCAAAACTTACAATAATGCAGTCAAAAAGGCACGAATTTCCCATTTCTCACAACTCATCACCATTAATAAAAACAACCCCCGGTTCCTCTTCTCCACTTTTAATGTTTTAACAGGTGCTAATTCTAATAACGTTTTTAAGACACCAACAGATGATCTTTGTGAGAACTTTGCAGACCACTTCAGAACCAAAATCAAGGACATCAGATCCTGCCTTTTATCCCATCAAGTTTTATCTGTTGACACTGAACTGTTGTCCTTGCCTGAGGAAACACTGGAGAGTTTTGCCCTGGTTGATGCAAGGACGCTTGGTCGAGTTTTCTCCCAAGTAAACCCAACAACCTGCCTTTTAGATCCCATTCCCACATCACTCTTAAAATCATTTTATGGATTCTTTGAGGAACAGTTTTTAAACATCATGAATTGCTCTCTTCAGACGGGTGTCTTCCCCACCGCCTTTAAAACGGCGGTGGTGAAGCCCCTTCTGAAGAAGAGCAATTTAGATCCAAGTATTTTTAATAACTACCGACCTGTATCCAACTTACCATTTTTAAGTAAAGTTTTAGAAAAACTGGTTTTTAACCAAGTTAATGACTTTTTAAACAGAAAGAACATTTCAGAAAAGCATCAGTCTGGTTTTAGGAAATACCACAGTACCGAGACAGCACTTTTAAAGATTTTAAACGACATCAGGTGGAATTTGGATAACAAAAAGCTCACAGTGTTGGTTCTACTGGATCTAAGCGCCGCTTTTGATACAGTAGACCATCACATTTTATTAAATAGGCTTAGACACCTGGTGGGCCTCTCTGGTACTGTTTTTAACTGGTTTTGTTCTTATCTCACAGACCGATGCTTTTATGTAAGTATGGATACATGTTCCTCGGAAATCCATGGAATTGGATGTGGGGTTCCCCAAGGGTCAATTTTAGGTCCACTTCTTTTTAATCTGTACATGCTGCCCCTTGGGGACGTCATCAGGAGGCACGGCATCAGCTTCCATAGTTATGCTGACGATACGCAACTGTACATCGCCGTGTCTCCTGATGACACAGGGCCAATTGATGCCCTTTTTAACTGCATTTTAGACATCAAGTCATGGATGGCAGTGAATTTCCTACAGCTCAACCAGGACAAAACTGAGGTTTTAGTCATTGGTCCTGAAGGCCAGAGAGAGAAACTTTTACCAAAACTACAGGATCTTAAACCAACACAGTCAGTAAAAAATCTGGGCGTGATTTTTGACTCTGAGCTGAATTTTCTTCCACATATCAAAAATATGACAAAAATAGGTTTTTATCATCTTAAAAACATAGCCAGAGTCCGCCCGTTTCTCTCTCAGGCCAGTACGGAGGTGCTGATGCATGCTTTTATCACCTGTCGATTAGATTATTGCAATGCTGCCGGAGAGCCTCAGGACCGCAGAGACTGTTGATATTTTTAAGGGAAGGTTAAAAACACACCTTTTTAGTCAGGCTTTATCTTATTTGCTTCTATCTTGCTTTTATGGGGTGTGGGAGGGAGGGGTTTTTACTTGTAATTTGTTTTTCTGTTTCTATTTTTCTGTGTGTAAAGCACTTTGTGTTGCATTCCCATGTATGAAAGGTGCTCTATAAATAAAGATTGATTGATTGATTGAATCATCACCACCTGACTTATCAGCACTACAAACATGGGGTCCTACATTTGAGTTTGTTGATAGCAGCTCTTGAACAAACTTTACATTTATATTAAACATTTCTATCACCTCCAGGTAATTTCTTGTTGCTACTATTAAAACCCAACATACGTTGTTTATTATGTGACAGTAAAAAGAACACAGTCATAGTATCAACACATTAAGTTTTGCTCTTGCTTTTGTGGATATTAGCATTATGAATTGACATAGCACTGTAAACACAGCTTTGTATGGTCTAGAAGAAATGTTGTAAGACTTCAGTTCTCAACTCAGTAAAACCTGTTGCCTTTGGTGGAGGCAACGCCAATTGACTGTATCACATCCTTTATTCTTGAATTTAGCATGCTAACCAGCTAGCTAAAGCCCATCTCCTAACTTTCCCATAATTTCCAGACTCTGCCATGAAGGTGTAGCACTGCTCAAAGGAAGTATTATATAATTAAGTATTATACAGTGCCTGTAGCTTCTTGTCTTGTAAATATAACATTGGCTGAAGCTGCTGTCAATCATCACCACCTGTTTCCAGCAAGAAACACATTCAGCAGAAGAGAGAACCCATAAGTAACCCTTTAAAAGTGAAAGAAACACACTTACGTTGACCTCATAATATTTTTAGAGATAATAATTCACATTTGTCAATTCCCATTTGATGCATGATTGCATGTAATGTCATTGTGCCCTGTGCTCTTCTCGCCTGAATTGTTTATAACTGGTACATCCTGGCTCTAGGTATGAACCTTTTTGACATGTCACAGTAGAGAAACTGTGGTACAACTAATGAAATAAATGATATCTTTATTTGGTTAGGGTCATTTGGGCCATTAGGGCCATTTGGTTGAGCCAGCTCCAGCATTTTGCTCACTGAAGAGGCCTCTTGGGACATTTGCTGTAACACAGTCATTATTAATCCTGCTCTGAGTCAAAATGTCTGCCTTGAAAAAGCTCTGTTGGTCTTAATAACTGTCATTTTGTGCATAACCGTAGCTGATTTGAATTAAAAAACTGTTCATAACTTGTACTTGTTTTTCAGTGAATTGTGCTTATTTTCATTTTGCTGCATCATGTCCCAACATGCCCTGAGAAAAACCACAGGAAGTCCAAACCATTCACACATGCTGATATATTCCATTGATTCAACTGCTCTTGTAAATAGCCACAGCTGCAGCGTGCTGATTTGGGCCACTATCTACCTCGCTATACACTTTGCATTATACAGCGTTGTTGCCCGCGCCCTAACAATCAGATTTATCGAAGGTGTGTGCTGCATTAATATGAAAAATGGAATGTGTTGTACTGGTTTGTCTTGTGGGAGCTAGTTAAGTAATCTTCTCTGCTTTCTCCTGTTTCATTTTAATCCTCACACAACTCTGCATAAAACTTTTGGAACAGTGCACGGACACAGGTCCAGGAACAAATCTTCAAAAGAGCTTTAGTTTTTAACTTCCCTGGGGCTGAAGCTAAACTGTTAACTATGTGAGCAACTACCATAAAACCAGATGACTCAAGAGTTTATTATTGACCATATGAGAAAAACACATCCTCAAGATTAGATGCGAGAGTACAGACACGGCTTTTCCCTTAATTGTTCTGTTAATTTATTTAATCTGGGATCATATGTTAATTTAATGTAATCTGCCCCTGATTGAACAAATTTAAATCAGGAATCATTTGTATAACACACTCACTACATACGGACAGCCAAGTATTTTATATTGTTTCTCAGGGTCATATAAAGTTATTTAACCCACATGTGGACTTGTATGGAGAGAGTACAACTTCCAGTAGTGATGGGTGATGGAGGGAATGTTAGAGAGATAAAGATAAACACACTCTTTCCATTCCAAAGAACTGAGGATGACATCTTTGGTTACATGCTGTCATTCCGACATACCACTAATCCGACATGCCATCGTCCCACCATCCCACAAGGCTTTCAACATGAGGAAATGTGCGTTACTCAACGGATTACTCCCTCCCACTTATCTGGACTCTCTACTTCTGGACTCTGTCTATCGATCTGGCCTGTCTAGCCTCTACCTGGTCTTTTTACTAAACTTAACCAACTCTTTCATCATTGCCTAAACTCAACCAGTGCAAAATCTTTTAGAGAATAAAATAGGCTATTAAAGGAATTGTGGGAAAGGCAGGATGTTAAAAAAAAGAAAAAATAGCATCATTCCGACCATAGGAGGCAAGAATGATAGAAAATTAGGTGTTGCCATTTAGACAATTAGAGGCCTATGTCGGAGTGGGATGTCGGAATGGTGATTGCCCCCTGGCATCTTTGCTTAAACATACAGCCACACTCACTTCACACAGTGACCTGACCAGCTGTGATGTGTGCAGGTGAGAAATTAAACGTAGGTTGAACTTTTCAGCACCATGGTGAACCATCATGAGACCGCACAAAGCTGGGTGTCAATCTGTGTAATTACTCTTTTCCCACCTTCAACTTTAGAACAATCGTAGACACTCCTGTGTTCAAACAAACTTAACAAAGTTAAGATTGTCTTAAAAAAAAGTCCAATGTTCCACTGAAATTATCACCACAAAAGTTCAGAAATTACTCCCTCACAGACCAGGTGTAATCAGCACACCCCAAACAATAAATCACAGACAAACAATAATTACCACTTCCTGGCCAATCAGCATGGGTAGATAACCCTAAATCTCAGCTCATTACTCCTTATCTCACCTGTCAACCTCCTGGGTTAGCAAGAAACACATTGAAGTGTTTTTGCAGAAAAAAATCATTAGTCTTACAATTAGTTTTATTGATATTAACATGTTTGTCTGTCTGTTCACGTTGTACCCAAATCAGTAGTAAGTAGAAGTAACAGCAGAGTGGCTGTGTATGTGTGTGAGTGCTGTTAGTTACATAACGAAGGAAAATGGTCTGAAATAACTAAACTCACTGTGTTTGTGTGTGTTCTCACTTAAAAATACCCATTCATTAAAGGGCATTATGAAACTAGCTTTTGAGCATGGGTGGCCTCAGGGACCGTCAATCCTGAACTTATCCTCAGAGTCATGCTTCTCTCATGAATTAACAAGAAAAAAGAAAAAAAGCACTTCTGGCCCATCTTAACCCCAACCCCCCACCCAAAAAAAAGGAAAAGGGGAAAAAAAAGGAATACGTTTGAATAAACTGTCACCTTAAATTTTGGCAAAGTGCAGTGTTTCCCATTAAACTCAGCCGAGTTTAAATGCCTTTAAATTAAAGTGTCATATCCTTTCTGTGATTGCTCATTTATACACAAATGCATGAACATGCATAGCTATTGAGTTGTCACAGCATTTAACTGGGATGAATATAAATACAAGCGGGCGACAAAACGGGTCCAGGAATATACAGCTGCCCAGAACGGTAAACAATGGCCTGATTTGGAAAGGTACAGCGACGAACATGATCACTTTGCATCTCTCTCTCTCTCTCTCTCTCTCTCTCTCTCTCTCTCCTCTGCTGTAATTTAACAACAGAATACAGCCAGGCATTTAGAGAGCTGTGACTCTGCCTGAGCCTGCCAATAGCTAAGTCTTTACTGCGTTGATGTAGAGGATTCATTTTTTTTTGTCCCAGTGCCATTTTGTCTAAATGCATTGTCTGGTTTTTGGCCAGCAACTGCCCCATGAAAAAAAAAAAGAAAATGAAAAAAAAGAAAGAAAGAAAGCAGGAATCAATAATAAGTCACTAGCAAGTATGTAGCTAGTAATTCACTGTTGTCAGATCACAAAGAAACTTGTTGGCTCCACTGACATCTATTCACCCACAAACCATTCATCCATCGATTCAAACATAAAATCACAGAGAAACACAAAGAACTCAGTGGTAGCGTTGTCGTGTAGCTTCTGCCAGAAGCTGCAGCGCTAAAGTGATGAATGGCTTTGAAAAGCTAAAACTTTTTTTTTTTTTTGCTGTTGTTGTTCTGTTTCCTTCACCGCCAAGGATAAAGTTTTCCGATCGGTATGCACTACAGCAAAATCACAACGATGGTGTTGCTGTCCACCTGCGATCGCTTCATCTCTTCCTCTGAAAATGATACGATGTCCCACTGTCAAAGAAGACGTATGTCATCCATCATCTGTTGCTCTTCATCTTGTGCAGGCACATGAGGGGAGTTGGACCCCCTGTCTGTCAGTTATCCTTGTAGCAGACTGTGACCTGTCAAAATCCAAAACCCCCCACTGCTTGGGCTCTTTGGATGCAAAGGGGGACACCCATTCACTTAGCAGATGTGTAGAGTGAACTCAGTGCTGTGTTAAAACAAGGCAAAAGGTGTGTGTCATTATGGGGCGTCTTGTTCAAGGCCCCAGTGGGACTGTGGAATGTCCAACGAGGTAAGCTGGGTGTGGGAAATACAATTAAATGTTGTGTCTCACCTTGAATTCAGTATATTTAGTCATCTCAAAACAGACCCGCTAGATTCCCTTGAGGCTGACGATTGACCCGGAATCCAAATCAAAACTACTATATTTGTCTTATTGATCTACTCATTTCCAGTGATGGGAATAATGGCATTAAAATAAACAACGTTAACAGCGCTACTTTGTTCAGTAATCAAAAGAGTTACTGTTCCCCCTGTTACAACGCTGTTACCGTTACTGACAATAAGATGTGCCGTTATCAGCGTTTAGAGAGGAACTATGCAAGTCTGGTCTCTTTTCCTCTGTGTTGCTCACCCTCCACCTGGCCATGTGCATTTGTTTACAACAAAGCCGGCAAAAAAATCAATCCATGGAGCAGTGGACAAACAAAATATTGCGGGTTACAGAGCGCGTTTGTGTCACAGTGCTGCAGAGACGTCCTGTGAGAACTCTAGCACAAATTAAGCACCTTACAAACTGCTCACATGGGCGATCCTGGGCTTCGAGGTGTCTTGCACATTAACAAGAACTTGCAGAAAATAGAAATAGACCCTGCTTCTAATTTGCTCAAACCTGCAGCCAGACCTGGCCAGTACAGGAGACTGGTGTCTATTTGAGACTTGGCTTCTATTTGAGAATTTACGCCATACAGCTATTACTAGGCAGTAATTAATGCTTATATCAACGGTGTTCCGTTAGCAAAAGTTATACACCAGGAAGGTGCACTTTCATGCACATGATTGACCAGTACCATGAGTCAGGGGCTGTGCTGGCCTTTGCAACAGCAAAAGTTGAGCCAGCATTAACTTATTTGCTGAACAGCCTATAGCAGAGCCTCCTGTGTTGGTATTCCAGCTTGCCCTGTTCAAATAATTGACAGGGACTGTCTGAACACCTGGTATTAAAATGCATCCTCATTATTTCACCTGTCTCAGCATCTCAGTGTGCACATTAGTTTGCTGGGACCATTGGACATTGCAATAAACAAAGCAACATCCCGAGTATCAGACTGGCAAAACACATGCTAATGCAAAGGGTAAATGCACAGAGAACACACGCCGTGATGTAAATGTAATCTGATTGGTCAGACCAACTCCGGAGGTAGTCTGACTTGCATGGTGATGAGATCTCTGACAGGCATTAATAAAAAAAATCCATATAGCCTGACAACTTATTTATAAACTGGGATGAAACTCACTCTCTATCTTCCTGTTTGCTGAAGCTGCCCTGTAAAAACTATGAGCAGTAACATTAGTAAGGAAGTTTCCCCTTGCAGGGAGTGGTTTAAAAAACAATAATGTCTCTCCATGGCATTGCTTTGCTTGACCGGCCGTCAAGCCTGGCCACCTCATCTAATAACTTCCAAACAGTGAGGGCAGCAATAAGAGGAAGACTAAAGGCAAAAGTCAGATAATTAGACATCATTACACGCAGTAGGCCGATTTGATTCAACCAAAGAGCACAGTATGAAATGACTGAATATGTTTTACGTTACAATATAGTAAAAGGTAGGCTATTTCTGTCAGCTAAATGCTGCCAGCACATTGATCCTGTGGCAGCATAGCAGCAAACTAGCAACCAGCTACACATTGTCAGATTATTAAAAGGCATTATTTTGGTTGCTTGCAAATGAAATTAAATCAGTAAGGATGACAGCTTCTTCATACAAGCTTGTAGAAATTTGTATTCACTGCATATGATTATTTGGGGGTTATATTGGCTGGATTTGATTTTTTCTTTTCTTTTTTAAACCTCTTAAACCCGCCATAAATTACAGTACGCCCATGCCCAGAGCCCATGACCATGATGGGAAAACAACAGGGGATGTTCAGGGCACCACTCTGGGCTGTCATGTTTTCTTTACCTGTGATGGCTTATTACAGACACAATCCAAAGCCATTGACTTACAATCCACAGTTCAAAACATACAGTATATTCTCAAACCAAAATACTAACGATCAACAAAGAAACAAGAAAGAAAATAAGTGTTTAGACCCCAATTAACCTTCACTGAGAATTCTTCACGGTAGCAGAAGATTTGGAGGAATAAGCATTGTGTCGTCAAGGTTACCGCTCAGTCCGCCGCATCCCGGCCAGGACAGCCTCTTCATTCCTGAGAGTTAAAACCCAGCGTGGAGAACAACATCTTCATGCTGAGAGGGGAAACAGGATAAGGTATATGGTGCTGAATGAATATTAAACATGTTTATTGAAATTTCACAAAAGATGAAGAAGCTCCCAAGAAAATGGGCCTCTGTGGATTTCTAGTTCTTCTAGTCATCGGATCTGCCCACTTGCCAACTACAGTTTCATCAAGGGTTTCTACGATTCACATACACACATACACACACTGTTAGCAATTTGCATTTCAAAGACTACTTGTGTTGCAAAAACTATCTGACTACATGCTGCACAGCTGGGGACAGTCGAACACAGACAGAAAGAGCAAAGACTTTAAACACCAGATCAAAGAGTAAGACACAGCACACAACGAACCTGAAGGCCACGAAGGCAACACGGCTGCATGCTGAGATATCGAAACTGACAACTGGGACAAATACCTCCGGAGAATTAGGAGGCATCTCTGTCCTTCTTAAAAACCAATTTCAGGGTACTTTGAAAGATAACCCATTGTATAGTCAGATTATTGGGTTATCTGATCATTCTTATATTTTATTGTTTTTTAACATAATCATTCACTTACATTGTTTTTTTTTAAACATACAGTGTGGATTTCCAGTAATAAAAAAATATTTGAATGTATGAAAATGTATGATAATGAATTGTATGTATCCCTCCATGCAAGGAATCCCAGAATATAAACACCCCTCTCCACAAAAGAAAATGCAAAGCCTACAATACAATTTAATGTCTAATCTTTCAACATACCAGTCCTTATTATGTTACTTTTGTCTTTAGATTTGAAAGAGTGAAATAATGTGTGTATGCTTGACTTTATATTATTTTCATACTCATTTGATGTCACTATGTTTGGAAATCTCCTAATTTCTGTCTTTCTCAAATACGAGTTCTGATTCCTCTTGCCTCTTGTGAGAATAGAAGGTGGTGTTATCCAGCAAACATTTCCAGTATCTTATTACTCTTTAAAAAAAAAAAAAACTTATTTTTTTTAGTTATTGTTGTTTCTTTCCTAATAATAATAGTAGAATAGTTGTGACACACAATGTTCAGGCTTTACCTGGGTTGGCCAGCTGGGAACAGATCCAGGTACACTGTTGCTGTTTGTTTCTGTAATATATGTTAAGGTATAGACTGTCTGATAAGCCTTTTCTTTTCTTTCTTTTTTTTTTAACCCTGAGTGGTATAACCACTCAGGGTTATACCACTCAGGGTTAATGCCCTGCACTTAAAGACATGTTTTGTACATAGTCTTTAGTTGAATAGCCAAATCTGCAAAAGGGAGCACAATAGGCTATTTACTGGTGCAGCAGCATTCTCATTCTGCTACTCAAGGCTACATGCTCTGGATTGTATGAATTTCTTTAAACCAATCACAACAGAATAGTGTTAGATGGAAATGTTGTGGACTGTTTGCACTGAGTATTGCTGAGAACTGTTTTTAATGGAAAAAAAATGCAAACAATCACATCAAAAACATGGAATAATAAAAGCACATGTGGTGGTTGAATGTCCAATTTCAGTGCTGTCAAAGTTACTCTCAGAGCTGTGAATACATATTCATGTTGAGTTGAGTTACAAATGTCAGCTTCATTGTGTATAGTCATTCTTATCAATAGCCTGAATGATCCCATTTTCACACTGCACCACATTTTGGTTAATAGCAGCTTGCCCTGATGTATTGCCAAAGCCACGGGAGGCAAATCTGAGCTGACAGCAAGAGACTGGACTCTCTTACATTCATGACACTTAAGTTTCAATTTTCTGAACAAAAAGACAGTGGGGATATTGGGAGGGCTAAAGGGGAAGAGCCAATGCCTGATTTTACTAATGGAATATATTTTAAATGCCCTTGCTAATCTCCCAGTGGAGAGCAAAAGAGGACACGGTCCTGATTGGATGACAGAGTTAGAGCCATAATGAGAGAGAGTGGAAGAGATGAATAGATATCACACAGAGAGAGGCCATCTTTAGTTAAATGCAGACTAAAAGAGTCTGATTCCCACAGCAATGAGTCTAATCTGCCACATACAGGGTGGGTTAATGACCAGAGCGTGAGGGAGAGGAAAACTAGATTGAGGGAGTCATTTAAAACCTTCTGTGTGGCGAGTGTGATGTCAAACCGTGACATGGCTCAAATCAAATGTGATCAAAAATCAAAACTGAAAAAAAAAAAAAAGACAAAGAAGTCCACATGGTCTAACAGAGGACAACGCCTTTGTGGGGCACATAGACCACGTCCTCCACAGGCTGCAGCCCATTAATTGAGACATTTCCCTGGTGGTTATTCGCCTTGAATGCAAAACACTTTGAAACTGAACATTTTCTTTTGACTTTTAAATAAACATGTTGGTGAAGGCCCTTCAGCAGCAGTTACCATGTTCAGTTGTTTAGCTTTATGCTGGTGACAGCAGCAGCTCTGTGTTGTGGAGGTCAACCAGCGTTCATGTGTTGAGTTGATAGTGAGGGAAGAAGCTGTGAAGTTCTGTGTAACTTGGAGAAAATAAAGCCAGTACTGATAGAGTTGCAAGTATCTAATCCACTGCTAATCCTTCATATTGGTTTGTATCAATTATTATCATAGTATTGAAACCTAAGAAGCTCACCTGTAGGCTAAAAAGTGAAAAGAAGTGACGCCTTCTAACTCAAACCTAAAATCAATGTTACCATGGTAACGATAGATAGATAGATAGATAGATAGATAGATAGATAGATAGATAGATAGATAGATAGATAGATAGATAGATAGATAGATAGATAGATAGATAGATAGATAGATAGATAGATAGATAGATAGATAGATAGATAGATAGATAGATAGATAGATAGATAGATAGATAGATAGATAGATACTTTATTTATCCTGAGGGAAATTTGGTTTCTCAGCTGCACCATCATTCATCAATAACAACAGATCAGTTCATAAAATAGTGACAATAAATAAGTGTAGCAGGAAAACATGACTCATCATTTGTGTTGTGGCTGTGGACTCACCAGTCTTACCAAGAGATTGACCCACCGCGGTCCGGGCTAGTTGGTTAAAATAAGAGTCAACAACGATGCTGCCTACTAGTGAAAACAGATTTTGGTGAATAAATGAATAAAGTTTGATGCTGAGCTTGCAGCATTTCTTGAACTGGTCAGAGAACATAGCAATTAGCAAAATGTAACTTCTTACACTTTCATTATCTACTCATTGTTTACTTTGATTTGTGTACTTTCTGTTTTGTTACTTAATTTGTTTTTAAAGGTCCTCTCTAGGTGCGGTATTTATGTGTGATGTAATTTCTATTGCACAATGAGGTGGCATGTCAAGACTGAAATAACCTAAAACTGAAAAAAAACCTTCTGATTATGTGGAAACTATAAAAAATAAGGAATATCATTGAAAAAGTTTATGGTTTCATCGGAGCCAAGTAGTGGTTCCACCTAAAGAATCCCACAAGATTTGAGCGTGATGTAATCTTAGCATTGTTTTGCGAAGAAAGAGCGTTCCTCTTTGTCTAATCCCTGCTCTGCTGCCTTCAGGCTCCACCTAAAATTAGGCAACCAAAACTACTTCATTACATTTTTGGGGGAAAAAAACACAGTCGGGACAGATGGAAATCAAATAATACATGAAATGGGAGAATAAATACATCTTTTTTCTACAATGTTGAGTGTCCTAGTGACAATATTGTCCTTTGCGCTCTTCCATCCTGAGGGTTAACATCAGTGGTGACTCAGTGTTGACAGAGCATGCGGCGGTATTGTTTTAAGGATGTTAAATCTACAAAAAAGACATGATGCACAGTCACACGAGGGAGGAAGAGAAGGGCATAAAGAGAGAGGGAGTTGTCACCCTTGACCGATATGAGAGAGGAGATTGGAGGGGGAAAAAAGAGGGACAGAGGGAGAGGCATCGCCCCGAGCCAGAGTGAGAGAAAACTGAAGTGACAAACAGAAATAAATGTCACCCCACAGCCAAAGGAAGAGAGAGAGGAGGGGAGGGGGGGAGTCAAAGAAAGAACTGAGAGACAGAGAAAGGCAGAAGGGAAGTTGCCCACAGCTAGAGGGGAAGTGGGGCTTTGAGAATCCAGTGGAGGGTCAAAGTGACTTCATCAATCACAGCAGACACCTCAGTGAGAGACAAGAGAGGGAAATGCAGAGTTGGGACTGGCGGCGCTCTGATCACTTGTTAAAGCACAGCGATGTTCTCCTTCTCTCAGGCGCCCTGGGACGTTTCTGTTCAGAGGTTGGAGGTGGAGTTCAGCTGCTTTCTACACAGAGGAGCCTCTGTTTGAGGCTGCTGGTCAGGTCAGAGTTACCACCCAAACACACTAACCTCCGGGGCTGGCTGCCGGGTGTTTCTCTAAATGAAGTAAAGTGTCGGCCAGGCAGGCAGTGTTTGATGTTGTGCTGAGGTTAATGGATGGTTTGTGACGAACTGGGATGCTCACAGTCACAACAAGAGAGGAGGTGGAGTCACCAGAGGCTGGAAGAAACTTTTCATCAATAAATCCAATGATGTTATTTAAAAAAAAAAAATCATCTACCGACTACAGAACACAGTCTTTAACACAGTTCCTCATGTAAGGCCTTTTTTGTTCAATGTTATTTTGATCAAATAGTCATTGAACATGTCACAGTTAAAGGGATACTTCACTCAAAATTGATAATTCACCAATTTTCTACTCACCGCCACTAGCAGCTCCCAGTGGCTCTGTTGATGTTTGTGTGCATGCACAAGATGTTCGCTCGTCGTTGTAAACCATTTGCACAGCCACTGGGAGCTACTACTACAACAAGGCTAAAAACAGAGATCAAATAATATTTTTCCTAACAACTTTTTCATGTTGTGGCTTCAGGACACTTGGGTCAGTACGGACGAGCAGTATGGAGGTATTTAGATGTTTCATAGTGTGTGTTTTGGACGGTTCAAAAGTGAGCACAATCCGTCGCCATTGAAAATCCATTGAAAGTTGGTGAACTGTCGATTTTGCTCTCAAAAATCTGATTTTGCTTCCTTATCATGTGTTTGAGGGGAAAGGAAGGGTTGAGCTCTAAAGCTTCATGCCGTTATAGAAGTGTGGACAAATCCATGTGATTTACCAGGTAGTAAGATATAACACTTCTCTGCAGAGACTTGTGCATCGTAGATGTCTCCAACCACTGAACAAATGAACAATGAATTTTCCTTTAGGGATTAATAAAGTAAGCCTGGTTCTTAATATGTCATGAGGAATTTACAACGTTTTCAGGTTGTAATTGTAAGGATCCACACACACGTGTGCTCTGACTGTAAAAAGGCAGAGTATCCTACTCATTGTGCACCCACGTATGTATTCCCATATTACCCATATAATAGTGAAATACTGTGCCACTGACTACAGCCCACAGTGTGTCTCATTGTTATTTAAACAGCCTGTGTGTTGGACAGGAAAATGACAACTGTGTTTGTCTGACACAAGTAAAGAGATTTGCGTTGTGCCAGGTCTTTGATGTACATGGTGGTTGATGTGGGAATGCGCTGTTGAAAGGAATGTAGATCATTCCTCCTCCGTTTCCTTCTCAACCCAGACTCTCTCTCCTCCCTAGCAGCTACTAGAAATCAGTCCATTTTGCCACATGAATCGCCAAGTGTTAAGCAGCTCTTTTTTTTCCTGACACTGCCTCCCTTTAAGTTGTCTAACACCTCACACTTTAAAAAAGGGAAAATTTCAAATTAAAAGCCTGAGAAAGTTGTCAGTGATCCTTAGCCTATAGTAGCCTACTACACTGTATGTGCAACATGCATTTTGACCTAGAATTTTTCACATCATGGCCTGTAAATGTCCCCCATAATATACCGGTAAAACAGGATTTGCTACATAATGATTCTTTTGAAATACCTTTTGAAATGAAGGATTCTGTTTTAATGCACTTTTTAAGTCAAGTCTTGAGGTGTCCTATAGCTCGCTTGGTAGAACAGGCACCCTATGAACGGAGGCTACAATCCTCGCTGCAGCGGGTTTGATTCCAGCCGACTGCCCTTTGCTGTGTGTCATTCCCCCTCTCGCTCTCTCATTTCCTGTCTTTCTCTAGCTGTCCTGCCAAAATAAAGGCATAAAAAGCCTCACAGATGTTTTTGAAAGATCTCAGAAAGTGCAGGTGCATTTCAATAAATTAGAATATCACAGAGGACAGCAGTCTTCACTGTGATAGTGAAGAAGAACCAGACCATTTGAATACCCAGGAAACCTTTGCAGGTGTGTTTTTTTCTTTTTAATTTATAAGGATGCACCTGCACCAACTCTGATTCACTAAACATGGAGTTCAGTTTCAAGTCCTGAGTAATCAATCCATCTGTTCATTTGTATTGCCTATACAGCGCCTTTCACCAATGTTAGTACAATAACAAATAATGTAGATGTGACTGATAAAATGAGGAACTTGAAATTTAATGTGACTCATTCATTCACATGTAGAATTCAATGTGTAATGTTCTAAAAACGTAATACAAAATAGACAGCATAGGCAAGCCAATTAAAGTGGTACTCATTGCACTCTACAGGACATGTCAGGAAAGATAGACTCTAGGTTTACATTCATTAAAGTCAACATTTTCCTTCCCAAAGATCCTCAGGCCAGCTGTTCCAACAGCTCAGAGCACAGGAGCTAAAAGCTGCCTCACTACAGGTTTTTGTCCTGCACTTCAGACAAACTGAAAGGCCAGTGCCAGAGGACCTGAGGGGACATTCTGCTCCCTACATTAAAAGCATTTTTAGATAAGTAACCCAGTGCAGGACCATGTTGTGACGTCTGGAACTAAAGGAGTGAGGTACAAGGACACATGGTATGAAGAGCAAAAAAAAAGCCATCTGCTTAGAGAAAAAAACCTACCTAAATTGACCTTTATAAATGATTTTATTTTTGTATTTTTAAACTATGACCCTTGTTAAACTGAAATCAACTAAACATACCAATAAATCAATAATTACCACATGAATAATCTTAACATACCTGTGACCTAACAAGGGTTTACAGGACATAATTAATCTCCTCTTCACAGCATCTGATGCTGTCACCAGACATTCAAGTGCTGGGCTCAGTGAATGTGGCAGTAATAAATAAGGTCACACAACATTGACAAAAACATCAATTAATTATAAGTAACAACATGAGACAAATCCATTATTAAATGTAAAATACTGCTAATTTGTAGATTTTAACAATGCATCTTTGCCTTAAAGGGATAGTTCAACATTTTGGCAAATTGGCCCATTGCCAAAATCCCTATAGCAGTAGGTTTGTTACCTTTACTTGTCGGTGCAAGCTATTTTTAGAACGGCAGAGCAGAGCTGCTCAGAGCTACGCTACGGAGGCTAATGGGATTTCTTGGTTTCCATCATCAAACTCATCAAATACACAATCCAACAACTCCAAAACGCTCTGGTGGACAAGTTGTGACCTGCACATTCACCACGCTATGAGATAATAACACAACGTTAAGAGACAGTTGTTCTTTAGGTAAATTCAAGCAAACAGCTGGTGCACGTTCCTGTCAGGGGAAGTTTTCCAGCATGCAGTCTCTGCCAATTTGCCAAAATGTTGAACTATTTTTGCACCAGCTACTGTTTTTTGTGTCTATTGAATGTTATTGAATATTGTATTGTGGGTGTGTTGGGCCCCAACACATTAGTGCTAATGGGGATCCAAGGTACTGTGAAGAGGCGTATTGACATTGACATTGCAGTATCTCTTTGTCCTGCTATTGCCACTTGGGGGCTTCACCCCTGGTGCTGAGCTGCAGACTGTTGCACTCTGAGGTGCTGCTTCATACAGTGAAATGGATTTGGTCAGTTTCAAGTCCAGGCAGAGGTTTTCCAAGTGGTTTGGCAGTCGTACTGAGGATTCTCCCCCTCCACATGGACACTGCAGCTAAAAGATGTGAAACATTTTTGTTTGGCCTTTTTTAGTTTCTTCTCCCTCTCATCATCCTGTTCTGCATCCTTCACAACAAAGTCACGCTCTTCTTACTTCTTCTTTCTTTCAGTTACTCAGCACAGGCATGTTTCAGCAGCCATCAGGGTGACATAGAAGTTGTCAAACAAAATGCTCAGAAGATATGTGGAGTTAAGTGTTACATGTTGTTTCTATAAGAACATAGAGTTTTTCTGGGCTCGAATCCAGTTCAAGGTTTTTTGCTGTGTTTTTTTTTTTTTTTTTTTGCTCTCCATCAGAAGCAATAGACTTGAGAGCAGACCCCCCCCCCCCCCACACACACACACACACACACACACACACACACACTTCCACCCTCCTCATTCTGCCTCCACTGCTTGTAGCATCTTGCTGAGCCACTTCCTCTGACAGTTTTATTTGTGATTGCTAATTCATCCATCACAATTGGCGCTTTCTGAACTTTTCTGCTCGGTCATTTTTATGAGGCTGCTGCTTTTTTTCGCTCTTGATCTGACTGAGCATGTTTTATTTCTCTCTCCACCACGTTCAGTTCCTCTCCCTCTTCTTTCCCCTGTGGAGGTTTCTGTTGGAGATATCCTCCCACCAATATTTCATATAGGCCACTTTTTCTTTAACTCTGCCTTTTTGAAAGTCTTTATTCTTAGCTCCTGTGCAGCTCTTTAACAAGGCCTGTGTGTGTGTGTGTGTGTGTGTGTGTGTGTGTGTGTGTGTGTGTGTGTGTGTGTGTGTGTGTGTGTGTCTCTTCCTCCTCGTTGTTTCTCTTTCAGCCGTTTCTTCTCCTTCATTTGCTCATTCCAATAAGCAGCCACAGACAGAGCAGCTTTGAAGCTGCTCAGATTAACTGTCTCCTGATCTCGTCTCAGAGCTCTTTCCCCTGTCTCCGCCTCATCTCCTCTTCACACTGACTTATTTGTTGTTTTGTAATTTTCCTTCTGCACATATCAGTCGGACTTCACGGCTCAATTATCTGACCCCAACGAAACAAATCTCCTTCCTGTTGGTTTGATGATGTGCATTCTGCCTGTCCTGCTTCTTCATTACTTCATGCTCGGATGCATGGATGTTGAAATAATCTCTATAGTTTTAGGAATAGGTTCGTTAACTTTAATTGTAGGTGCAAGCTGTTTTTAGATCAGCGGGGCAGAGGCGCGAGCTGCTCAGCTAACACAACAGAGGCTCATGGTATTTCTTTGTTTCCCTAAATAAACTAAATACACAATCTAACAACTCCAAAACGCTCTCGTGGACAAGTTGTGACCTGCACATTCACCACGCTATGAGATAATAACGTAAAATTATGATACATGAAACAAATACTCGGAAATACTTTTTACGAGCAGCCGTGTCTGAAATGTAGTTCCGGTTACGTATTTACCTCGAAAACAACTCATTCTATTATTATTTCATAGCTTAGCATCGTTGTTGGATTGTGTATTTGATAAGTTCGATGAGGGAAAGGCCGGAAATACTGCGCGCCGTGCAGAGCTCACGTCTCTTCCCCGCAGATCTAAAAACAGCTTGCACCAACAGTTAAAGGTAACGAACCTACTCCTAAAACTATAGGAATTATGGCAATAGGCGAATTTGCCAAAATGTTGAAATATCCCTATTAGTGAGTGTTTTGGGTCTCATACCATTATACACTCTTGCCCAGCTGACCTATCCGGGGTTGAGAAGGCCCCAACATTTTTTATTTTATTTATTTATTTACTTACTTAAGGAGGACAATGCACATTAATGAACATAATAAAATGTAAAGGTGGCAGTGTTAGCCAACGGCTAGTTTCAGACTGTAGTCCTCCTGACAAGGTGTTAAAAGCCATTAAAATGAACACAAGAACATAACATCATAATTCATAAAACAGGAAAAAACACATACAACAAACACATGTATCCAACAGAAACCAACAGACATAAAAACTACAAAGAAAGACAATTAACATGACACTATTATAAAACAAAAACAGAAACAAGAAGTGTAGTGCAATTTAATAGATTTAGGTGAGATGGACTATTTATGATGGATAAAATGGATGAAGATGCAACATGCATCTCATTCACATTAAACCACCAAGCAGCCTTTATTGTAGCCTTTAATTTAAAGGTTTTAGACAAGAGTGGTCCGGCAAAGCCTCTGCAGCATACAGCACTAGTGGGTGGCTGTGAACTCACCAACCCTTCTGGCATTGCTCCAAGTCTCTGGTAATTGGTATGTTTGCATGGTCTGTGACAGAATGAAAATATTTGGTCGTTAAGTGGTTGCTATGCATCAGTGAGACAACTCCTGTGTGATATTTCCTTCTGTTTGATCGGCTCTGTTTCAATGTTTCTAGGTGCTCTTCTTGCTCCACATCAACTGCAAATCAATTCCAGTTCAAACTTGATTTCCTGGGCGTCAAAGTTGAAATTTTGACAAATGTTTAGTCACTACATTCAGCATCAGTCCTGTATGGATCTGATATTTGGGCTGCTCATGCCCTGGCTTCATGATGGACAATACTAAAGCTACTCTGACACCTGTACAAAGTGACCCTACTGCAAATCCTATAATAACCACGCTCTGTTCAAATAATTCAGTATCATTTTGGACCATTTCATAGATGAAAAAAGAAATAATAATAACATGCTTTCAACAGGAAAGAGGAAGCCTTATTCAATTAAAAAATGTATTGTAATTTTTCTCATGATCATAGCACATGTCTAGTTATCTGTTTCTGTCAGTTTTTGCACCTTTCAAATAACAAAAAAAAAAACATAATAATTAATGATAATTTGTAAAAATCTGAGCAGCAACTATAAAGTCAAATCATCTGAGGAATATTATGCCCAGCAGGCACTCAGTGGTTAATAAAATCACATCAGCTAGAGCCGAATGTCCGTGCCTTGCATGTTAGCAGCACTTTCACATGACAGCAATGCATGATGGTCTAGCTCAATAGATCCGACTGGACACTAGTGGTGCCTTGCAAAAATGTGGATGAAACTTACAGTCTAAAATGTGCACTCCTCTACACACAGTGGATTATATTGTGTGTATGTTCTGAAAAGGGCAAAAGAGTGTTACATTTACTGTTTTAATATTATTTATGTCGTCAGTGTTTTTATTGTATAGCTTTAAGCCACACCTTGTTATACACCATGTGTGTGTTCACCTTGACCCGGCCCGCTGTAATCCCTCACTGGCTGACAGTTGAGTTCAGACAGCCTGATTCTGGGGCAGACCTCTTGGGCAGCCTGCCTCACAGCTAAAAGCCATCTTCTCTTCAATCCTCACCTCAAAGCAATCTATCCAGCCTTCAAAAGCTCACTCCTCCTCTCCCTCTCTCTTTCTCTCTGCGCGTGGCTTTACCTCAGGGTGACTCTTATTTTGACCGAGCATGATCTCTCTCTCTCTCTCTCTTTTTGTCCCCCTCTTCCATTCATCTTTTCTTTAAAGACTGCAGTAGTTTACTTTGTGCACCTTTAATGGCTCACCAACACAAAAATGCCACTAAGACTTGAATTGGTGATATCAGGCCCTCATGACTAGAATTACTTATGTAATTATGAAATACTGATGACATAAGTAAAAATGAAAATATTGAATGGCGCCTGTATAACACTCAGTTCATTCATCTCTGAGTGTTAGGAAGAATGCTACTTTGATACTACCACTGGCTAGTGATTTCTTTTTTAATCCACACAGACATTTCACAACATGCTCTTTGTACAATATCAAAATTCTAAACCTTGCACCAACATACTTTAACACATGTTTGGACAGGCTAAAATCTGATTTTCAGCTAAAGAACCTACAATGTAAAAAAAAAAAATCATTAAAGGTCCAATATTGTATAGTGATACAGTATTTCCATGTATTTTTGGATTATAGAGCAGGGCTAGGTTCTATATTCATACTGTGAAAGTAGGGGAGATTTTCAATTGTAACGTTTTTCACTTTTCACTCTACTACTATACTATACACAGAGATCGTTTTACCTACATATTTCATATTTTCAGGCAAAGTACCAATACATGTCTGCTATCAAAAACGACTTAAAGTTTTTCCAATTAATAAAAGAGGTCTTGAGTAATATAACTGAAAGCGGACTGTGTCCGATGTTACAACTGAAGCGCTGGTGCGTCTTGATTGTAACAGCGGGTTTGATAGGTTGTAACACTGCTAAAAAGTAGCATTAAACTCATCGTTTTCAGGTCAAATCAATTATATTTCATTCAGGGAACTGCTTAACGTTTCTTTAACACTAAGAATGTCCTATAAAAATATTGTATATTATTAAAACTTACCGAAAGTACAAGTTGGAGAGTTTGTGTGAATTCATTGATAGGAGAATGCATGCGAACACTTATGCTGCATTCGATTGCACTCAGAACTTTTTTTTTTTTTCAGAAGCAGCGTTGCTCTTTCTCTTTCTCACTCTCTCCCTCTCCCTCAAATAGCTAATATCCTCCCCCAGCAGTACTTTTTGATTTTCGAAAGACATCCAAACAAACATCACCACTGTGGCCGCCATGTTTCCGAGGTTGTGCAATGAAACGCATTTACCTCGGAAGTCGTAATTTCCAACGAGTGCAATTGAACGCAGCATTAAGAGTCCCATTCGTAGCCTATACCTGCACTGACCCCTGTTGGGTCAAATAGCATCACCTCAAATCACTTCTTTTTTTAGAGTCTATGCAAAAGAAAATGAGTCGGTTTGCACAAGTTTTATTGCAACAATAAGACTATAGGCCAGGGGTATTCAATTAAAATTCATTGAGGTCCAGTTACTAAACTTTAATCGAAGTGAAAGGTCCGAACCTTATAAAGTCCAAATGGTGTCTTATAGCCTACCCCTATGTCAATTAAATAAAATCAACGAAGTGCATTTTCATATCTATTGTCAATTTTCAACACAGGAAACATTTAACATAGTGCACTTGTATAGTAAACAACTAGCTTTTTTTTTTTCTTTTTCTTTTTTTTTACCATGAATAAAAGTAGCCCCAAGGCAAATTAATTTAAGGCCTGTATTTCAATTAAAGGGAACAAGACAGAATAAATAAGGGGGTTTCCCTGTTTGTTTTATGCTTTTTTTTTTTTTTTTTGAGGCCAAGGTGTCAAAAGCATCTTGATAGCTGCACTATCATTGCATTGTCCCCCTCCATTAAATATGGAAGGAGGCTGAAAATCAGTAGTCCTGAAATGGGTGTTTTCTCTTCTATAACACACATTCTACATCTCGGAGGCGACGTCTTTCTACATACGGTCTTCCTGCTCCTTCCAAACGGGGCAGAGCTCCGCGTGAAAAAGTTAGGAGAGATACAGACCGAGGGAGAACCGGGGTCTGACACAACACCGGCGGAGAAGCAGGAAACAAGCATGTTGCACCGAATACGCACCGCTACGGCGTCGCTCTCGGTCGTGAGCGCACATGATGGGTTTGTGCGCGCAAGAGACCCATCTGAACGGCACACACGCACACACACACCTGCTTTGACCAAGGCGGCGGCGGCGGCTACAAACGCCCAGCAGCTCACCTTTGACTTCAGCATCAACTTTTTTTAAATTTTGGAGCAAGGCTGCACTCCGTCTCCTTTCTCTTTCCCTCTCGGATGCACTGGCCGTGCAGGGTAAACAAACGATCTGATTGGCTCAATTGAGTGAAGCTGCCGTATTGACCTATAGCTGAGCCCGCTGTCCCGTCAGAAAAAAATGCTCCAGGAAAATGTTAACTTAGTATTAGAGATTGGTCTCGGGTCCGGATCGAACCATCACTCGGTCCGGGTCCGGACCGAGGTCCGCCATTTGGTGATGCCTGCTATAGGCCTACACCTCAGTGCATTAGAACATTATGTGCAGATCAGCCCTTTTCCTCTCCCGTTGGGGGGACATTGTGTAAAACAAACAAAAAACAAACAAAGAGCAAAATTATTCGAGCTGTGTTTGCAAATGTCTGCCGTTGTCATGATTGTAACATGCGTTACAAATGAGCCGCTCGGAGCACCGTCCATTTGGCGTTGTTTACAGAACACACCTACCAATAATTATGTATTAAAACGATGCAAACTAGTGACTAACATATACATAAAGACACCCAAGCGGATTTTAGCCCTGTAACATTAAAGAAAAAATCTGTAGTCAAAAACTAATGTGGGAGTGAATTTTTCTTATTTTGCGAAAATCCAGCTTCTCCGACGATATCTCACCACAGCGTGGAGGAAAACACTTGCACTTTCCCAGGCATGCGTATTACGGTCCTTGTCACATCCTGACGTAATGACGTCACGATAGCATCGACCAATCAAGAGAAAACGTGAACGTTACAACCGTGACGCGTTACAATTGAGGCGGCTCTCCCCTATCAAAAGTGTTCAGTCCACAGAGTAATGCACATGGCCTGTATTCAGAAACTGCGACCTAAAATAAGCCATGAGGACTTCTGTAAATTTGTGATGTCATCAGGCAGATGCCCCGAGCCCCGCCCACCTGGACTCACCACGCAGTTCACCGATCTGTTGATACTAGAGGTCAGGGCGTAGAAAAGCTTGAGATGTAAAATCATATTGAGATGATATATTGGTACCACATTTTGGATATTTACAGAGGAAAGGTGAAAAATGTGGGACCTTTAAAAAATATTAACTATATAGCATCAACCTTTTTTATGCTAATTTTCACCAATCATAGAATTTAAGTTTACAATATTAGTTCAGGGTTACATTTACATACTCACATCAAATTCAGCTTGGCTCTGGCTATGTGTACATGCAGTTTTGGCTTTAGATGTGATGTCTCTGCCAGGTAATTGACACCCATAATTTAAGTCTGAAACCTTTTCAGGAAGCTCTTCGGACACCTCACACGAAAGAGAACTTTTTAGAGACAAAACCCTTACATAGTCAAGCAAAAAATAATTGGTTTTACTAAACATAGTCTGCATACTGTTTGAGAATGGGCTTCTTAGGTTTTGTTGGTCAAGGCAAATGTTTATAGAGGCTTTAGCACCATAGTGGATATCTAAATGAAGGACTGTAATTAGAAGTTCTACGAAAAGGTCAGCAAAAGGGTAAAACAAAAGACTCAGCCATGTGAAACTGCAAACCCTGGGAAAACAATGAGGGTATGATGACGGTGAGTCAAGACTATTGCTCCTCTGCCACAGGGTCATCAATGAGGTGGGAAGAAGACAGTTTGATTTAAGTTCTGCACTCCTAAAGTCATAGGAGTTAGCTTTAGAAGGTCACGTCAGTCTGTACTGCATTTAACCTTTGTTTAATACATGGAAAACACTGATTGATGAGATCGTGTTTCCCACAAGTGCACACACAAACACAAAGGAAAGAGCAGAAAGCGTTTACAGTCACGACATTCATTGGTAATCAGTTCGAGCATTCACTGAAAATTCCTCAGTGCTCAATACATAAGAGACGTAGGCTACTAACACACACACACACACACAAATTAGATAAATTAAAACAAGTACATATTAAATATATATCATGTTATTGGAGTAAAGAAGAAATAAGTAAAAGCCCTGTGGCAAAGAGTGACAGAGCAACTCGATCATATAAAAAAGTTTTTCAAAAATTGATGAAATAATGCGGCAAAATCTACACAGGAATAAAATATTGATGTTGATCTGTTAATTAAACAGTGGCATAGTGGCCTGCATTGTTTGAAATTCAGAAATAGTCTATACAACTAAACCCAATATTTAATAATACAAACAGAACACATCAAATGTTAATTATGAAATACGCAAAACAGACTGTTCCTGGGCTTACCAAAAGCCTGCCACACACATAAAGATAATCAAGCTGATTTTGCTCCGATTTCCCCCCTTCCGACCACGGACAGACATCGCCCGATTATCTTAAGGTTTTAAGATTATCTTATAAGATTCTCTTGTAGTGTGTGGTGTGTTAAGAGTCCAAATTCCCCCGACAATCGGCTCGGAAAACGTTCGGCGCCGATAATCGTAAGTATTAAACATGTTCAATATTTACGATTATCGGGGCCGACTTCGGTGGCCGTCAAAAGTCATCTTGTGTGTGGAGAGCCGGTGTTGTGCCGAGAAGCGCCTGCTTGCTGAGCTCTGCTGGCCGAGCTCTGCTCACCGAGCTCTGCATGCTGCTCGCGGCAACAAGCCACTTCTCCACACAGCACCGACAACCTCACAGAGCCACGGTGCAGCCCTGGTGTTACATGAGGTTCACACAGACATTCACGCATACACAGGAGGTTTCCTGAAGCCGATAGCAAAGACGGTAGCGCTCGTAGCCGGCAACAGCCGGTAATACAGCAGCCATGTTTAAACGATCATGTGACCGCCGCTCACAGCCCGTCATGTGACAGCGCACGGCTCCCTATTGGACAGCCGCTTGACTGCTCGGCGTCCGGAGCCACAGACACACAGACACACACAGATGGGATCGTTGTAAAGGCTGAAGTGTCCCGCTTTCATTAAAAAAAAAAAAATTACGTCGCTCTCATTGTCCATTCCGGAAATAGACCCGACATCCATGGTAGCTACAACGACACCCCTGGTATCGCTGCTGATGCCGGATTGTTTTCTGACCAGAGGGTCAAGATTCTGAAAAATCTTAATGTGTGTGATGTGTTGTGTTTGGAATATCGCAGGACACCACACACAATACGATCAAAACTGTTCAATCACAGATTTTTTATCTTCATGTGTGGGGTCTCTCACAGATAATAAATCGGTTGAGATTTATAAAATCTTTATGTGTGTGGCAGGCTTAAGGTGTGGCTCCCATTGCCTAGCAACCTTAACAGCTGCAGGTCATTCAGGTAATTACTCTCCACAAACCAGACCATCACATTTACAAACAACTTCAATTACTACACAGAAAAAACACACTTAGAGCCCGTCCACACGGATACGGTTGCATTTAATTTTTTTTATTATTGTTTTGGTGTTTCATCTAGACGGAAACAGGTCCCATCGTGAGAAGAAACGCCGGCATTTTCATGTAGTCATCCAAAAGGAATCTTTTGTGAAACGATGATGTGAACCTGTAACCTGAGCCACACCGCTACATGTTACAGTCTATGGACGTAGCTACATAACAACAACTGTCGGGTCCTTGGACACTGCAGCTGAATCGAACCCGTTCAATCACCATCGATCATCATAACTGCACTGACACGACCCCCAGTCAACATTTAATCAACATAATGTTGGAGTTTGAATACAGTGGGGAAGCTTTCTGTCTTCTTCTTCCCTGTTGCCGGTGTTATGTGTGGCAGCATTACAGCACCACACACACTCCTCACAGGTCAGGTATGTACTACAGTGTTTTCAGTGGAGCCATATACACGCAGATAATTCTTGAAACAATTTTTCAAAACGAAAAGATCATTTAGGGTAAAGCTCCGTTTCTGTGTGGACAAGGCCTGAATAGATAGAAATGTTATTTAAAAATATTTTAGTTCACATTTCCTCCACCACTGCCATTTCTGTGGAATTATTCAAGAGGACTAAGATGTTTTGTTGAAAAGATTGGCCTGCAAAAGATCCAACAGTTGTATCCTCTAAAAATAGGGACATGAAGGCTGCACTTGAAGTAACCATCATAATGGGACTTCAGGCTGTGCCTCTGTGACACATTCAATCTCCAAATGTATCCACCAAAGACCTGAGCCGAGACACAGCTGTTGTCTGCTCCACCCTCATGTTTTCCACCTGTGTCTTGTTACCTGCTCTGAGTTTGCCAGTGTCCCCTGTGCTTCACACTCAGCCTTTGGGACCAGTTAACCTGATTCCTATGACACTATTTCTTTCAGCTTTGCTTTTAGTCCCTAGTGTTGTTGGAAAAACCCAACTCTCACTCCTCTAAATACTCCACTGTGATCACCACTGCCGGTGTCTATCTGCTGTTTGATATAGAGCTGGAACAACAGACTGGGGTATTAGAGC